>NC_054862.1:2722500-3022500 GCF_016861865.1 Aspergillus puulaauensis | reverse complement strand
ACGTACCCATTACCTCCCACGCTTTGGCACATTTGCTAGGCTCGCCGCAGATCCAGATGTCATCATGGAGCCGGTAAAGAAGCAGTCCAGTCGTGCTGTTCACGGCGAAATCCATGAAAAACAATACCAGTTCCCCAATTAACTTCTCAGAAGCGTGGGCCATGGGCATCCCCCTTAGGCGAGTCTGGGGCCCCTTGGGCGTGCGGCCTTCAGACGACTTGTCCATATTCAATGGCGACGCGAAATACTTGCGGAAAAAGGTAATCCACTTCTCGGGAAATCCAATATAGGCCATGATAGCGAAAATGGTGCTGTGTGGAATGCTGGTCCCGAACCAGCGTAGGTCCGTCTGTATCACAGCGGCCTCACCGTAGATGTGTCTTTGGAGGAGCGTTTCGGTCGCAACCTTCCGTAGTATTTCCTGTTTAATGTTTCCTTTCGGCGCTGAACGTTCGGCAGACTCATTGTCACTGTCATCGTCGTCATACCCCGCATCCCCGTCTGCAAGCGTTGTTAATGATGTCGGCAACTGGGAGAGGAAGTATAAGTCGGTGTAATTCGATCTTCGATTCCCCTCTGGCCCATTGTCTGCCCCCGGCCTGTTGGTGTAGTATGCCAGACGCTCCACATCATCCTCGGTCATAGACGGAGCTACCTTCCAGTTCCACACGCCGTAGTCTTCGATAAAGTCTCGCAGCTCCCTCTTCAAGATATTGCAAAGGGATATGCCAATGTACTGTACAAATATCAGCTGCAGGACGTCCTCATCCATCCAAATTCGGTATTTTCCATTCAGCTGCTGGCGCGGCAAGACTGGAATGCCCTCATCCCCAGCAAACCAGTCCCAGTTCTCCAAGTCAGCCCATCGCATGTTCAAAACGTCCGCAATCTCAGTCAATGCGACGCTGTTCTTCAGAAATCCTTTAAGGACATCCTGCTTCTCCTCGCTCACGATGTCCTCTCTCAGCAGTCCTCCTATCGTCGCCGTGAGAGTTCTTTCGTCAAACGGCGCTTCGTCGTCAAACTCGTCCTGGGTCGACTTGCGAATCTCGTTCCGGAGAACGTGTAACTGTTCCATCTTCTTGTCGTCCGGGAAGAGCGAGTCAAGGAACGCGTGGATATCCTCCGCACTTGTCTCAAGCGGCGTGAAAACTGCCTCCTCAAACTGATCACACAGCTGCTCCAACCGCTGCTTCTGCCGCTCATCAACAACCGTGTATTCATCCTCATCAATCTCACCATCACCACCAGTTACAGGAGCATTCGTCCACTCGGTCAGTAGCCGCGAGTACAAATCCGCGAGGCTCAGCCTCCGACTATGGGCGTCCAACTGGGATCGGAGCTCGGTCTCATACTCATTCAGCATGCCATCGGTAACCGCAGGGTCGAAACGCTGCTGGTCCAGCCAGCGCTCGATATTTGTGACCGCATGCTCCTTGGCGACTTGTGGAAGAATTGCTTTTGTGCCGTTCAGAATGACATTCACCCGCGCGAAGAGATCGGGTTGGCTTTCTGCGTCGGCGAGAACCTGGGCTTTTCGGTCCTCGTAGGTTGAGCGCTGTTTTTCCAGTTCTCGGATTTTGCTCAGGGTGAGCGACTCGAGGGTTTTGGAAAGGGCGGACGATTGGGGCGCCATGTTATTCGAGGTGACTGAGAGGGGTTCAGTCGGTTTGAATGTGTTATCTTCATTCTCAGATTGTTGCGGCGGTTGCAAGATATTTATCCCCAATCCAGGGCAGGCGCCAGCTTCTGCCTGGTTGGAATTCGTTTATTTTCAAGAGCCTTCCATTGTTGTCGATCGTTGTCTGTTGAGTCACCGGCAGAGCAGGCAGTGGCAGTGTTGACAGATATGGACTCCGACAATGATACACTCATTTTATGCAGTAAGCCATTTGTGCAGTAAGTCATTTATGCAATATCCAGTAAAGATGAAATCTGATGGAAATACTTTATCTACTCACAGACTTACGCCCAATTGCAGGCCTCTTCATATCAGGCTTCGTCTCTCTCGCCTTCTCCAGTAACTCCACAATTTCCGTATACTCGAGCATCCTCGCCAGACAAACAGCAGACAGCCCACGCGTCGTCCTCACATTGACATTCACGCCTTCTGCCAGGAGAATTTCGACCATTGCCAAATTCCCAACCGCAGCAGCCATATGCAGCGCTGAAATCCCCGTTCCCACCTGCACAGCCGAGACATCCCCACCCGCGTCAATTAACAGCCTCAAGATCTCCGCATGCGCCTCTTTCTCCCCAGCGGTCCCCACCCGCCCCTGCATCTCACGCACCCCGGCCCCTTTCCACGCATACATCTCAATCCAAGCACCCGCCGCCGGAGCAAGGGATCCTCCAGCAACCGTCTGCAGCGATGGTGGACGAACAAACCACCCTTCTCCCCCAGGCACCGGCTCATGAGTTGCAATGGCACCCGCACCCAGTAGCGCCCTGACGCAGTCTACATTCCCATTGATCGCGGCATAGTACAGCGGTGTAAGTCCAGTTAACGGACTACTCATCCCATTAACGTTCGCTCCATACTCTATCAGGTTCCGAACGATATCCACAGAGCCACGCTCAGCCGCAATACCCAGTGGCGATCCAACGCGGTTGTTCATGACATTGGGATTCGCACCGTGTTCTAGGAGTGCATCGACTGCTTTCTCGTGGCCATTTGAGACGGCGTTGTGTAGACAGGACCTCCCGGCTTCGGTGGCCTCATTGCTATTTGCGCCGTGCTCCACGAGGAGGTCTATCATCTTGATATTCCCGCTTTCGGATGCGAAGACGAGTGGTGTTGCATTTGCATTCCGGGTTCCTGGTTGTTGTTTACATGGTGGGCTTGGGTTGACGCCAGCTGAGAGGAGATATGTGACTGTTGCGGGGTAGTTCTTTTTAACGGCTGCGTGGAGGAGGGTGTATCCGTCGCTGTCATGATTGTTTATTGTGTTTTTATTCAGAATGAGGGAGATCGGGAGAATGGAACTTTCGATCACGGCCGTCTTGCTCCAGACGTCCAGGTGGTCGACTATTAAGAGTTGGAGCTCAGGGGGGAGGTTTAGGAGGGAATGACGGTGGCGATACCGTTGCGATGGCATGTCGGGAATGGTTGAGTTGGGATTCAAACTGTACCGGTAAGTCACGGCGGGGACAAGGAATTAATAAGTTGAAACTGTTCAGCCTAGAGCTTGCCCACAGACTTCGTATTGAAAACTACGTGTCACAAGGCACCAACACGGATCTATCTACTACTACTGGTACTCGCCACAGTTGGACATGGAAATAAAAGAGAAATATATTATTTAGCGGTATTGTCATGCTTTGTGACTATCTAGATAACCCATCATACTGTGGCCAAATTGCAGAAACAATATAATTCGAGACGCAGCAAAAAACAGACCAAACGGACGAGGCATCACTTGGACATCTGATGACGCGCATATCCAACAAAGTACCCCTTCTCAGCATCCTGGAGTATTTCCAACGGGTTGAAGGAAATCTGATACCCACTTATAGGGTCGACAATATTGTTTTCGTAAGCATAGCAGTTTCCGGGTTCCCTCTTACAGTTCGCAGTGGCCAGGGTGACCTTCAACTGCTCCAGGAACTCCTCTTCAAACTCTGGTGTTTCGCGGATCTCCTTTGAGAGCTCGAAGGGAGTATCCCTTATAATATTGCTAACGAGGGCATTGGCAATTAGACAACGCATAGCATGCCTCTTCGGCAACCGCGCTGCTTCATAAATGTGTTGACCTACTAGTGGTGCAGGGCTTGCCATACTCCCAGAAAATAAAGGTTTCGCCTTCTCAATGATAAGCGCATCAAGCTCGGCTATCTGGAGTAGGTCAGAACACCTTGCTACTTCAATCAGCGAGGATACCCAGTGCCGGTCCCCACCGTGGATGGTAAAGCAGCCAGTGTAAAGCCATTGCAGAACCATTTCGAAACCCCATGTCGTCAGACTATTCAGCACTACCGGCTCCGTTGTGGAATAGTAAGGGGGAGGCTCATCCACCAACGGGGACGAGTATTCACGGGCTTCCTTTTCGGAATTTTGCTCCTTGGGGGATTCACGGTTCACCTCCTTAGAAGATCCGTGTTTCTCGCCCTTGAAGAACTTGAACCTTGCCCCTTTGGAAGAATTGGGCTTTTCCACCTTCGGAGGTTCCGAGTTTTCTGCGTCCGAAGGTTCCGTTTGTTCCCCAAAAGCAGTTGCGATATAGCGAGAAAAGCGGCAAAGAAGGGCTTTGGGTTCTAAGTATTGTGTGCCTTGGATCTGGATCACAATATCAGGCGCACGATACAGTGGTAGCATCCTATAGTACAAATGTTAGCAACAGCTTTGAACCTGTGGGGAGTGGTTAACGTACGAAGTGACGAATTCGCTAGCCTTCACTTTGTGTGACATTTTTAAAGCTATTCGATTAACGCTGGAAATTAAAAGATGCTTTTGGGAAAATAGCGATCATGGGCCGAAATAACAGATCCTGACAAATTCGGCATAAATATATAGTCTAAGAATACTTGTGAATTAATCCTTCACATATATCCAAAATAATAAGACTAATTCAATTTTCGCACAATGGCCCATTATGTTTTCTCAATGTCGAAATTTTAGACCTCATCCAGAGTGCATACGGCATTGATTTGAAAACAAGCTGTTTGTCTTGTCCATTCTTGTTTTTTCAAGATGAAAGACGCCAACAAAGGGTTTATTTGCGCCGCAAAACATAGAGCCAATGATAAACCGGTGGCGTGTAAGCCTTCGTCACTGTCGAGCCGCTCGGCGCCTCGAAGGGAGTGCGGGCGACAACCTCCCAGTGCGCAAATAGGTGAGGCACATTGTCAAACCTCATTGTCGAATACGAGAGCACAAACCATTTGCATCCCCTTTTTGTCAATGGCACCAGGTGCAGCGCAAGAAGTTCCGTCGGGGACAATGTCGTCTCTCCGTGACTCGAAAGAATACTTTGTACATCAGGGCAAATGGTTGACTTATCGGCTGTCGGGGACAAGGTAACTGGGCTCGACGTCGCTATAGCGTCGCTAGTACTCTTATCAAGGATCGCGTCAAACGGAGCAAAGGGGAGGAGCCGGGAGACATCGGTCCACGATCGGAGATCAGTCTGCATCCAGTGCATCGCTTGCAATGGATCCTGCCTATTCTCAACGTCTTGACCTAAACGAACAGCTTCGGAGGAGAAGTCGACATTCTGCCAAAGACAACAACATCAGTCGACGGCCAAAATCTCACTAGGATCAAGAACCTACAACGATGCCATTGCCCGTCCAGCCTCTCGTCACGAATGCGTCGCGGAGTCTCGTTCCCAATTTCGATACACCAGGGCCCAGATGGAGTACTCGTGGTGTCGCGTGCTCTTCTGGTTTGGCTTCTGGGTTGGGTGTGGGTCGGTTCTCCAGGAACGACAGGAGTGCATCAAGCAGGACTTCGCCTGGGTTCAGCCATTCCCCGATGTCCTGGCCGGTCGCGAACTTCGTGTCCCAGAAGGACGGGTCGTCATAGTCGGGGGCGCCGGTTCGTTTGGTCCGCGATGGGTCCGGTCTCATTCTCTGGGGAAGTGTGAAGGTGGTGGGAGCAAGAAGATCGTTTTTGTTGCAAGCCGATCGCAATGCTCACGTAAGCAGCATCCACTGCCAAACGACAGGAAGACCTTACTCTGTCTGCTTTTGTCTTCAGTCGAGGCTTGTCATGGTGCGATTGTAAGTTGTAGCAATTAACATTGCCAGAAAGGTACTATATACCACTTGGGCTGGAACATCATCCGCAAACGGGTTCGGTATTGCGAATCAGGAGCCAAGACTATGTATGCTGTGTCGGTCCAACAGGTATTCTGGCATGGCACAACCTATTGAGGAAGAATCGGGGAAGGACACCGGCGTGGTTCGGGGTATTCAATTCATGCCTACGGTAAGCGGTGATACTGATCAGCAATGGCCAGGAGAAAGCGTATGGGGACGAACGGTACTTCAAGAAGGATGGCTATCAAGCCGTGCTAACGCTCTCCTCGGCCAGCCATAGCGATCCCACGTTGAAATCTGGGAATGCCACTGTCTGGTTATGGGTCCATATGCCGGGGTGGATTCCAGTATTGAACGCGGTGCCAAACGGACAGTGGAGCATGGTTTCACTGGCATGCCATTTCGAGGTAGTCGCACCCCCAACGACGAGTGGCTAAAGGAGGCGAGGGATCCCCATACACCATCGAAGCCGAAATCAGTTGTGCGTCATTACCAGGTGTGTCTCAAAAGTCTAATAACATGGTACGGTATGTGGAGTTTTGAGGGGTCTATTGAGAACAGATACGGTATATCGGATTCAGATGAGATACAGACGACAGATCAAAGCACATCAATTGTGCAACAACCTGGAAGTTAAGAAGGGAACATGGTAGCAGCTGGACAGTGTTCGAAAACGAGGGGTTGGGATAAATTGCCTCAGTGATTGATCTGGGTTTCCAGGGAACCTTGCCTGGGAACGCAGGAGGGGTGCTATAACTGCTCTATTATAGACCGTCAATACAAGGCTCTCGCTGCCCACGAGTAAGGCATCAGTATCAGGCTCCAGGTAACATCTTTCCCGACATAGATTCATCCAGTCTCCAGAACATTTGACGCTGGAATTGGATTCCACAACCCATCAGGACCGCCATCCTGAGGCTGGGAAGCCACAACCGACGCCAAAGACCATCTACCAGCCAACGCCACACGTCATTCAGGTAGCAAGCATCATAGCCATCATCAACTCCAAACCCGGGGATCATCAACCCTCACGGACGATCGTTCCATTCATTGGCAGCCATCGCTTACTCCTCCATTCACTGCCGCCCCAGTGGCATTCTCCTCACTTTCGTCTGACCCAGGAGCCGTCGATACGACAACCAAGGCGCCAATCAATCGCCACTCGCAGTCGCGAAACGGCCCAATAGACAAAGACTGGCTGGCTGGCTGGACAGGTCTTCACTGCCTGTGCTGCGGTTACCTGTCCAGTGACCTACCCCGCAAGCGGATGACGAAGGGGATATATAAAGCTTGTGTGACCCTGGGAGTTTCGCTCTCTCATCTATCTTCCAATCTACGGTGTCAAACCCATCTATTATCATCCAATATAACACTCCAATCGAATTACTCGAGCTATCATCACAATGTCTGCTCCTCAAGTCGTCCAGAGCATTTCCAGCGGCCCTGCTGGTGGCTATGTCAGAACCCAGCTTGCCACTCTGAGGAACAGATTCCTCAATACTGGTATGCAACTGATCCCATCGATTTCCGTCTATCCTAGGCAAAGCTCACCCTAACAACAAACAGAGAAGAGAAAGCAGCGTGCAGCACTCGTCTCAACCTCCTTCGCCGCCCACCGTCCCGTCTGGATCTCGGCAGGAGGCGCAGCGTACACGACTGCAGTTGCAGTGTTCTTAACGATGAAATTCATGCGTCGGATACCAGTTTAATCTGACTTGTGTTCTTTCACTCTCTTGCATTCTAAAGCCGTGGTTGAGCCTAGACTTAGAGGCGGAACTATTACTGTCTTTGATAGACGGGACTATTATCATAACACTTTCTTTCGTTTGTTTATTGGGAACGAGGGGAATGGGCATCATGTGATTCAGGCGTCTACGTGTTTTCTCTCATTACTTATTATGGATGAATATGAATGAAACAAACCATCAACATCAAAACCATCCATCGCCAGTAAGCAGCGCTCCTGAGATTCCAGGCAGTCAAGGGAGGGAGGGGAGGGGCAAACGCACAAAAGTACGACACACACCAAGTCAGCCAAGTCAGGGGCTACTCGTGACTTCATTCCGTATCGAAACAGCGGCCAGGTTACATCCAATACAACCAGACAGGGATCCCTCCATATATCAGCAGCATTATAATGCAGTGCAACACGTCAATACGGTGTAAAACCCAATCAAACACCTCAGGCCACTCACATCGCTCCGTGATGCGTCAGTGGCTGCGTGTACCAGAGGAGAAATGCGTGGGCTGATCCTCCTTAAAGGTTTCTTGACTGTGCTCCTCAGCATTTTACATCGGCAGTAGGCATTCTATCCCCATGTCCTCCTTTACAAAAACAACACGATATCAATATTGCCATCGCCATTCAAGAGAGTGGAGAGTGGGCCTGCCCACCCAGTTCATCGAAGCTTCACAGTCTTCATGAAAACGGGGCCGTAGCACTACCCCGGATCCACCGGGTGGGCAGAGTGGGACTGCAAAAGTGTCAGCCCATATTCCGTATCCAGACTAAACCGTCTTTGGCAGCCCTAATTAAAATCAGTTTGCGGCTATTGGACAGACTCCTCAAAAGGTGTGGTACCCCGCTTTCAACCATCGAATCAAAATTCGTGATACTCATCCCCCGGGTTCTTGGCGTATTTGACCCCGCGTTTTGACCTGTCACCGTATGTCAAGTCGCCAGTGGCTATCAAGGGGCCAGAAGCGAGGGCATTCCAAGTTGAGTTGCTATCCAGGGGTGACCAGAATGCTTGATTACTAAAGCGGACGGCCAAATTACGCGCCGCTCCCTGCGGCTAGCTTCAGGGCAATCGCGAAACCTTCGTATACGGCGTACACCCCATTTACCTAAATATGATTACCAGCCACTATCCGCAGCCCTCTGTTCCCAGCTGTTAATAACATCCTATACCGCAAATATCCATCTATCCGTTTAGAAACAATCCAGCGTGCATAGTCCGTCTCCGTCCCGAAAGGCCACCTCTGGAATATCCATACATGGAGATTCTAGTAGTTTATCCAACGCCTCACAATCGAACTCAAGGCATAGAACCTGACCACCCGCAAATCCAATCGCAATACGGTTTCCTCGCACATCATACCGCCGCGCAAATAAATCTGCGTGGATTCGAAATACCGATGAAGCACCATAGTATATCCAGTTATGTTCAACTGAAAGTCCGCCATGCGAGCTGGTTTCGCCAACCTTGATAAGACCAAGGTCTGTCTGCAGGAAGTTGCCGTCTGCGGAGAACTTCAAATCCATGATACCTTCCGGTGTGTCGATTTTGAGCTTCCATTTGCGAAACTTGCGGAGGGCACTCATAGAACGCCCAAACAGTTTGCCGGAGTGCAGGCAAGTATCAACATCCCAAAGTTTAATGGCTTTGTTAGAGCATGCTGCAACATTTTGCGTGCCATCAGGTGAAAACGCTACCGTTCGTACGCGAGAAGTCTGCTCTAACGTCCTCTAATGGGCACCAGATCTCGCATCCCAGAGCCTAACCGTTCCATCCAAGGACGAGGACGCAATATACTTGCCGTCTGCCGAGAATAGTACTTTTGACAGAGGAGCAGAATGGCCTTTGAGTGTCTTCTGATGTTTGCCGGTGCTTGGGTCCCAAAGTCTGAGAGCCCTATCCTCAGATCCTGATATAATCTGCCTTCCATCCGGAGCAAACGCCGCTACTTTTACTAGCTCGGAATATCCAAATATTGTCCTTTAATGTTCGGCAATGTCGACATGCCCATATTGGTCTCGTGGACTCAGTAGGGATGTCCCAACTAAAAAGTCTCGGGAGGATTGATGAACAAATTCAACGGTAACGCCTCGTATTTTATTAAACGATGCACATCGGGCCACAATGTCTTCGCCTGCCAGGACCTCCCTTTCTGACAGACCTATCACCGTAAACATTTCCGCCCTATTCAAGGGCCGGTAGACCATAGTTGTGACTTTAAGGAGTCGTAGACAGGCTCTGGCAGTTGTTGGCTTTCCTTGGTCTAGCTGTTCGAATATTCTTTTATATAGGGAGTGCAGGCCTGGTGGAAACTCCTGGATAGCTGATAATACTTCCTTCGGGGGGACTCGTGCACCGTTTCCATCGCTCTCAAGTCTTTTGCAGACCAGGCTGGCCCATAGAAAAGTTCCCTCTGACCTTTCTAGGAGTTCAGTCTCCAGAGTCTGCGGAATCTTCTGTCCATAACGGTGAACTGGGTAAAGTTCCCGAACCTTGTACCTAACATAGGTATTTATGGCTGCCTCAAGATGATCAAAGTGCAGCTCCAAACCAATGCCAACATCTTGGGTGGTATTTAAGAGCTCCCGATCAGCATCGTCCAAAGGCCGACTGGTCAATAACCATCTAACACCCGGATATAAAGGGAGGAGCAAGAGTATCTATAAAAGTCTACCTGTTTACTAGAACTCTTCATCAACACTAACTATCCGTGACTAACCAAGCATCATTACTGAAGTCTTTCTTTACCTCTCTTATAAAAGTACCTTGTATACTAAGTCCCTCAGGTTCAGGCACTCTATTCTGACGGCTCGGTCCGGCTCCGTCCTTCCCATTGCCAATCAATCATGACTGGGTAAACAGTTGAGGGCACAGTCGACGTCTCCAGTCGAGATAGCGATTGCCCCAAAGAGGTTAGAGGCTTTTGGGGTGTTGTTTAGTAGTGTCTAGCTGGTTCATTCTTTTCGGCTATGTTCCTCTCGTTGGGTCGGAAATCATTTGAGAACTGCTCATCGACGGGTACTTGCAGGGATTCGGTCCTTACACTTAACTCCTGTCTCATAGAACAATTGTCAGTGTGCTGGGAGATGAAATCACATTCAGCCAGCTGTGTTGTTTGCTCCTCGGGGAAGGTCCTGCCTGGCACCTTCCTCGCTTCCAACAGAGAAGCATAGGCATTTCATCATCCAAACATCGCAGCCTGAGTCTCGGCATCACCCAAATACTGAGTGCTTTCCTTCTCACTTCAAGACGCGACATAAATCCCAACAGGCACTTCTATCCCCGCCTCTCCTTCCAGGCCCATTATTGAGCAGGCCAACGGTTCTTCCGAGTTTTGGTCCGAGAACAATGGCCGTAATCACCTTGTTGCCTCTTATCTCCGCTTGTCATATTTCACTCCTGGTTCGTATTCTGGCCCTCATAATCCAATTCCATGGGTTTCCTTTGCTCTGCGGCTGTTTCTGGTTACCGGAGGGCATAATCACCGCCGCTAGTGGAATAATTGACGAGAATGTTCCGCTCTTCATAAAGGTCTCTTACTGGGGGCTGTCGTTTGCTCAGATAGTTATCTCACTTATGGATAATCCACGCGATGATGGCATTGAGTGCAGACTCATCGATGATGCTTTAACAAAATACCGCTTCCACCGTTTGGCCGAACTGAATCGAATATTTGACCGGCTTCGTACACCCAGGCGCGATAGACGTGTTGTCGATGCGTTTGCGAGGTTATGGATAGACGTACTTAGGATCATATGCATGGTCTACAAGTACGATATATGCAATGGAACATGTCGTCACTGTGGCAGAGATGATGGATCCAAAATTCTCACGTCAGACGATCTTAGAGACCTCCGTCAAGGGATTCTGGAATGTATCCAGAGCACTGACAGCTACTGCGAAGTCATTGATCTCTATCGCGAGGCGGTTGATCACTTCAGAACGCCTGCCGACAATCGCAGCACCTCTAATGACAATCAATGCTGCGATGGCCTCTACTTCCAAATAGAGGCCTTGGCTCAACGTGTTGAGGGACTACGGGATAGGTGCTCGAAAATGAGTGTTTGGAAGCGGGCCTGGTGTCGACCCCTCGTCGAGCATTTCAATGATGGTCTGAAACCTCTGCTTATGGATATCATTCGGGAGGATCTTGACGGTCCAACCGGGGAACAGATGTTGAAACGGCCAGAGAAATAAACTCACGTGTTACCTCGCTGTGTGGCTCTTCAAAGGACCGACTAGTTATGCTCAGAGCCCATTGTATTATACTAGTTGTGATTAGGCGAATTCTGGTGTCCAGCAGTTAAACAGATGTCATTCTTCCAAGAGTTTTAAAATTCGATGCTGATCCTATATAACTTAGAATAGCTTTGTATTCGAGCTTAGATTTCTGTCAAAGTACTGCTGTTCAGCGAGAGCGTGCCATTATATATTTCGCTTTCGCAGGTTTGCTCACCAATCAATCGGGTTCAACCACTGAGATATGTTGTATGGTCTATGCGTTGGTTCTAGACTATGCAGTACTTCCTGTCTCAGTCTATCAGGCATCAGAGTCAAACACAATCAGGTACAAAGAGTCTCCGAGGTCGCCTGCGATGCTCTTGGAGATTGAGTGTGACATCATCGAAATACCGCATTCGGCCTGCCTTCACCATAAGTGGGGGAACAGGGATTAGTAATAGAACCACCGCCAGTGAGTCAAAAGGAGGTGATCCGGTATCGGGGCCGACTATTGTTTCAACTTTCCAGTCAAAACTCATTTAGCTGTTCTTTGATTGGTTCTGGATGCATTAAAATACAGATAGCGCCCGAGTTTGTGACAAAATAACAAGACAATACGCAGTGTGTTTCTCCGCGGATCACGTGCGGCATGTTACCCCTCCAGTGCTGATTGATAAGAATTCGCTGACCAAGCGGCCGCCTGACACCTTCAATTGGAGATCTCTGATCCTGCATGATAATTATTACCGCTCCTCGTTATCTGCGTTTGGGATTCGTTTCTCCAACGATTCCATCTCCTCATCCATTGCCTCTCGCCTCGATTCCTCCCACTGCACCTAGTCGAAACGTCCTGACCAACCCCCTCCCTGCCTTCGAGGCAGAAATTTGTCGATTGACCTCCATCCCACGTTCCTCCCTGTAACTTTATACATACGGCCGATAGACACCATGGCTCCCTCTATTGTGAGCATCGATACAACGCCTGACTTCGACATGACGCCTGCTCCCTCAAAGTCGGTCAACGCTGGCAACCGCACACTGCTCCTCGCTCCTCCATCCATCGCCACCCAAGAGGATAAACTACGTGCGCTCTTCACAACCTACGACCGGAACACGACCGACCTGCAAATGCTCGACCGTGTCTCTGCCGGCTTTGTCTCCCTTCCTTCAAGCACATACGACCTCGTTCTCGTCCTCACAGACACAGATGGCACTCGCCGGTCCGAGGCCCTCCAACTGCTCAAGCGGGAGGTTTATGCGGCCGTTATCCCGGCTATGAAGGGTGGTGGCAAGCTACAGACTCAAGACAACTTCTTTGGAGAGGCAGAAGAGCGGGAGGCTGTCCTGGCCGGACTCGTGAAGTCACAGAGTGGATTCGAGAAGTTGGACGTGAGCACTGGTGTTGCAGTACCCTTGAAGCTGGGGCGGAAGAAGAAGACGGCTCCCGCCCCGACCCCGGCTCCGGCTCCGGCTCCGGCTCCCGTTGTGCAGCCGCCTCCGATCATCAGTTCTGAGGATAACGACCTGAATGACGATGACGATGAGCTGATTGATGAGGATACTCTTCTGTCCGCGGATGATCTGAAGAGACCGATTGTACAACGTAAGTGACCACCTAACCTTACTCTTGAGGGTCAAACTAACCCGCTTTAGCCCCAGAATGCCGACCAAAGCCCGGCAAGAGACGCCGCGCTTGCAAGGATTGCACTTGTGGTCTAGCCGCTCAGATGGAGTCCGAAGACAAGGACCGCCGTGAGGCAGCTGACAAGGACCTGAACGTCATGAAGCTCGAGTCGGACGACTTGAACGAACTAGACTTCACCGTGCAAGGGAAGACAGGCTCCTGCGGTAGCTGTGCACTTGGTGATGCGTTCAGATGTGACGGCTGCCCGTTCATTGGTCTTCCGGCGTTCAAGCCAGGCCAGGAGGTCCAGATCCTGAACGATGTTGCCCAGCTATGATCTGTTTATGTTATGCTTGGATTGGTCAATGGAGCTGGGTTTTGCTTTGGAAGTTCCGTGGCGTTAAGCTGGATTTCGCTCTAGGTACCCTTAGATAAAATGGTTTATTGCTGGCATTGGGCGACTGGTCTCGGGTTTATATTTAGATAATGATACAATGTTTTTCATAACCATCCGTCATCTACTGTCAGTCGAGCAGGCCCTGTATCACTATGGCATTCGCAATAGTGGAACACTGGTTTCAAAAAGTGGTGATAATAGCCCATATTTGCTTCTCACCTTGGCGAATGGTCCCTGATGTTGATGATGGGACCTCGGCCTGACTTGTGTGTTACTCCAGTTTCATTCCTTCCTCTTCACAACCATCGAGTCCCCGGATCACGGAATGAATTCACTCTTCGCTCTTTAGACTTCCACTGTCTCGAATTTTATTCTCTTCTCCCTTCTTCACTCACCACTCAGAAGTTCTGGCGAGTCACCATTTCACTTGGTCGCCTCGCCCCTCGCCTCTCACCAGCCCACCAACTCTTTACCTAGTCGACGCCGAGTCACCAGAACCGGCGCCATCGAATGTGAGATGTCTCAGAACCCCCCCGACTGTGGCTTAACAACGCCCGACAAAAGTGGTCAGTGAAATTGCCGACGCCAAACTCTTGTGGCACGGGTCAGGCAGTTCCTCGAATCACGCATAGCTAGTGCATTCTAACTTGATTAGCCTCTAACAGTCCCTGAGAAAATAACGGCATACCAAGCCTTGATGTTCGCGTGCACTTCCTGCACTGGATTAGCTTGGTTGCATACTTGGGCTCCTTCGCATCGGCGCCATTGACTTTTCCAGTGTGTAACCAAACACCGCCCTTTAGCTCCGACTAGGGCTGAGACGGGTCCAGTAGGTGCGCGGTTCGTTGTGACTCGCGCTTACCAGTCGAAGCCGGCTCCCTGAGAACCTGGAAAAATGCATGGTATCCGGGAAGGCGAGCCTAATGTGCTGGCGGGATGATTGGCATGTGCTCTGAACCACCGGAGTCAAATACACTGCTACTCTCCTTGGGCATTTGAGGAATTCCTGGTTCTAGACCGCGCTGGCACACCTACACTCGTTTGGGCTGTGAATCCCTTTCTCTGTGAATTCCTCAGGCTGTAGATTCACCCGGCTGTGAATCTCCTATGCTGTGAATGTCTATTGCTAGTACTTAATCCCCCCAAAGTCTCCACTTGATATCTGACTATCCATCTACAACGCATTTATCCCACGATGAGGTTTCAACCAACTCTCCTCCTCGCTGGCCTTGGGCTCATGACAACGGTCTTCGCCACGCCGACCAACTTTATCCGCGAGCGAACACTCGTTAAACGCGATGCTGCAGCAATCCAGAGCAACATTGCCAGCATAAACAGCAAGACCATTGCCCTAGCAGACGACATTACAAGGTACACTGGCGGGGACACCTCAGCCATAGAAAAGACATCCACTGATCTTGTTGCTGCCATCAATGCTGGCACCGATGTTGTTCTTGGCGGGGATGACTTGACCTCAACAGATGCGTTGAGGCTGGTGGACCCTATTCAGACGTTGACAAAGAACGTCGACACTACCATCTCCGCCCTTATTGATAAGAAGGATCCGGTCGTCGATGCAGGCTCCGACCCATCGGTTTATGACCAGCTTCAGGGGCTGTTGGCCGCGGCCACTAGCTTTGCTGATGCTCTGACCAGCAAATTTCCGGAATCGCTCAAGGATACCGCCGATGAGTTGTCGTCTGGTATCAAAGCATCCATTCAGAAGGGAATCGATGCCTATGCTGCTGTTTCTACACCCACAACAACCGCGACCTCGACTACATCGACTACATCGACTACCTCGACTACCTCGAAAACGACGACTGGTACTCCTAGCCCAACCCAGACGACCACAACTCCGTCCCCTACTCGCACCCCGACCACGTCTGGGCCAGACGAGACAGGCACGTCCACTCCGTCCGAGACCGGTACAGAGACCCCTCTCCCATCAACCAGTGATCCCTGTGAAACCGGCACCGGGACTCTACCATCCATGTCGGAACCGTGTGAGACCGATACTGACAATCCGCCTGAGTCAACAGACTCGGAAACGGTGAATCCCCCTGGACCTACTGGCGGCTCTGACTCTGGCTCTGGCGCTGGCTCTGGCGCTGACTCTGACTCCGACTCCGGCACTAGCTCTGATTCTGATGCTGGATCTGGATCTGGCTCTGCTGGCTCTGACTATGGCTCTGGATCTGGCTCTGATTCTGATGCTGGGTCTGGATCTGGCTCTGCTGGCTCTGACTATGGCTCTGGATCTGGCGCTGGATCTGGCTCTGATTCCGATGCTGGCGCTGGATCTGGATCTGGATCTGGCGCTGGCTCTGGCTCTGGCTCTGATTCCGACACTGGCGCTGGCTCTGGATCTGGCGCTGGCTCTGGCTCTGGCTCTGATTCCGACACTGGCTCTGGCTCTGGATCTGGCTCTGGATCTGGCTCTGGTGCTGGCTCTGGTGCTGGCTCTGGTGCTGGCTCTGGTGCTGGGTCGGGCTCTGATTCCGACGCTGGCTCCGGCTCTGGCTCTGAGTCTGACTCCGGGACGGGTACAAGCCCTGAAACGTCCGAGTTTACTGGAGCTGCCGTCGTGAACACCCTCAAGCCTTCCCTGGCTGGTGCGATTGTCATCGCAGTCGTTGTTGTCATGCTCTGAACATAGTGTAACTGGTAGCAATTCTTTGTTAATGTTTACTCATATTGTCGCTCCAGTGTCATCTATCATTAAAATATTTCTTTAGTCCGTTATGTCTCCCAAACTTTATGATTATAGACCATACACAGTCCAACCTTAGACCGTTCAGTAGATACCTACGATTAGATATACCTGCCTATCTCCAAATATGCCTACTACCTCCAATCCGAGCCCAGAGTCTCACAAGCCTCCGAATTCCCATACCCATATCGACACCAGCAGGACTTCCACCAATACTCCTGGCAAACTCGATATCCGCCTTTGTATCCCCAACAACAACAGCGCCCTCACCCGTCTCAAGCCAAGGTGCCACATGTCCTATCCTCCCGTAGCCTCGGTCACAGAACATTCGTAAAACTCGCCGGGGCCGGCTTTCGCTCAGCTCCTGGTACCTGTCTTATCACTGATAATCAGGCTTTCAGGAATATGCCCATCCAGCCCATTATTTGCTAGCGCAGTCTGAACGGCAGCGACGCCCTTATTGCTTACAATGGCCATGGGTATATCACTTTCCTTGGTTTCGTGTAAGAGCGATCGGGCATCGGGGTAAGCGGTTATCAGGCCCTGACCGGCTGATGCATGGATATTTCGATACGTAGCTATCCAGACTTCAATTTCATGTTCAGATAGGGTGTCAAGGCTTGAATGGAACGGGCGAAATGTATCGGCTAGACCGATTCCAGAGGAAATCTGGGACTGGATAGCTGATCCTGGTTGTTAGTGTTGGAGAGGGTCCCGTCAAAGTCGAGAATCATGGGAGCTGGTTGGGGCATTGTGGGTGGATTGGAGAGGTAGACACTATGGACTCCGGAGACAAGGCAGGTGATATTAAGGGTCCTCGGCACGTGCGCGAACAAGCTATATTCTGCCGCCTAGCGCATACCTACACCGCCCTCCGGCATCACATTCACCTCCAAGCGTCCCATTCCTCAACACCCCACATTCTCCCGACCAGCTCTCTCACTCTCGTCCACCAAAATGGCCACATCCACGGAAACGAAGATCGTCTACATCGGCGTAAGCTCTGCGTTGCCTGAAGTCTCGCTTTTACTGACTCTTCTAGATTCTCCGAAACGCACAACCCGACCCGATCGAGCTATGTTGCGAGCGGGAGCTGAGCAGCTACTCCCGTTTCACCCGCGGGAGCATCTCAGAATTCACAACCATGTTTAGCAAGATCCTGACGGGGCACGTTCAGAATAACAGTCGAAAGGAAGTTCATGAAAAGGGTATGTTTTGATTCCGGCATGATTCCTGGAGTATTCAAGCGCCTTTTTTCTGTTTGAGCCTGTTTGGGGGCCAGGGAGCGTCTCTAACGACATTCAACTTAGAATTTGTCTTCCACGTTTACTCTAACAATGATGGCATCACCGGTGTTGCTATCACCAACGAGGGATACCCCTCCAGAATTGCTGCTGGGCTCATCGGCAAGATCGTCAACGAATTCTGCGTCGATAACCGCGACGCAAAAACTGCGACCGGACCTGTCCCTTTCCCGGCCCTCAAAGAGTACATCGATAAATACCAAAGACCCCAAAATGTGGATAACATCACCCAAATCACCGAGCAGCTTGAGGATACAAAGGTTACTTTACATAAAACCATCGAGAGTGTAAGTCTTGCCTTCTCTTATCTCCATCCCACGCTTCCACTGTGGACACTTTCCCTAACAGTGATTTGCCCAGCTCCTGGAACGTGGTGAGAAACTCGACGATCTAGTCCAGAAGAGCGAGGGTCTCAGCTCTCAAAGCAAAATGTTCTACACGAGCGCGAAGAAGCAGAACTCCTGCTGCATCATCATGTGAATCACGAACCAGCGTCCATTTATGCCACATTACGATCTCTCGCTCTCTCTATATTTACAGGACTTTATTTCTGGCGACCTCGTTACATCCTTGAGCTTACTATCCTTTCGCTTACTTGGCCTACTATGTCTGAATTATGCATGATGAAGAGATTTTCGCGCTACAACTCCTTGATATCCTGAGTCTCTGTTGGTGTTTGAAGATGACCACAATAATGATGATAATTATATAAGTAGCTCCGCTTCTTCGCTTCTCTCCACTCTGGCAGGAATCTGCAGGTGCTTTTTAAATAACGTCCTCTTCGGCATCATATCTCGTGTATGCTAGATAGAAAGCACATGGATGAACAATTGGCAATTTTTTTTATCAGATTTGTCCGAAAAAGAATTACTATCTACTAAAACTGAGTGTTGTGTATCAAATTAACAACTCCCGCAATGCAGTCCATCGATCTGTCTAGTCAACGTCGCAAATTCAAATGCAGCACATATCCCAACATAACACGGGTGGAAGGTTCAGAGGGGAGATCGAGAGGGTGGGGGTAATCATCAAAAAAGGAAGAAACCAGAAAAAAAAACAAAGCAAGGATTATCTATATAGCGCTCAACATCGCTCATATGAAACGAATCAATCGGCTAGGAATGTAAGCAGAGCTCAGCTAGCTTACTTCATTTACTCCTCCGCCTTCTTCGAAGCCTTTGTTCTCAACTTCATGAGCCCATACACCAACGCGTAACTGCTGATGACGAAGAGCCCGACGAGCGCCGTGTCCCGCCATCCGTAGTAGTAGTCCTTCAAGTTCAGACTATACAGGTAGTCGCTTCCACGTGTGTACTGGCAGACCTGGCACTGGGCGGTAGCGTCAGGGTTGACCAGGTTGGCGCGGGCACCCATGCCCTGCATGAAACCCGAGAGGTACTCGCGACAAGTCGAGCCGTTGGGTGGGTCGAATGTAGCGAACTCTGCTTCGCGGCACTTGATGTCCGTGTCAAAGACGGTGAATGTAAGGAGACTGCCCATGAGGTAGTTGAAGGGGTTGAGGTAGTAGATCCAGTAGCGCCAGAAGGCTTGGATCTGGGCGTAGGGGACAAGGACACCGCAGAAGGAGACGAGGGTTCCGATGACGAGGGGGTTTGTGAGGGTTGCGAAAACGGCGTTGGGCGCGTAGGCGGAGATGAACTGGCCGATTCCGGTGTAGAGACCCTCGTAGAGAAGCATGACGAAGAAGACAGCGCCGGCTTTATCAGAGCTTGTGGGGAGGCCGGTTTGGTAGTAGAAGCAAACGAAGTAGAGGACTGCGCAGAGGACAAGGTAGGGAAGTTCGGAGATGATAAGACCTGTTACAAAGGCAATCCAGGAGTACATTCTGGATTTCTTTTCACGGGCGTCGTAGATGTCGCGGCGTTCAATGAACATTGGCTGGAGTTGAGCGATGGCGCCTGGAGCAACGAAAATAAAGTTAAACAGGGAGAAGAGCTTCAGTTGTAGCTCAGTGACAGATTCACCCATCTTCCAGAACGAGAAACCATTGAACAGAGCAGAACCAACGTGCAGCGCGAGCTTATTGTTGACATAGTCAGTATTCCGGTAGACAGCAAGACAAGTTCTCTTGGTGACGATCACAGTCTGTTGCCAGAGCGGCATAGCGAATTCATGTCCATCATCAACAGTTCCCGCTGGTTTAGAAGATGCGTCGCTAACAATCCGGTCGAGTTCCTGTTTTGCGTTTGTGTGCTCGGGAGAGGCCTTCCAAATCTCATGCCAATCGCGGCCCTGCGAGAGAGTCCCAGAGACGACGTCGATCATGTGTTCAGCAGGGTTGGCATTGGGAGGGCAAGGAGCGCCATGACGAGCAAAGTAGTCCTTCACAGTTGAGCCGTTATCACCGATGTCACCGAAGTAAACCATCTTTCCACCCTTGGCAAGGAGTAACAAGCTGTCGAATTCAGCAAAAAGCTGAGCAGAAGGCTGGTGAATTGTCACGAGCACAGCCTGGCCGACATCAGCCAATTTTCGGAGGAAGCGAACAGTGTTATAGGCAGATTGGCCGTCAAGGCCGGATGTAGGCTCGTCAAGGAAGATCAGAATACTGGGCTTAGACACTAGTTCGACACCAATGGTGACTCTCTTGCGCTGTTCAACGCTCAGTCCAGCGCCGATGCGACCAATGAGGGTGTCAGCGATGTCGTGCAGTTCCAAAAGATCAATGATAACATTAACGTATTTCAGCTTTTCCTCGCGGGGTGTTGTGCGTGGCTGTCGTAGAAGCGCAGAGAATTCCAAAGCCTCACGGACAGTAGCATAAGGTTCGTGGACATCGAGTTGTTCACAGTAACCTGCCGAGCGCTGGAAAGAGATGGGAAGCGGGCGTCCGTCGACTAAAACCGATCCGTGGATTGTACCAGCAGTCTTGCGTTGAGCAAGGACATCGAGCAAGGTTGTCTTCCCAGCACCAGATGACCCCTAGACACTTGTTAGCTGTTATTCAAAATTCGAGATAAGGTCACATACCATAAGAGCGCCCAGCATTCCTGGCTTCACCCATCCGTACACCTCGTTGAGCAACTGACGATCCCCAGACGGGGTCTTGACGGTATAACTCAGATCCTTCCAGGTAAACACAGAGGTATTGCGGACAAGCTGGTTGTCAATTTCGCTCGAATCCTGTACGCCGCCCTCCTGGGTCTTCTTGGAGGACTTCTCGTTTGGCTGGGATTCTTCATCCTTGCGAACGTTCTGGCGGTTTCGTTCCACACTTTCACGGGGGATCAAAAGGGATGGGCCGTCCTCGGAGGAACCCTTCCAGCGAGTGGTAGCGACAATGGTAACAAAGACGAAAAGAGCCCACCAGGCCCAGAGGATTCCAAAGTTACGCCAAATGTGGGAGCGGCTGTACGAAAGCGATGCCAGGTAGTTGTCACCAGTAACATAATTCATGCCAGGGATAGCACCTCCAACACCAGTGCAAGACTGAGTGGTAGCGTTTTCGTAGCCCGGCCCGCTGGGGACAAGGTTGGTGCCCACACATGGAATAATCTTGCCCTTGAACTCGTTGGAAAGCAAGGCGTCAAAGCCATAGGCGAGCGGATCAATCCAGTAAATCCAAACAAACCAAGGGTGCATTTCCGGCTTCCGAATCATATAACCAGTGTACATAATCAGAGCCGAAATAAGGAAACCCGAGACCTTGGACGCATCATCAAATGTCTTGAAGGCGGCTCCACAAGCTCGGAAAACCGCAGTCATCGCCTATTAGACATAAGTATATGGGTTTCATCGGGTTATGTTGTGTCGAGCTTACCATTGTAGTTGCGAATACCAAAACCCAGTAGGTAAAGAATGTTCCCGCGTCCATTTCAAGACCGACCATGAAATAAACAGGCAGCGCGAAAATAGTGACCTGGAATATCAAAACAGGTATATCCGCGGCGATCTGCGCAAGACAAAAGGCTGCGGGGTGGAAAAATGCGAAGGATTTGTGTTTTATTAGCACCGGTCGTCCTTGGAATGAATCCGTCACTTCAGACATAGCCAGGAGGGAATTGTAGAGCAGAGAGAAGAACAGAGCACCAGATTTGACAAAGAGACCACCCGAGTTGTTGGGGGCGTCGTAGAAAAGAGAACCTGCAATCAGAGCCTGAATGAAAGTCGACACCTGCTTGATGATGAACGTGGCTTTGTCACCCCACAGGATTTGGTATTGTCGCATGATACAAATCTTGACTTGGTTGATAAAGTCAACTGTAAACGGGCTGCTCCTGGGCAGCTGCTTCGCTTTTTCCTCGGAAACAGCCTGCTTGAAATCTTCTGTCCTTTGCTTGGCGAATTCGCTGTCAGGGTAGTCGTATTGGCTGATCATGTCTGATTTCACCACAGACTTGTCGTACTCCTCGAGCATGGCGTTGGCATTCCGGGGAAAGCGCGCCTCGAACCCGGAGCGGATTTTACGCTCAGTTGGAACGGTAACACCGGTCAAGAAGTCAGCGACATTGGAACCATCGCGGCAGATGAATCCGAGAGCCTCCATATAGGGCTTAGCTTGGGTCATTGGTCCGTAGTAGATCTGCTTTCCCTCATCCAAAACCAAAACCTTGTCGAAAAGATCATAAATACCGTTGCCAGCTTGATATAACGTGACGATAGTGGACAAGCCCAAGACATCAGTCATGGCGCGGACAGCCCTAGTCCACTCAAGGGCGGTGCTGGCGTCGAGACCTCGAGTGCTGTTATCCCAGCAGAAGACAGATGCGCGAGTAGCCAGGCACTCGATGATTGAAACACGTTTGCGCTCACCACCGGAAACACCCCGGATGAATTCATTACCGACCTGCATCTTTTAGCTCGGCTGAACCAAAAGAGGGAAATTGGGAATTACCTTTGTATCAACAGTGTGTGAGATGCCCATTGACTCGAGCAAGAACTTGCGGGTTTCCTCACGTTGGGCTTCCGCCGACTCAACCCCGCTCGGTAGCCGGTACGGGACCTTCAGTCGCGTTGCAAAGTCCATGGTCTCGCCCACGGTCAAACTCGGAAAGAACAGCTCCTCCTCGGTGTTCATGACAATCTGGCCACGATACTGAGTAGCTTCTTTTGCCGTCATGGACCCGTACCGAACGTCTCCTTCGACAGACTTGTAGCCGAGTCGTTGGTTGGCGAGCATTTTCAGCAGAGTCGTGCAACCTGAGCCTGGGCGACCCAGGACCAGGAGCATCTCGCCTGGTTTCACGCAGCCGTGACTGTTGTCGAGAATAGTTCGCAGCGGAGGCTTGTTGCGGGATTCCCCGATCAACTTCGGGACGTTGAACTGAGAGAGGAAGTTTTCTTGGACAGCGGCCTCTGCGCTGACAACCTCAACGCTGAGGTTATTCCATGTGACACCTAATTCCCGACGCTTGAACCCGGACTGCACTTCGCGTTCATGCTGCTCCTTCACTTGAGGCATCAAAGTCCACCCGTCGGCGCGGCTGACATTTTGTCCCGGAGTCGGGGAGGAATCCTCACCCAAGACAGTGGTTGCACTATCTGAATCCCTGCTCACCATAGTCTCCCTAGACTCATGGGGCCCGGTCGTGTCTTCGACCTTGAGGGAAGACATGGTGACGTAGTAATCGCAGGCCGATGCGTCGTGAAAAGGAAATTCTCAACGATCAGCAACCGTGCCGGGGGGTTGCCTCAGAAGTATATAAACACCCGCCTGGGATGTGGGTCAGAAGCCATGACCCAGAGCACCTGAAAAGACAGCAAACGGGACATGAATCTGCCCGAGCCCGGGCCCTGGGGGTCCACATGTCTCTCCTATTTCCGATATTGTTGGTCGATAAGGCAAACACATCCGCTGAGTCAAAGGTGGAAACCGCAGACGTTCTCGCACGAAGCGAGGAAGGGCAGTGGAGCACAGCCATCTTACAGTCAGATGGAGCAATCCGGAATTGGTTTGTCAGTCGACGCAGCAGAGACTTTTTTTCTGACCATTTTCTTGACTGCGCCGAGTCGAGAGAAAGAGAGATTGTGGGTCAGCGTCGGCGGTCGGAGCTGGAGCTCCGAGTGAGAGTCCGACTCTAAGCCGCTGAGTAAGCGGCTTTCAAATGCCGCAGCCAATCGGACGGGTCTGTTTGCCCAGTATGTCCGAATCCGATGAGTCAGCGGAGGCTGCAATCTGCCAATCTTGGCAGTTTGACCTGAAAGGCTGAAACCACAACCACGCCTGAGGCGTCCTCGACTGCTCGTATCAGAGTTATCTGATCAACATCATCGCACCCGAAGGGCAGGGATGTTCCCGGCATCTGCTCTTCCTTAGCTCACTCATACTCGGCTTTTGACGTCTCGCCGATTAACGCCGGATTGACGCTGGAAATCTTAGAGCAGAAGGCTATCAGTTCTATCAGTTCGCCGACAACTGGCGTCATCGTTCGCCTTCTGAGCTTGTCCTGCATGTTACCTAATTCTGCAGTCTGTACATACAGTGCACTGATCATATGCACGACTATCGAAAACCACGTGTTATTTCGTAACCGGGCTCCTCCACGTTGGGCTGGAACTGCCATGAACTCCTTGCTCTTTGCAGCTCCTGGCCATGTGGTGAGTCACGGAATTCTGTCTAACATGTCTCGTTCTCGCATTGACTAAGGTTTCGGACTCGTGAACAATTCCAAGGTTGGTATCCCTGGCAGTGATCCAGCCTCTGTCAACCACCCGGACTCGATATCCAGCTCAATGGCACTGTGGAGACCCGCCAAGCATGAGAATTCACCCGTCAGCCCTTTGCGTGTGGAGGTTTCCCGCGAGGTTTCCCGTTTGATGTTTTGGCCAGTTCGAGATCTTCATTGGCGTGCTCGGACACGGATTTTGCAACGTCGCTGGTCCGATCTCCGACTGCCGATCTGACTGCGTGCTGGTTACTCAATCAACAATATGTCAGGAAGCTGGAACAGCCCCGGAAAGCTCAAAGGCGTCAGCATTTGCGCTTGCCGCTTACCAATTGCTACTCTCGAACCTGAGATGAGGTTCTTGCATTACCAGATTGGAAAGAAAATCGTAGCCTAAAATGATATTTGTGAAGGACTGAAGGCTACGGACGGACACCCTTGTCCGCAGACACTATGGGGGATTACTTGACCCTATCCTTAGTTCCTTATTCCTGAGACCTGGACCCTACACTAAGTATCAGTCTCTTCAATCGTCGGAAATTACTTCACGGTACTGGCCAGCAATCGGCTTCCCGTCGCTATCTCCGAGTCCGAGCCTGCCTGGCCTGGGTGTTGGAGATTGGCAGCCTAGCAGGGTTCCTGACATGCCGTTCCCGCCGAACCGTGTGTTTGTGTTTTCTATTATTATTTATTAATAATTTAAAATATAATAACGCCATCATTATAGGACTCATCTCAGGCCCCGAGTATCATCGCCACAGCTGAACAGGTTCGTTCTAAAAACAGCTATCGTAACCCAGAGTATGGCCCAGCCTTGTGTCCATCTCTATATATCTCAGCCTCAACATTTTTTACGCAGTAATAGGATAGGGGTTCCCCAACAGCAATGGTTTAACACTATTGATTCATCTATTTTCGATAACCTTGCAATTTCTTTGTTGCTGAGCCCACTCAAAGAGAAGCGCGTCCCGCCGTAATTCTGGGATTAATCCTCGCCTGTGTAACCCATCAATAAATAGCCAAAACATCCCCTCCCTATGCGCAAAACTCGGCCACAATGCTGACTGCAGCTATCCACGTGGCTGATCAAGAGAACCCGGAAAATACGCTTTCATCAACCCTGCTTCTCTGAAACGCGATCTAAGTAACGCCATCAAATTTTGCCGTAGTACACCCAAAATCTCACAGCTTGGCCATATAGTCGGGGCGCTGGCATTGACCCAGCATCAAGCCAGCCTGCGTCCTTGTGGAATATCAACGTCATTTTTACCAACATCTGGCGGGACTTTCTTACAAAGGGCGTTTAGTTGCACAAGCACCAAACAAATAGCGGTGGCCCGCTCCATCGCGCAATGGAATATTGTCAATCGAGGCCCCGACAGTGGAATATCCGGAAAAGATAGATTTATATTACCTACAGTCTAATATATTCGTAGCGTCGACTCGAAAGACTAAAAAAAAGCCACAAGATAACATCACGGACAGCACAGTACACGTTTCCAACATAGAAGAACCCTCATTCTGATCGATGATATCGCCATCTCCAATCACTCACTGGCGAGCAGCTAGATATTTCCCACTCACACACCAGGAAACCGACTCCGGTCACGCAGTCTCGCCCCGAATAAGTAAAGCAAATATATACCTACGATGCAGAGGACACTCGAACTCGCAAGCAACGTTACACCGCCCGAAACCTCGATTGCATCAAACATCGGCCGGGAGAAAAGGATCGAAGCTCCCGCCAGGAGACTGCGCGCGAAGCCATTGGCGGCGAAGAGGGAGCCTGCGTACCGGGGGTATGTAAATGGGAGGTAGATGAACATGCACTGGGTGATGATGAACACGCCGCACATGCTGATTGCGATGCCGAGAAGGCTGGGTATCCAGTGAATTTTGGGATTGGCGGTCCATGCTGGGGATACTGGTTAGTTTCAAGGTTATATTAATAGTGGTAAATGGATTATAGCGTACCGAATATGTATAGACCGATAGGAATCAGCCATGTCGCGAAGAGACCCGGCCAGATGCGTGCCTCTGGAGGAATGGGATCGAGATGGCCTAGTTGTTTGGGGGCGATGAAATAGAAGTAGCAGCATAACAGGACTACTGCCACGCTCAGACCAGACAATACTGAGAGAAAGGCTAGGCCCTGCTCGCCCAGATTGAAACCGTATATATCACCATAAACGAGCGGGAAGGACTCAAAGAAGGAGTAGTAAATGCCGTATGTTAGGGCTGTGTAGAATGTGGAGAAGAGTACTGCGGGATCAAGAGCATTGATTTCCCACGGCTTGATGAGAGCATTGAAGATAACTTCTCGAGGGCTCATCGTAGACTGGTGTATCTCCGACTCCGACTTGATATCTGTACGGCCTGTTTGGGTGCGCAAGCGTTGGGCTCGACGGAGCAGTATATTATCGGACGATGTCTCGGGCATGGCGAGGAACATTATGATCATTGTTGGAGCAGACAGCCAGAGTAGTTCCCAAGAGCTCCAGCGCCAGCCCATCTTTTCGACTGCAAATCCGGCGACGAGTGGACCGAGAGCCTGGTATACACTATCAGTAACTATGTAGACTTATCGGGGTCTTGAAACATACTGGCCCTAGAGTTGCTCCGCCACCCCATAGAGCAATTACATAGGGCATGTCGGATGCACCATAAAAATCACCATAGCTTGCTCCAGCTGTAGCAAGGCAAGGCGAGCCAAAGAAGCCGAGGAGAAAACGTAGAATGAGAATGCCGGCGACATTATCCACCAGAGCCATTGGGATACAAAGAACGACAAAGATAAAATAAGTTGTGGTGTATGGCAGTGTCCGCCCGATAGTCGGAATTTCAGACAGAGGCGAGAAGAGCATAGGGCCTAGACCGTAAGCGAGTACATACATGGTCAATCCAAGCGAGGCGACGATATTACTGACGCAGTAGATCTCCATGATGTCCGGTGTACTAGCAGTGTATAGTGACGAGCCAATGTAGACCGAGAAAGTGTAGACGAACAACAACACCGCAACCCAGAGCTTCTTTCCAGATGACCAGTTGTGAGGGTTATCTTGGTCATGCTCGCCGTACCAGCCGATCACCGCAACATTGACTTCCTTGTTGGCCCGCTCGATATCGTCGTTTGACCCATCGTTCGAAGAGGATGAATCGTGTATCCGGATTGGTTCGAGATATCCAGCTGGGACTTGGAAACTGGGCTGCTCCTCAGGGTATCTGGCCAACCTCGTGCCACCAGCTAAACGTAGAAGTTGTCCAAAGGTAGAGTCTGGGATGATATCCCACATTATAAAAACGAGAAGCTTGCAACAATCAAAGGAAGCAGAGGTAGAGGCTTGGAGGTGGACATGGCCGACCTCTGCATGGGCCAGCAATTATATACTCAAGACATCATCATCCCCCCTGCTCCTCCAGCTATCATTGCATACTTTCCGTTGATATGGGAGGCGCGCAAAGCTAGATGGAAGTGGTTAGCTTTGCGCGATAACAACCAATAAACACACGAAAAACCTCGCTTTCCTGCTACGGATCCACCTTTCTTGTACCGAAGTTTGAAGGCAGCGAAGACAGACAGAATAATAATCCCAGTTCGGCATCTGAGCCAGCGCGCAGAAAATCATGAACGGGCGCTTTATACCTTCCGTAAGCAGCCTCCTTTCAAATTGGAAAAGAGAGGAGGAGCAGAAAAACAACAAGAAAGTGCAAAACTTTGATGGGGTCACCCGGGATTGAACCAGGGACCTTTCGATTAAGGATGATTGAAGTTGGAACTTCAGTCGAACGCTACTCCCGCTGAGCTATAACCCCATGACTTATTAATAATTTTGCAAAATTGCCAACACTTTTCAGGTGGCTGCTGGCGAGGCCTTTGGCATCACTTTCTACCAGAACCTGGGTTGTTGGATGAGACTTGAGCAAGGACGGGGTTTTCGGGGGTTTCGCTTGGTGCGACTGGTGGGGTTAAACCAAGTTCGTTAGGTATAGGGCTAGAGCAGCTTGTCTGAGTAAAGGCGTGCAGTCTTTTGGACAGGTCCACCAGTATACGCGGGGGCGTTAACCATTAGCCAGTCAATTGTGTGTGTATTCCTTTTCTGCTTTTGTTTTTAGCAAGAGACTGTTGGCTGGTCGTGGTCTCCTAAGTGCTAGCTGGCATTGGCAGACTGTATCCTACCGGCAACGCTATGGGATCGCAGCATCCCCACAGCCGTTACGGCAGTTTGTCGGATATATTCAGGAGCATCATTATGCCTGGACTCGCTATTGGCTTTGCAGTTCCCTCTGTCTGTCAACGGGATGGAGTAACATGCCCGCCCAGATGAGGACATGTCCTTCTGCCATTTCCTGGAACGGCAAGCTGGTATGCCCCTAAACAGAAGGAAATGGCAGACACTAGACATGGGGATATCTATGAAGGTGAAATTACCTTTGACATAAGCGTTGCTTGTCCAATGCCCATAGTTTTCCCAATCCAGGCAAGACACTTTGTCACGTAGGTATGAATTGGCGAAGGCACAATCGAGCAAGTGGCCAGCACGAATATCGGGTGCAACAGTAGTAAGCCTCCGACAGCGCGGCCAATGCGTGGAGAACCATTAGACCACCAAATCGTTCGCTCGTAATCGTGCACATTATCGGTAAGGTGGTATGGAATCGACGCAATTATATCGTTGATTAATATATGCGCCTGCCGTTCCCATCTTGTCACGGCGTCTGTCTGAACGCTGCCTTTTATCCGCGATGTTAGGCGGATCAAGGTGTCCAATAACATCAAGTATGTCTTCCGATAGGTGTTCATAACCGCTGCAACGTATATGTCGAAATAGGAATGTACTACACCAGCGCGAGCAAAGGGGCATGATGAAGATTCGGCATTCTTCTGGGTGATATGGCCCACTATATTAGGCTTCCATGAGGTGTCTTGGTTGGTACTCCAATGCGAGAATGCAACATCTATGGCAAGTGCATCATCAAGGGTTCCCTGCAGCTCATGAAGCGTGGTTTCTGGATTCTGTAGCTGCGTGTCCGCACGTTCAAAAAGTGGGTGGCACTTTATGAGAATGGAATCTAAATTCCGCACAGTATTATTAGGCGCTGGTGCACAGAGAACGCCAGGGCTATCATCATCCTATCATTAGGTTAGCACAGAAGAAAGGCTGGCGAGGGAATAGTAGGTACGAACCTGGAGGGTGCGTTTAATGAGCAAAGGGTTGGCTACCTGAAACAACTGTGTGCTTGACAGCAGATCGAAAGGGGAATTAGGGTTCAGCAGCAGAGCGCAGACCCCTCGGACATGGGCAACATGTTTGTGCTGCCCAGGAAGAGGCTCACCGCTGCTGACGATCTCATACAGACCTAGTAGAATAGCAATCACCAGTGCTTCCACGGTGGGTTCGCCCATCTGGCAGCACTGTAGTAAGGTTTGGAAGGAATCGAGTATGCTGACATACTGTTCCCTCGCGTTCATTAGAAGATCAGGTCGATCTAATCGATTACCTATAGTCGCCCAAGCGACAATTTCAACAGCTTGGACAAGGTTCGGAGACGGATGATGGACTTTGGCGAGGAGGGATGGTAAGCCACCAAGGAATCCGCGGGAAACTCGGGCATCTGCGGAACAGATAACATATTGGTCAAGAAAAAAGCCAACTGGATCCTCTATGATTGATATCTCGCGGGCTGGCGGAGAGGAAGATTGGACGGGCACAGTCATAGGAGCCGTATAGTGGCGGAAGCGTAAGTCGTCATGGCTCCTATACCCGAGACAATCTTGCCCTGCCTTTATACAGCGTCTGCATACCTATCCATTGGAAGAATTCAATATCAGACTGTGTTATGTTAAGAGTAACGGCGGACCGAGGGGTCTTACGGGGCGGCCCTCGTCACACTGAGAGGATTAACTTAACAATACACTCGTGGAGATCAAAGAACAATTTACCTTCTTTCGCCGTTTTCTACAGGTCTCGCAAGCACGAGAAACACCGTAATTTACCATTCCGGATTTGGTACTCTCATTAAGGTGGATGAAGGGTGGAGGAAGTCGACGCTCGACAGACAAAGGGCGAATCAGATGACGTCAGCTGATCTATGTATCTATGTACACTGTTCTGTGAAAACCTTCATTAAGAGTACCAATGTTCCTATCACACACATTTTCAGTTCCTGAGTCAATATTTGTCGTTGGCCTCGAATAAACCTCGTCTTCGCTCCCGGCCACCCACAATACCCGCCTTGGTCAAAGCACATCAATACCCACGTAGCCACCTCTACGCATGTATGTCCGCATAGGGAATCTCACCTCGCAAGGAATCTACTTTACCTCGGTGATATCGGAGTAATCAAGTCCATATTAAACTCGGCGAAGTTGAAATGAGATTCCCGAATAAATCTGAAGGAACCTGGGGGCAGGATATATATTCTTGAGAGATTGTGACCGAAAGCAGAAATATAAAAGTCTACTAACTCCAGAAAATGAAACAGGCGCAGCAATTTAGCAGCAGATGGGCTGCATTGCATTTCGTGCGAAGGATGGGCGCATATCAAGTACCACTAGATTAGGTATAAATGCCGTGCATACTTAAATAAGCTGGAGGTCCTCAGAAACTTCGGCAGATTTATGTTATTGTTGCGGGATAGAGAAGACATAACCGAAAAGGAAAGACATTTATCGAATGTGCTCTAGTACAGAAGAACAAAGTAGGTATCCATGTACACGCGTATAACGTTAGCTTCGTGAGAATTAAGTAGCAAAGTAAACCCTAGAAAGTGATGAGCATCGGAGTCAGACAAATAACGGACTGAATGGTGGATTCTCAATGGTATCCATGACCTCAAAGATGTCTTGTTCAAGATCATCGGTCCAGCCGTATGTATCCTCGTCACTATCTGTGGATAGGTGTCTAGTTTTGTTGTTGCCTTTTGACGGCGTTTTGGGTTCATCGGGCTCCGGCGGAGCGCTAGAAGATCGAGCGTGTGCTTCAGCTTGATGGGTGAATAGACCAGCTCTACCACCATGTAGGGCCGAGGGTATTGCTGGGTTGTCTGTCCGTGGAGGATTCATACGTCGACACTTGCCGGTCGTCGACGCTACTGCCGGCGGTTGTTTACCGGGAGGGGTGATTGGTTTCGCTGGCGAAGGCGAATTACGTTGTAACTGTCGAGCAGGTGGTGCCATAGAAGAGCTGAAGCTGCTTCTATCACTATCAAGGGCCTTTGACGCGAATGGATCAAATTCTGTAGCAGGATTGCTTTTTGGAGCCGGCAAAACATCATCGAACAGTCGTCTCCTCGGCATGGCTCTCGGAGCAAAGCGAACAGCTGGAGCTGGAAGAGTGGTATCGCCAGTCTGAGTCGCCGCGTCGACATACCCCTGCTTCGGCTTCTTCGCAGACCTTGAGATAGAGGGTGAAGTATGTTCTATCACAAGATGTTAGAGCAGTACTATGGCGTGAACGCCGCGAGGAGTACCATTGTCCGCCAAATCTCCAACACCGCTATCAAACGACTGCATGCCCGCCTTTCGCTTCAGTGTAGTCGGAGGGGTGTACTGCCCAAATATCCGGATATCGACCTGCTTGCGTGGTGTTCGAGGAGATTTCATTGTTGGTGGCATTAAACTTCGCACACATTCTTGCTCGTCGAACCATATCTTTGTTTGGCAGCGGGTGGGGTCTTGGGAGAATTTCGCGCAAGCGTAGACTGAGTGAAGTCAGCATCTGCTTGGCTGGGGCTTGGATATACAGCAGAGTTCATTACACCGGGTTCCGTAGTAAGGACTTGTTTTCTTCTGAACGAGAAAGTCTTTCATCCGAAAGCCGCAATCGCAAATGAACTCGTCTTCTTCGTCAACCCGGACATTGTTAAATGTGGATCGGAGGGCATTAGTCGGCATGATAGGCGAGTAGAAGCCGGATGTGAAGTGGAACTATGAAGCTTAACATGAGACCGGAGCAGGATATGCTCAACTGGGGGGAAAGTGGTGTCGAGTTGGAGACAAAAGCAAGCATGCAATGTTGGCGGGGTTACTTGCAGCTGCAGCATCTCCCAGCCACCTCGTTAGCAGCATCCCGCTCCATAGCATTGTCTTGGACTAAATCTTGGGTCACGAGTCTCAGAACTAGAACTTTTAGAATTTCGGAAGCCTAACGGAAATAAACCCAGAAGATAACCATGAGTTCTCCTTTTACTTTCTTCTTCGTGGTGGTTAGGAGGTTCTATACTCGGGTGATTCAGTCTTCTTGCACACAATTAGTTACTACTTGGTGAGTAAGAGGGAATAAAAGACAAGCGTAGGAAGAATAGGACAAGACAAAGATGTACCACTGGTATGCTGGTTGTAAGTCTTATAACATGAACAAGGAGGAATGTACTTTGTGTTGACTGTTGGGGGGACCGGAACGGATCTAAACTCAATACGGAAGCACCACGCAGATAAGGCTGCTAGTCAATACAGGAAGGCGGTATGTATTCTGCCGACGATATAGCTTTTTTCAACTTTTTTCTCGGATCTGAACATCCTCGACATCCAGATTGCTGCACAACTGTCAAAATGCGCGCCCTCACAGAACAAGAGACCCAGACGCTTTTCACAAAGCTTGCGGAGTACACCGGATCTTCGCTCAAGAACCTCATCGCGCCGCTGGACAACTCACCCAACGCCGACCGCTATGTTTTCCGTCTCTCTCATAACCGTTGCTACTACGTGAGACTCAGTTTAGCCAATCTGGCGACCTCAATTCCTCGTGATAACCTTCTCTCACTCGGAATCTGCATGGGTATGTATATCCAACGTAACCTCGCAATGAGATTTTCTAACCTTCGCAGGAAAATTCACCAAAACTGGCAAATTCCGTCTGCACATAACCGCCCTCCCCATCATCGCCGAACACGCCCGCAACAAGATCTGGATTCGCCCGAACGGTGTTATGCCCTTCCTCTACGGCTCGAACGTCGCCAAGGCTCACATCGCCAAGTTCCCCGATGACGCAGTCGAACACTCCGGCGTAATTGTTTGCACGCAAGATGACGTTCCCCTCGGGTTTGGAATCACGGCCCGGAGTACTGCGGAGGCTAGACGGTTAGATCCTACAGGGATAGTCTGTTTCCGACAGGCAGACTGTGGCGAGTATCTGCGTGACGAGGATACGCTGTTTGCTGGTTAAAGGATAAGACAAGGGAGTGGGCGCATGATAGAGTGAAGTCTGCATTGCGCGTGATGCCGATCTGGCGTCTGACGACGTTACGAATCATAAAAGCTTCATCTGGTTGATAGGATCTTCTTTTGGTCCGATGTGATTGGGACGAAAGGCTGCAGCAAGGCTGATGTGGAGGAACAGGGTCGTATTCATTTTACGGAGTATTGGCGCAAGTTGCATCAAAGTGCATAACCTCGTTCGGCCAGTGGGATATCTCAATCTCGCGGATTGCGTGCGCTTTAGGGCGCCGAGTCGAGAGACACCCGCGTCCGCGCGAACAAATACCGAGTCTGTTTCGATGTACTAGTAATCTATATGGGTCAAGATATCACATTCGCATCTGTTCACCAATCAAATCCCAATTAATCGCATAATCATTATTAAAAGGCTGATCTACCTCTAAAGTAAACTCAAAGAGATAATCAACAATTGCCACCCGATATTCCCATCTAATTAACTGGCTTCCTAGCCACAACCCTAGACATATAATAATCCAAAACAACCCCACGCTCCAACTCCTCCAAGCATTCTGCATAAACCTTCTCAATCTCCTCATCACTCCTCCCCTTTGCCTTCAAACACATCCTGGGAACGCCGGTATGGAAAGACAAAAGCATGGTAAGCCGGTGGTCTTCATTGAATGGTAATCCCCGGGTGGTGAACTGTTTCTTTTCCAGGATCTCGAGACCAGCAGCGGCGACCTCGTCCCGCACTTTGTCGGAGAATGTCAGGCTGTACCGCTCCCCGACCCAGTTTAGGATCGTTATCCAGGTTGTCGTCAGTTTGCAGGGGTGGCAGTTGTCTAGTTGGTGTTGGAAGTCGTATTCTTCCCATTGGAGGTAGCCGCCGGGTTCTGGGGGATTGTTTAGTAGGGAGCTGTGGTTTGTAGACAATATCGGGACGTACTTAAGAGAGAGGTAATATGTTTCGTGGCGGGTATCAAGTCTGCACCTTCTACCGCGAGAATGAGATGTCTGGCGTGTACGAGGTCGTATTTCCCGATATGTTCCTCGGGGAAAGGTTTGTAGAAGTCGTGCGCAGTGAAGTCGATATCAGCGACTTTTCGAGGTGAGTCCGGCTTGGGAAACAGCTCAGGGGTGAGGTCAAAGCCGTGGTATTTAGTGCTAATAGCACTCGATTTTGGCTCCTTTTTACGAGCTTCCTTTATGTCGTACAACCATGTTCTGGATATTTGGTTAGGCTTCGCTAGGATATTGATGGTGCAATCGGTATATCCGCAGCACATACCCATTCCCAGTCGCGATATCTGCCACCCGCTCAAGCCTTTTAGGAATAGAAGGGTGGAGGATGTCCTCCTGAAGCATATGCATACACATGCGATGTTGGATGTTGAGCCTGTTGGAAGTGTGAGTGGTTGCCTGGCTGTTTTACCAATGGATGCATGACTTACCGCTCATTTTCATCCGTATCCACAGCCTTCAAGAGGTAAGACGAATTGTTCCGTTTACTCTGCGTCACCATAGCGAAACGAGAAGCAGTGCTATTCCTGAGGAACGAACCCAAGAATCGGCGACTCAGCATTGTGGCGGACGGGACGCATGGGCTTTGAAGTACGTATATGCAGTGAGGGAGGCAAGGTCTTCGTTTAGTTTAACCACCTTGGGGAATATGGAGGGGATGAGATAGGAGGTCAAAGTCAAGTTGACACCGGCTCTCGACCCCAGGCCGACATCCGAGCCGAGCAACACCATGGATAGCGTATGGGCTAACTCTTAAGAGGATGTGGAGCAAACCGACTCAGACCGACCTTGATACCCTCAAAAGGAAGGGGCCGGCATTGGCCAGGTATAAGTAGTACATCCCGCTCCCGGCAGCGCGGATGTTGTGGTTCCACGAGTCCAGCAAAATGGCCCATGAGGGGACCAGGATCCCCATGGAGGAGGCGTGGCGGACTCGCCGGTGCAGCACTAATATATTTTGACAGCGCCTCAGTAAGGCCTCTCGTTAGCACATACGACGTCGCATGAAATATCCACAATTTGCATGCCGGCAGCATAACAGTGGTGCATCCAAGTTGCAACTAACTTTATTCGGGCTAAACCGTACGAGAGTCGAATGTTTGGTCGTCAACCTTGTCATTGGTCCGAGGTCCTACTGTATTGGGACATTTATGCGGAGAACGCATTACTAAGCAGCGGCTTGATTCGGCAATTTCTCCGCACAATCTACATCTAAAGAGTAACGCCTCAACAGGAATATATCATTTACTTAATTGCTGTAGCTCGAATTTGTCATTGCAGAGTAAGCATATTTTAGCCCCACTCGTCTGAACGACTCTCCAGCTACTACAATCGTGTAATAGTTGGTCGTTTTATGCTCGGTGAACAAACCACAACACCATTGCCGCACTCATTATGACCATCAGCAGCTTGGTGCCACTGAATTGGCACCGTTGATCTCGACAGTCTTCTCCGGAATTACCTGGGCACCCTTCGTCCGGATCGTCTTCCACCCGGCGTACGTGGGGGTCTCACGGCAGTTGTCGACGCGCTCGCAAAGGGCGCCACACTGCACAGACACCCGAGATCTTGTTGAGGCCCTTGTCCTCGAGTAAGGGGCGCGTCGCCAAGCGGTTCCATGTTATATAAGCCATCGAACAGGTTACCAGGGTCTGTGGTTTTCGCCTGGAAAGCATGGACGTGGTTAATTGTGACCGCGATATACGGTGTACGATCAATTGGTTGTTTAGATCGATTTCCGTGGATGATGATCCAGTACACTTGCCACCTCGGCAGTACGTAGGACCAGATTTTGTGTGTAAAATCGCGACATTGTCTCGTCTAGGTCAGCATCAGACAATCCCCCGTCCGCTCAACAACACCCCGCCAAGAGCACTGCATCTGGCGCTGGGAATTCACCGGCCCAGACCTCCAAACCTCCTGCACCACCTGAATCCCCGTCCTCACACTCGCAATCCCATAGACCTGCACGCGGTCATACCAGGCCCGAAACCGCTCCTGCTGGAGGGGCTCAAACGCCTCAGTGGCAGCAATAAACGCAGGCCAGAACAACGGCGCCGCAATGATCTTCGTCTCGGCTTTGATCTCCTCGATGGCTTCAATGCTCTCGAGAACAGTCTGCACGTACTGCCGCAGATACCGGAACCCGAGCAGCCGGATGCTCTGCGAGAAGTAGATGATTAGGGCGTTGAGGAAGGCCCGGGTCTGGTGGTAGATGATATTTGCATTGCTGGTTGCAGCACTCTGGGGTTCGCGGTCTTCGAGGGGCCAATCGAGGATTTCGCTCTCGAGGTCGTCGCAGAGACGGTTAAGGGGCTCTGGGATGTTGAGGGTTCCGGATCTTGTGCGTTCGTCGTCCACCTCGTCGATGAGCTCGATGCACGCCTTGAGTAAGAGGAGGAGGCTCTGCGGGACCCCGTAGATGCATTCGTACGATGATAGCTCTGTCGAGGTTGTAGGCCGGGGTGCCAGACGCTTGGTTATTGAAGGCGATGACTCGTTGTCGTCCGCAAGGAGAATATGCTCTCGTGCAATCACCGGCCGGGGACCGACTGTCCGTCGTGAACCAAACGAGGGTGAGAAGCGCGAGCTGTCTGTCCTGTGTCGCCGGACTGCCGTGCTCTCGTATATGACCCGGAGATACAAGTATATGCGATGCAGTGACCGAGCCTTGTTTGAGAATCGGGTCTTGCGGGCACTCATGTAGCTGATGAGTTGTTCGGCACCGTCAAGGTGCATCCCACAGGTGCTTGTGTCGCCGGACATGACCTGAGACGAAGGAAATTAGCAATCACAAATAATACAATATGGACTGACATGATTGAATAGGTGTGCACGTACATTGATTGTAATCATCGACAGCGTCGTCGCAACAAACTCTTTATATTTTGGCCGTCCTTCCTGATGAAGATGACTCTGAACCGCGTCCTTGAGCAATCCAATAGCGTCACACCGATAGCGCGATGCAATGGTCCCCCATTTTCGAGCGTCTTCGAGCCGCCGGCCAGCTCGGTGGTCGTTCGAGAGGCAGAACGCACTAATCGCCAGCAAGGCGTTTCTCAACGCGTTACGAATCGTCGTAGTGCTGCCCCCGAAACTCAGTTCCCCGGCACACTGGAGGACGCGAGTGAGGTGGATGGTCTTCCACGGGCTTTTGGCGTTATCGATGACACAGAAGAGATTTACTACCCGGTTTCGATAGTGTTCCATGAGGAGTTGTTCGTGCGCAGGAACAACAAGGGCTTTAGGGGATTCGATAATGGGTGGTTGACGTTGAATCTGGGTTTCGTTTGCCTTGTCGGTCTGTTCAGGGCCTATGCCTTCGGTAGGGATTGCTGCACCTTCGAGTATGTGGGAGTCTTCGCCGATCGGTGGACTGGGTACCGTGTATTCAGGCAAACTGTAGGCAAGCTCCGAGAAAACTGTCGAAGCATCTAGCTCCTCCGGGCGGGTAAAGTCTAAACAGAAGTCAAGGTTGTCGTGAAGACGGCACAAGCCCCAAGCGGCATCGGCCTCAGAATAATAGGGGTTTGTATAGTCTGCCGGCGACTCGGTCGGTAGGGAGAATGATGCACCAGGGTCCACGACACCCGGCCAAACGACCTGGTCATCTTCCTCAAATTGCGGCAGAGTCTGGGGTTCAGTAAGTGCTGCAGAGGGCGAGGATGACAGCGATCGCCGTTGCTGTGGAATGCTAAAGACGCCGAAATGGTGGACGTGAGCATCGCCATCTGCTGGGATGAGAGACGAGAGCGAGTCAATATAGCACAGAATGTCATCAATTTGACTCCACCCTAGGACGGTCGCCAGAGGTTCTAGAGCCAAGTCAGACACAGCTGTTCCGTTATTATAAGGAGAAATACTTACCAATTGGAACATGCCGCCTCAGCGACCGCGCACCAGCAACCGCCGCAGGGAGTTCAGCTTGGAGGCTGTCCGCATCTGTAGCAGGCGGCAACCACTGCAAGCGCACCCCATAACCCTCACAATCTAGACCTTTCGCACTACACTGACTGCATCTCGGCCTGGTCTCGTCGCACTTGATCTTGCGGGAGCGGCAGGTCCAGCAGCCCGTGAAGGTCTTGGTGCGTTTCCGGGGCTGCTGGGACCGGAGATGTCGGGGTGGGAAGGGCATGGAGAGGGAGAAATCAACGGCGCCATTACACGCAGACAGATGTCGTGGATACGAAGGGGACGCAGGGCAATTTTGAATCCGGAAGGTCACCGCGGTCTCCGTAATGAATAATGCAGTCTGGAGCGAGTGCGGGGGTTGGTGGGGCACAACTTCGGTTCCGAACATGAAGATAAACTTATGCTCCACTGATACGACGCATAACACCTACTTACTAGATGTCAAGACTGCTCGTTCTGCAAGCCCCCGGTAGCAGTGACACGCCGTGAGAAATGGCTCCAAGGATGCTCTCAAATGTATGCCCTGGCTCGCTTCAATCAGCTTCGACAAGAACGCGCATAGCTCATTAAGTAGCTGCAGGTCATCACAAGCAGTCGACGCCGTTGGGGCATCAACAAGATGCATGGTGAGAACCACAAACGATGTGAAGACATAATTGAGAAGACTCCTATGCCGGACCAGTCAGTCAGCAAGGATGCACCAAAAGCACAGGGAAAGGGGAAACGAACCGGACGCCCAGAGAAACATTCAAAGGGTAATATCGGATCAGCTGTGCTGTTTTGCGAGCTGAGTTAATGCAGGCCGTGACCTGGATTGCTTGCATCGTTGCCCCTGGACCAGAAGAGAGATTGTGGTACACCGGCTGGTACAACATCATAATGGAATGATAGTACGACAGAAGAATTATCACCGTAACCAGTCGATCCGACGAAGTTGCTTCCATCACTTCAAGGTCAGCCTCACGCCGAGAGCAGGAGTAAATCAACCCTCCGCAATCGCTCAACTCCTTCTCCAGCTCTTCCAGTGAGGGTGCTTGGTCGATACCGTGATGGTGTCCGCCTTCCCTGCCGGCTTCTTCAGTCGCGTAGAAGGAGCTGAATATGCGAGCCTTGATAGTGGAGAGCCGGCAGATGAGCTGAAAGTTAGGTGGCTGCTGGATGTTCGGTAGGCCCTGTGGTTCCTGGGTATTGCTTTCGAAATCTGGAGGCACGATATCATTATTCGTGTAATCGTCAAGTGGACTGAGACCTTGAATCGAGCACGACCTGGTTTTTAATTAGCAGTGACCCTGCGATTGTGTCCGGCAATCTGGTAAATCACATTTTGTCCATGATATAGCCCATCCAAAAGACCCGGGCCCGCCTTTCAGAGTCGGTATTCTGCATCTGATCGACGCGGTGAATGCCTAATGTGTGGGCTTGTCGGATTGCAACCGCCAGAATGGCATGAGTGGAAGGAAACTCAAGTCTACCGTTGAGTAAAGCGACCTAGTGTACAGGTTACATATTGTGTATAATGGATACGCTGCTGAAGTCTTACCATTCCTAAAAGTGCCTGTACACCAGTTAAGTTGGGACGCCCAAGAAGAAGACACGGGAGCGTTGCCAGGGCATTTTGGAGATGTCGCTTGCATTTAACGCTGTCTTCATGACAGCTCGGGTGTTGCAGGAGGTGGAACGAATACCCCATTGACAGGCTGATGTTCAAGGCCGCCCAGCTAGCTGGGTTCTCAGGCAGACGGGGGTGCAGATACGTCTTTTCCGCAAGCCATTCATCTATCTCCTCACGGAATAGAGGGAAGAGCGAGGCGGTGCATTCCGAGAATGTAAGGAGAATCTGTAGCAATTCGGCCTCAGCAGGAAGAGGAAAGTGTACGTTGGCTGATTGGGTTGACTTCATTGAGGCCTTCGAAATGTCTGCGTGGTCCTCGAGAAGTGCGATACGAGACAAGGCGTAGGACAGATTCCGGCGACAGCCCCCTGGGACAACTTGCTTCCACAGGTCCCCATAGTTGAGCAGATCGCTAGTCGGTGCTTCACAAGTCAGCAGCCTACAGGATATATGGGATCATGACATACTATTCCCGTAGATCCAATCATACAGAACAGCTTTTGACGTTTGCTTGAATGAAAGGAACCTCGTCGGCGAACCATGCTGAAGACGGAGCGGCGAGGGGCCATCCGCGCTGGATGTGATAATGCAGGCAGTGTTGTTCCGCTCGCAGGCGACGCAGGAAGGCGAACCGTCGTTCTTTTCGCATTTCACCTTGGACTTGCGACAGTAATCACAGGCCTGCAAAAGTCAATGAACGCGCAGGATGCTACATTCCAGGGGTGAGCGTGGACAGACCTTGCGCATCCGAACCCTCGACCGCGTGGCAGAGTTTAAATGCCGATGTGCGTCCATGTTATCGTTGACAGGGCTGAACACGGACGGAAGAAACAACTAAAAATCGGATCGCAGTCTTTGAGATCGGACAAGCTCATGAGTTATGCGCAGTGGGTCTGCATTGCAGCAGATGCATTGGGCAATGATGGGCAGCCCCAGAGCGGCACCGGTGGACCACAAACCAGCCAGCCAATGATACCGCTGCATTCCAGGCATAAGTTATGCGTTGCGTCTCGGTGATATCGGGTGCTGGGCCTCCCACCGGGCCGGATCTCCTTGCATCTATAGCTCTCGACATAACACAAGAATCAGTGCCATTTATAGCATGTGCCTTCTCCTTGCCTCTCTTCTTGCATCCACGCTTATTTTCGGGTTGTCCTACTCTTATTTTTATTTTTATTTTATTTTTTCCGAGGGCTAGCTTTTGATTCTTGGTCACCTCGCTGCTCTAGCACCCTCGACCATGACAGCACCACAACACAGTCCGAACAGGAGCGAATCAACGGTGGTTGAGCCTGCGCGACACGATATTGAAAAGCAAGAAACCTTAGATGCTACTAACCCGAGTCCCACTGCCCAAGAGGCCTTCGCCGAAACCGATCTCAGCCGTGGAATCGTGGGATGGGACAGTCAAGACGATCCAGCAAACCCGCAGAATTTTGCAGAGGGCCGCAAATGGGGTCTTCTTCTCCTTATTAGCGGGTTCACTCTTATTTCCCCTCTTGCGTCAAGCATGTTCTCTCCGGCGATCAGCTATATGGCTGCCGATTTCCGTGAGACCAATGAAACCATCCTGTCCTTCACGGTCAGTGTCTTCTTACTAGGATATGCGGTATGTTTAAGGCGAAACTATTCCACACTGTGTTTCTGTAGTTCTGACGCAGTCTTGTTAACGAACAACTGCGTTTATCTAGTTCGGCCCCTGCCTCCTTGCACCACTCAGCGAGATATATGGCCGCCGAATCGTTTTCAGCAGTGCCAACTGGTTCTTCGTGATATGGCAGATTGGGTGTGCGCTGGCCCAAAATACTGCGACCGAGGTCGTATGTCGCTTTTTCGCAGGCGTTGGAGGATCGGGCTGTCTTACTCTTGGTGCTGGGGTAATCGCAGACCTGTTCCCAGTCCACCAGCGCGGTAAAGCCACGGCAATCTGGGCTCTAGGGCCGCTCCTAGGCCCTGTTGTTGGTCCCATCGCTGGTGGATTTGTTGGCGAGGAAATTGGCTGGCGCTGGGCTTTCTGGATTGTGATGATTGCGGGTGGGGTTATGGCCATAGCGATTGAGCTTCTTAACCAGGAGACCTGTGGCCCTGTCATAATCAAGCGCAAAACTGTGCGACTGTCTAAGGAGTTAGGGCGCAGTGATCTCCGCAGCGCATATGAGACCAGCGCTGACAGTGCCTCTGTCGGGACGGCCTTGAAGCACGGCCTTATGCGACCTATTCTGCTCTTCTGCAAGTCGCCTATTGTCTTTCTCCTCTCTACTTACATGGTACGTTTTCATACCCTCTCCCAGTAACTTTCGTCCATGGAAAGCTAACTGCAGGGTGGTTTGTTCTCAGGCCCTCGTCTACGGACTTCTCTACCTATTCTTCACCACGATTTCATCAGTGTTCACCAGCCAATATGGCTTTTCCACAGGGCTGTCAGGACTGGCATACCTAGGCATCGGCATCGGCTTTATCTGCGGGCTGATATTCATGGGCCTAACCAACGACAGAATGCTCGTCAGGTCAACCGCAAAAAACAACGGCGTGTTTGAGCCCGAGATGCGCCTCCCTCTTATGATCATCTTCGCCTGCATCTTGCCTATAACGTTCTTCTGGTACGGCTGGACCGCCGAGAAACACGTGCACTGGATCGTGCCTATTATCGGAATGTTCCCATTCGGAGTCGGCATGATGGGCGTCTATATGCCTATCCAGACTTATATTATTGACTGCTACCCCCGGTATGCAGCATCTGCAAATGCATGCCTTACTGCGACGCGGTCTTTGGTCGGCGCGCTGCTTCCTCTAGCGGGCCCGGCTATGTTTGAAGACTTGGGTCTGGGATGGGGCAATTCTCTACTTGGGTTCGTCGCGCTGGCGTTTGTGCCTATTCCCATTGTCTTCATTAAGTACGGCAAGGCGATCAGAGAAAAGTGGCCTGTCAATCTGGATGGAAAGCAGATTTGAGTCTGGAGCTGGTATCTTCTAGTCTCTCGCTCTATGAAGGGGCTGCAGATAGATAAACATTGGCATATAGAGCGGCGTGGTAATTTGCATATAACGTATCATAGGTTTTATAGATTAATTTAACTGCTAACTATATTCAAACATCACTGGTGTGGAGTGTAAGACTACTGTGATAGATTCGGAGCCGGCCCGACCTGATATGGAAGCCGACGCCGAGGGCTGCATCAGCCCCTGCGAGATAAGACGTGGTCACCGATCGAAGGATCAGCACTCCAAATCGATCGGTCGGCCATTTCATCGATGTCAATGATGCTTCTTAGAAGGGCTATTGACGGTGCATAATTCAGCGGCACCGAGGGCTATACCTGCAGAAACCAAGCAACCTTGAACAACCCGGACAGCATGGACCTCTTTAGTATCAATTGGAATATAAGATGAATCTGCAGAGCTATCGCAATGCCACATTCAATATATTGACTGCCTCTCTAACCAAGCTGTTCCATCTAATTCGGTGTGGAGTAAGCTCAATGTGGGGAACGCAGAACAGGCAGGCGACGCCGACAGCCCATATCAGCCATCAAAAGGGCCAACTCAGGACTCGAAAGCCGCTGAACAGCAGGAAGCACACAGTCCCAACTATTCCCTCCCTCATACATCTCAATAATGGCCAACCGCGGCAAAAGCTATGACTCCAAGGTGTATTCCATCGAGGATCTCGAGCGCGTCGGGTCCGAGAGGATGCACAAGGCGTACAGAGGTAGATAGCTTCCCTTCTCTAAGGATAGTCTTAAAAAAGCTAACAAAAGCAGAGTACTACAATGAAGGCGCAATGGATCTCATCACGTATACCTCTCCCGTCTCAAGTCTATTCCATTCCATTCATCGCTAAGGCAATGCCGTGCTCAGACTGCGAGAAAACAAATCCGCATACGACAGATACCTAATACGCCCCCGTGTGCTTCGCAACGTCTCAACTCTCGATACATCGACGACAATTCTCGGAACGAAAGTCAAGTTCCCGTTTGGACTGTCCCCGACCGCCATGCAAGCTCTAGCACACCGGGAGGGAGAAGTAGCCACGTCCAAGGCAGCGGCTACGAATGGGATTCTGATGGGCTTGTCGAACTATTCAACGATCGCGTTGGAGAATGTCATTGCACAGGGGAAGGGGAATCCGTATGCGATGCAGATGAGTTTGCTTAAGAATAAGGATGCTATGGTGCGGATGATTAAGAGGGCGGAGGGTGAGCTACCTTATTCATCAATTCCGAGGGATACGACGCAGTATAGAAAAGACAGAAACGAAAGAGCTAACTGTGAGCAGCTGCTGGATTCAAGGCCCTCTTCGTTACGCTGGATGCGCCCTACCTCGGCCGGCGACTGAACGAGTATAGGAACAGTTTCGGTGTGCCCAAGGGCATGGAGTACCCTAACTTGTTTCCCGGGGTGGACGTTAGTAACCTCGAAGACGGCGAGGAATCAATGGCTTATGGTACACTCATTATCAAGAGTAAAATTGACAGTTTAGATGCTAATGCTAATCGCAGACACTGCGATGGAATGGCCCCAGCTCCTCCCCTTCTTCCGCGAACACACCAAGATGCAAATATGGGGAAAAGGCAGTACGTCGATTGAAGCACTATTCACTCACTGACACCGATACAAATACTAAGATTTAAAATGCTCTAGTCTACACTGCCGCCGATGCCGAACTCGCCATCGAACACGGCCTCGACGGCATCATCATTTCCAACCACGGTGGTCGCCAACTCGACTCGGTCCCCTCATCACTCGACGTCCTTCGCGAAGTCGTACCCGTGGCGAAGGGCAAGATAACCATTGCTGTTGACGGCGGGATCCGACGCGGTACAGACATATTCAAGGCTCTCGCCCTGGGTGCCGATTTTTGTCTTGCTGGAAGGCCTGCTATCTGGGGGTTAGCGGTGAGTTTATAAATCTATTCTATATTAACAATAGCTAACAGTATTGTAACCCAGTATAATGGACAAGCCGGGGTGGATCTTGCCATCAACCTTCTCTATGACGAGTTCAAGACTTGCATGGCGCTTTCTGGGTATGTCCGCTAACTTTGCGTTCTTTCTATTGGGATTACGGTGTTAACTATGGAGTTCCAACAGGTGTAAGGATATCTCTGAGATTAGCCGCGAGCATATCTCTCTTCTGCAACAGGATGGGCGGTTGTTGAAGCTGTAGTTGTCTCTATGACTAGTTAAACCAAGCAATACAACTGCTAAGCAAGGTCTTGACTGGGAAGCTTTTTTTGTAGTGGAATAGTAGCACTGGGTGTTAACCTGCGAAGTTCTTAGATTATACTCTGCTTGTTGAGCTACACCGGTTGTGATGCCAGATTACCGGTAAAATCTGCTATACTTAAAGATATCAAGTGATTCGTGATAATGTAACTAATTAGTCCCTTTAATATAGACTCGAAGACCATGTAAATGTAGAGCCATCACATAGTAATCATGGCCAAGGAGGGTTTAAGGAACGGGAATAATTAATGGTTCTTCGAGTGCCGAAAATCTGTTGTTATGAAATCTCTAAGGGGTTTCGCATAATCCGTTGTCCGTGTCGAAATATGTTATACCATCAACGGATCCAACTCCGGCCAGCTATTAATCGGGTACGGAGATAGAGGGTCCAGCGAGAAGTACCACTCAAGATCCAGATTTCCCTAGAATTGAGTTAGAGGCGACGACATAAGCAGTATAATATATATCACTTACAGGATTAATATCTTGGTTATTGCCTGGTGGTACTGGCTGCATGCCCTGCTGTACTAATGTCCCGTCATGGTCCAGTGCCATAGTATCTTGGTTCTATTCAGGTGTATCAGCAATTAATCGCGAGGATAGTCGTAGTTGGTTAAGGAGGACTTACGAGATTAACGTCTCCCTGGTCAGCCCCTGAATGTACCAACGGCTTATCTGCCAGTAATAATTCTCGACAGCGACGAGACGCCGCTGGGCAAGCATCATCTATGGTCAATACAGACCCATCGGATTGCCCATCCAAGCTATGGGACGGCTCGGCGGCGAGTATCTGACTCTTTATTGAAGTAAATAGCATAGTCAAGATATTAAACACCTTAGTAGCCCTTTTCTCGTTATATACCTTAAGCTCGAAATACTTAATTGCCCTCTCCACACTCTCAAAAAGGGCCATGCGCTGGTAATGTGCACTTTGGTCTATATAGACCGATATAGTGCCCGGGAACGGGTCTATGACTTTATCTTTAGCTTGCAGCCGAAGCTCATAGCAGACAGTTATGGCAGCGTGGAAGATATCGTCCCGGAACATTCCTCCCTTGAGTTGTAAGATGTGCGGACAGGCGGTGTCGCTGTTGACGAGCTGGTCATTTGGGTTGCTCCTTGGGGTATACTCTAGTTGAGCAAGTAACGCGAGACTAATCTGCACACAGGCTCTGCGTGAAAACACGAAAGGCTCGTCTCGGGTTTCTGCGGGCCTGAGGAAAAATGGCCTATGCAAGGCCAGTAGGCAGCGATAGTTGAGGAAGAGAAAGAATGATCGCTGGAATTCGGGACAGCTGCCATCGGGTCCAGCAGGGGGTCCGTCAGTACTGATGCTGCGAAGCTCAGGTGGTGCATCTGCAAGCCCCTTTGAGAGGCTCTCGCTCATGCTCATCACTTCCTCGTAGGGTACAGTTAATCGCACCCGGTTTATGGCTCGGGAAACCTCCATTCGGGCCTGTAATGTTTGAGAGAGTGCAATAAGAAAAGTCATCCTTGTCGCAGTAGTAGACGGCTTGGGCGAGGGCAGGTGTGCAGAGTTAATGGTGAGATCCTCATCTTCAATATTGGATGGGGGAGGACAGTCAAACTCATCCCAGGATATCGCAAGCGGTGCCCCATTATACAGGGATGCCTGAAGCTCCAACTCTACTATCGTAAGCCAGAGCCGTTTCCGCATTTCGGCCCAGTATGGAGAAAGATGGGAGAAGTTGGATGGATCTCGATGGAAGCCCATCAAGATGGCTTCTCTAATCAGGGAGCCTGCGGCAAGGCTTGCTAGGTCTCCCTCCCAGGCTGTCCCTTGTTTTGCAAGAACTAACAGGCATTTTATTTGGATTAAGTCGAGGTTGAGTTGAGTATGGCCTGCCATTGCCCCTAACCAAGTTGTCACTGCTTCAATCCACTCGTGGCACATCTGCATAAATGATTGCTCATTGAGTCCAACCGACGCCAGTTTTCCTCTAGTGGCAAAGCACGCAGAACATGCCATCACCACGAGAAGCTTTGCAAGGAAAATATCACTTGAGCATGGCCTATCAGGCTTGGTTTCCATGTGATTCCAAAACGTATTCCATTCATCGAGGAAGGACGGAACATGCAATATTCGAAGGGTATACTCAAAGGTTGAGAAGTACAGCTGCATTAGATATTCCGCAAAACTACGGTCCGGTAATAGTTCTTTCATTCTCGAGGAGTGCTGGTTTTGATGATCGCATTGCTGTAGTCTGTCAGGGCCCTTCATATCGTGCTTCAGCCGCTTGAGGGACAAGTATTCGGCGAAGTCTGTGTTTGTTGGATTTTGTTTATCTTGATAGTAGGCATGCAAGTGGGAGTTGAGGTCAGGGAACTGTAATTGGCCGTGTTAATTAAAGAAGTTAAGTGGACAGGGTTATCTTCTCACCATCCCCAGAGTCGTGGCCCAGTGACTTCGTCCGAAGAACCTGGTTCTCTTCTGCTTTCCCCTAAATGAGAGAGGGGCAACAAATTGGACAAAACTGTCGGTGGATATAGAGTGTTCTGGGTGCTTGGCCTTGTTCGGACATGTCTGAGTTGTCGAAAACACCGACTCATGACTGGTGCCGTGGTCCGGGCCATGACCTGACAACTCCCCGCCCAGCATTGACGATGCAGAAACGGGGCGTGTGTTACTGGGGCACGGTGTGGAATCAGTATTAGGCGCATCCTCCGCTAAGCGAGACCTAACAGAGCGGGCGGGCGAGGATTCGGGTACAGAAGGAGTTCTTGGAGCCGGAGGATAGGTACAGGTATTTCCGATATTCAGCCGCACGCACTGAGTACAAGGCGTCAAACGATCACATTTGACTTTGCGTTTGCGACACGATGTGCAGGAAAGGACAGCCCTATGTTTCCGAGAGGCGCCATGCTTCTGGGGGTTCACTTTCATGATGCTCCGCTTCGCCGCGCTTAGCGGTTGCGGCTGTGACCCACCCATTTGGATTAGTAGCAACTCCGCGGTAGTCAAAGATATGAAGGTTAAGTGCAGTAGGGGGAAGTATGGTTGTCGGAGGAAGGTGTCTAGACCGAGAGTGGTGGGAACGACCGATGACGACGGAGAAAAATCAGTCTGGAAAAAGAACTTTTATCTCCGGGCCGAGTCTAACCCAATCTGGTAATAGTTCAGCCGGCACAGCCTGCCTAAGACCGAAATCCGAAATTCATAACGCCATCCTCCGTATAATATAGTGAATTATTGAATATTTGGAATTTATCGCACGAGAACAAGGGGAACCTGTTTTTACTTGACATTATATTCGCTATCTTGGTGCTTAAAGCTCAGCCAGAAGGTGCTGATGGGCAAGGGCTCCTTCAAACTGCGTCACAAGCACCCACAAGCTCTAATATGTTACCGGATATCCGAGAATGATGTCGTAGCGGTACTGCTGCATGGAAAGGATTGTCGGAGATAGCTGGAAGCATTACTGGCGATTGGGGTTTACAGATGGTGCCATATCGCGCAATTATCACACTTGCGCGGGATGGTTCCAAGTCAACGACGATGTCTCCAACTGTATAAAAGAGGATGTCTGTGCCGTGGGGATTGGTTTGCACTGCCTGATATCCTGTATTATCGTAACAACTGCACCGATGGCCGACTTCCAGGCGCGTAACCACATTTCGCCAGACTCTGGGTTCCCCATTACTCTTCACCCAAACTATAACCCCAGGATCAAGGACCATGTCCCACCGGAGTCTGCGCGTGAACCACTGACCCCGCCCCCCGATCGAGCCCTCTTCGCCGATCCAGACAAGAAGAGTCTTTTCTCGGTTGCTAACCGCGTTGACCTGACCGAGTCCATTGGCACCGTCCTGGAAAATGTCCAGCTTTCGCAGTTGACGGACCAGCAGCTCGACGAATTGGCCCTTTTGGTCAGCGAGAGAGGGGTCGTCTTTTTCAGGAAGCAGGACCTGACAACTGAGAAGCAGGTGGAGTTATTCCAGCATTATGGTATGCCAGGCGGAGAATGGCTGCGTTGCTATTGCTGATGTATATCCCAGGTATCTTAGACAGACACCCAGCGCAGAAGGTAAACAGGTCGGCCAGAATCTTCTTTTAACTGTGCTAACAGATTGCAGGATCAAAAGGTTCTCAATTAAACCACTCCTCATAGTACTTCTGACCATGTCTGACTTGCCAACACGCAGTTTGTGATTATCAAAGGGAGCCGAGAGGACCACCGCGAGCTCCTAAAGTACACCCCCTGGGTAAGCCATTCTCACTAGCATAAATAATTAGGGCTAAACGATCTCAGCCTCAGGCAGATTTCCATGCAGACACTTCATTTGAGATCAATCGTAAGTATTCGTCATGGAGGAAGGGAAACAAAAAAAGAAAACCTCTAACGTAGCTAGCCCCATCATACTCTCTCTTGAGAATGGAAGAGCACCCTCCAGTTGGCGGAGACACTGCCTGGGTATACATTACCACCCCCGTTGGATGATAGCGTGCTTCTGACCAGCAAATATAGGTCTCGCAATATGGCCTCTATGATGTCCTAAGCGGAGCAATGAAGAAGTTCGCCGAAGGCCTTCACGCTGTCCATACGTCCCGGTTGCAATGTTTGTGTCATCAAAGATACTTGAAAGTAAGATCTAACATGGATATTAGATGACACTATCCTCGATTACTGGCAAGCGAAAACAAATCGAGCACCCATCGACACCCACCACCCTGCGGTGCGAACCCACCCCGTAACCGGGCTGAAGGCACTCAATGTCAATCCAGGCTTTGTTACGGGATTCGCTGAGCTTAAAAAACCCGAGTCCGATAAGATACTTGATTTCTTTGCATATCATATCCACTCGGGTGACGACCATGCTGTTCGCTGGAAGTGGGATGTTGGTAGCGTGGCCATGTGGGATAACCGGTCAGTCAATATGCATCGTTATCACGACAGTATGTATAATTATTGTACTGACTTGCGTCCTGTAGTTGCACACTCCATCGCGTTATCCCAGGTTCATTCGAGGGACCTCGCCGGGGAATTCGAACAACTGTTTTCGGCGAGAAACGTAAGTGCTCGACATCTGAATCGTTTGTAATAGTACTGATAACCATCATAGCATATTTTGACGCGAATAGCAAGGGCCGGCAGGAATAACCCTAGCAATGACTGTCGCAGGCGAAACAACCTTTATTAGGGTGGTACAGTAAACATGTTTCACAATATAAACATTATTACCATGTTGGACCGTACGTTCTACCGTAAGGAGGCAATAAAGCAGTGGGTCCTAGAACCCTATGCAAATATAAAAATATAAGAGGCGCCGCCCGGACTTAATAGCTTCCTATTTCGGAAATGGAAATGTCCGACATCGCCGACATATAAAGTCCATTAAAACGCTTGCCAGGTAAGTTGTTGTCTTTTTTTGACACCCAGGAACTGGCTATTGTGACGATACTTATACAAAAATGGAGTTGAGGATATCACGGATTCAGCGCCTCAGTGCTGTGATAGGGATCTCCATGTCCTTCTTCCTTGCCGAGATAGCTGGTATGTACTCGCCTGAGTTGAAAAATCAGGGATAATGCTAATAGTTCTTTTACAGTTGGCTTCTATACTGGCTCGCTTGCTCTTGTCGCGGATGCATTTCACTATGTTTGTTGCCAGCCGCTTTGAATATAACTATATCACCAACTAACCTATATATAGCTCAGTGATATCATTGGATTCATGGTTGCACTTGTCGCTGCTGTGGTAAGTGCCCAAACGTTTAGGATAAGTATCTTGAATACTAATATCTATCAGGTTGAGGAAAGACACTCCCCGCCGCAGTCTCTCACATTCGGGTGGCAACGATCGCAACTGGTAGGCGCATTCTTCAATGGGGTCTTGCTATTTGGACTCGGGATTAGTATCTTCTTACAGTCCCTTGAGCGGTTTATCACGTTGGAGAGTAAGTCAGCCCTGTCCCCATATCTTTGACAACCCCGTTACTGATTACCTGTACGGTGCAGTCGTGGATGATCCAAAACTGGTCATGATTGTTGGATGCGTGGGCTTTGGTCTCAACATTATCAGTGTTCTATTCTTACACGGTAAGCATCTTTGATACCTTTATGTGAAGTTATTAACTCGGTTGCTCTAGAACACGACCACGGAGATGGCCATGGTCATGGCCATGACCATGGACATTCGATCGCAGAACAAGAGACTGGCAACGAAATCAACCCCGATTCCGGTTTCCCAGTCGATGAGACGGTATGTCTTGCCACATGATCACTCTGACTACAGTTACTTACCGCAGCAGCACATCTACCATAAGCACTCTCTAAATGCCAAACCCAATTCGAAGAGTGACTTCGATCTCGCCTTAATGGGCGTGTTCATCCATGTTATGGGCGATTGTGCTAACAATCTCGGAGTCATTATCGCCGGTCTCGTTATCTGGCTGGCTGATTACCACGGACGCTACTACGCAGACCCTGCAGTAAGCATGGCCATTGCTGTCATGATATTCTTCTCGTCCCTGCCTTTGAGTAGGTTACTATCAATACTCGAAATTCACTGCCATATAACTAACAGTTTAAGTAAAACGAAGCGGTCTTATCCTCCTTCAGAGCGCTCCTGATGGCGTTGAGCATGAGGATGTGAAGCATGATTTACTTCAGGTATGTAAAGAATATTTAATCATTCTACTTTATTTATATTATACTTATCTAAATGACGGAAATAAAAAGATCCCAGGTATCCGCGCTGTCCATGAGCTCCACATATGGCGCCTGAATCAGAAGAAATCCCTTGCCTCCGCACATATTATCCTCGAGAGTGATAGAGCAGCGGACTTTCCCGCGCTTGCAACGACTGTAAAGGAGTGTTTCCATGCATACGGTATTCATTCTGTGACGCTTCAGCCAGAAACAGCGGTGGTGCAGGAGGGCGCTATCACGGTCAACCCAGGGGGTGGAATGACAAGGGTAGAAGATAGTGAATCTCACGACCAGGGTGATAAATATGCCGGGGAGCAGTGTCATCTTTTGTGTGGGAAGATGTGTGCGGATTTGTCGTGCTGCGAGTAGGCCCACGTCTACTGAGAGGCGGGCTGATAGAGGCGGGCTGATAATTGTCCATTGTTCAAGGTTTTAGAAGGCGCGTGTATAATAAAAGGAATAGCGGGACGAATGTATCTCTTGGGTTTTACTGTTCTATATTGATATGGTTGCCACTATTAAATGCTTAAAAACATCACAACTTCAAACAGGGGTACCGTCGATGTAGGAGGCTAGGATGTTAACATTCTCTTTACTTTTATCATGGATGCTGGGCGTCCTGAATATATGAAATGTGTATTATTTATATGACTTGCCTCATGCGGTAATACACGGCCCTTTAGGCCACGGTGATCCGGTATGTTGCCATGCCATTCTACATTTCGATAAACAAAACCTTCCAGGGCCTAATGTTTCCAGCTGCTTCCTTGCTACCTCTCATATGTACTTTCGCGTTGAAGGGGCCGAGAAAGATGTTAGATGTTTGTTGCCGGCGTATGATCCTACGAGTAGGCAGAGCTGCTGTTATATAGGGTTAAAAAGGGTATATCTTACCTTCGGTTGTATTTTATTTTCAGCATCGTTGCTTGACTTAGTTTCGCTTCTTTATGTTATTTGTATCGGACTTGCCTGGCTTCAGAAGCGCTTCGAGGTATCTCATTCATCTACTCATTTTCTGAAACAAAATGAACAAAGACCCGGTTCTGTACGGCAGTACCACGCTTTCAAAGCAGTGGGAGCACAAGAAAGGCACACTGATATAAACCACTACTGGTACCACGCCAGGATATCCATGCCAACCATCTCCCACAAAACACCACCCACACAACCCACCACGCCAAAACCACATGAAGCAATTCCTGGCCTCCCTCCGCCACAAAAAGCCCAAGGAGGGCCCTGCCCTTCTCCAGCTCCGCATTGTAATGTCCACTAATGATTACTGGCCTGTGCACTTGATATTCATGCTCTGCACACCAGAGTCAGAGTCACCCACATGGTACCAAGTCGTAGGCAACATCGCACCATCCATCTATCGCCCCGAAATCGAGTCCGAGTTATCATTCAGACATCCTCAGTTTATTCAGCACACAATATGTACTATCCGAGCCGCGGATGAAAAGCAAGTCCGGAAGACTGCGGTGGCCGTTCCACCTCAGCGCTGCCGGGACTACCTCATTGCCCTCCTGGAAGCATTAGAGGACAAGGGGGTGGTTCCTGTTGGGACTGCTGCTACACATTTTCCGCGGGCGCCGCTGGGTTCTTTGTTGGAGGTAGCTGCTAGCCACCAGCAAGGCAGTTATCCTTCTTATGGTCCTATAACTAGTATATAAAGTTTCTGGCTAAACAACCATATATCACTCCTTGCTAGTTTCATTTAAAGATAGGCCGTTTATAAAAGTTAATAACTTAAAGTATTGTCTGTATTGAGAAATTTCAAACTTCCTACATAGTAAATACTATGACCGCTGTTTAGGCAGATCTAACCGTCATCGCTCCACTTAACAGCTGCATTCCCTGTTCTGAATACATCTATGAGCATTGTCAACGTATGCGGTTGTCCATCATCGGTCAACCTTCCAAGAATAAAACAGGTTTCCCGGCCGAGTGATTCGGGACCCTCGGAACCAACTTCCAAGGTGGATGCAATGGTAAGTCTTCCGAGTCATCACTCTTCAATGCTACGCCGTTATTCCAAGGAACCAAGTAAATATGTAATTCGTGATTCATTCAGAAAGCTATGTAGGGGGGTATGAACGCAAATCTTCTCTCATAGTGAATAAAATCAAACGGGAGTCCGAACAGTCGATCGATCGCAGATCACACCAATTTGCAGCGGAACTCATGCAAGTGAACCAAAAATATATGAGCTTGAGAATGGTGATTCTCCAGAGAATCAATAGAATCAAAATATAGCAATGCAATAAAAGACAATTGCCGCTGCGCCGTAACTGAGTCAATCATTCAATGCAATTGCAGTCTAAAGCCTCCTCTCGCCAGCGATAAGCTCCGAACTATTCTATCAATCAGTGCCATGTCTTTTAATACTAAAGCAGAAGAAGCTGGCTAGACTTACATCGTCCCCTGTAGAACGTCAATCTTCCGCTTTTGGTCAGCGGCCTGGCGGCGCAGCATGGTGACTTCGGACGCTGATGAGGCAGCTGTGCTCCGTGAGATCACCTCCTCGTATGACGTCGCCCGCTCTTGGAATGGGAATGATCCCTTTCTGCATTTGGGTTAGTTGTGTGTTTTCAGGTGGTTCGGGAGAAGAGCAAGTGTAGCGAGGCGAGGTATGATGACGTCATGCATGGACTACACGTGGGGGCGTTGAGGGAGAAAGACGTACTCTGCGAGATAACCTCGTGGAGTTTGTGACCGAAACTCAGTTGCGAGCCGGGCTGGGATCGAGAGAGAAAAGGGCCTGGCTTGGCTAGAAGCTGTGGCTTGCTGGAGGGCAGGGCGCGATGCTTTGAGGAGTGGCATGATGATCGGCGGGTAGGCGATGTATATGCTGTTGAGATGCTTTCTTCGGGAGTGGGCTGATGGACAGGGTGCGCCAACAGTCAAATAAAATAATGCAGCAGAGATAGTTCGGATCAGGAGGTTCCTGAGGCTTATGCGAAAGCATCGGATGGAGCAGGAGGCGAGGTAGTTATATAGCGAGGGCGGCGAATTTCACGTGATCGCGTATCCTTCCGGAACAGGCAGCGATGATGTCGTTAGTCTCCGTCTAGTGCGGACCAGAGTCCTCCGTCGTCCTCCTGCTGTCACTTCCCCGGTTTCTCCCCGCATTCTCCCGTGGATCATGCCAGTGGATCTGAAAGGAACTGGATTTCGGCCGCCTCCGTCTGGCTCTGTGGGTACTGGATCTCGCATTTGTGTTGTGTTGTTGATATTTTTTGATGGTGTTGATGCCGCTGGTGTTGTTGTTGACAATAAACAGACCACAGCTTCAAGAGGTCGAATCAACACGGCCTCGCCGGCAAACAAACAATGTCGCATCATCAGGTCACTCCGAGTATGCAAGATGATGCCATAACGCGAGAAATAAACATGCCAGTCGACAAAATCAGCTCATCCCCACCACAAAGTCAAACCGGCTCTCGCTCTCCTCCCCTGAAAGCCTGCGCCCCCCTTCATCAAACAGGGTCCGCGCAATCAACCGCACCCTCCCATCATGCCCGATCAGCATCACTGTCTGTGTCTGTGTGCCATAGAGTCCATCCATGTACGACGGGTTTAGCACGGTCGCTCCCTTATCTTTTCGATGCTGCACTGCCTTCCCAATGACTGGAATATAGATACTCTCCCGCAGCAACCCCAAATACGCCTCTGCGCTCTCCTCGAAGCCCCCTGGAAGACAGGGCAAGGTATCCGTCGATAGGACCTCAAACAGCCTTTCAATGAGGACGTCTTCCTCGTCGCCTGCTCGCAAACTTGCGCCGACTGCTTCGGCCGTGAGTTTCTCTCCCAAGGCAACCTTCTTCCATTTCGACTGGTGATCGTCGTCTCCCAACGTCATATTGCTCAGCGCGATCGTCTCCCCAGTTCCACTCTCAATGCCACCCCAGTCAACCCACCTCACCTGCAGCTGCTCCCTTGCTTCCCCAGATGGAGCACAGTAGCCCGACAACGACGCCGAGTCCGACGCCAAGGCACCACCGGCCCTGCGATTCGAAATTATCGCCAAACCCCGGCCATGGTCCGCCTCTCTCACGTCCCCAATCAACAGGTTAAACCCGCCCACGTCTCCTAGGTCGGCCAATGAGCTCACGAACTCTTCAATGCTTCCTTGTTCCTTCCCATTAACATCCCTGGCGTGGCCTCCCATTCGTTCTCCAGAGGGACAAGAAGTTAACCAGTCCTTGATAACGCTTCCGCGACTCCTGCCCCCGACAGCCCTCGCACAGTCCGTCTCAAGACAGTTTGTCAACACACCTACCCGGCCAACCTTGTTGATCCCGAGCCAGGTGCCGTGTGCTGGACGCGCGAGGTCGCGGGCCGAGAGGACCGGCGGAGATGTAGCCGCCGTATTCGTAGAACTGCCAGGGGATGACCACCACCTTGCAGGGGCAGTTGGGCGACTGAGGAATTCCTATGCCTTCACTTAGCCTGGCTCAAATATAACAGTAAGATAGTCGCATATATATACACCGGACTTACATCGCGGTTATTAAGAATGATGAACCGGTAGGTCGGGTGTGTTGTTGTTAGAATTGCAATACACATTGTTGTTTTAATTCCTTTCGTTCAAGTTGTTTGGTTGCTTGTTTAGTTGCTTGTTTGTTCAATTTGTGTGACGGTGTTTGCTGTTCTAAAAAGCAAATCCCCACTAGAACAGCTATTTGCTCTTTATATATTCTCCGTTCTATACTGAGAATCGGGCTGCTTCATGGGGTGATTTATGCTGTAGGGTAGCCCGGGTACGGCCGCGCATGATGTATTTACCGCTTTAATTAGAAGAATACTACTCGGTAATCTCGTACGATGATGTAGTGAGGCACCCAGTCAGGCAATGTAGATATGCAAGGTCCCATCAACAACGGATCACCAGACATGAAGCAACCCCGAATATGAGCAGAAAGATCGCACGGTCTTTAATGTCTCCCCATCAGTTCTACAACGCCATCACCCACTACCACTTACTATCCAATGAGTCAGTGAGTCAGTGAGAATATCATACGAGGCCTTGTCTTCAAAAAAGAATATCATCCACCATTCAGATGTATCATCGTTGTCTCAACTAATATATAAAATAATAATTATAATCTACATCAACCTCCTTAAAGCACATAACGGAACCCACTCTGCAGGAGACGCGCAGCAGGAACATCAATACCCTCGCGGTCTGCAATCTTCTGCAACGTGTTGACCTCCTTATCCGTAAGGATGGCAGAGACATCCTCGAAGCGCTCCTGGCGCTTATTCAGGGACTTGAGGTGGAAGTACATGAACACAGCCATGACGGCGCCGAGGATCTGGAGGGCAATGCAGACGCCCATGGCGGGGCGGTAGTAGGGCTCGTCTACTTCGCGGTAGGTATACGGGGTCCAGATGGAGGCGGAGTTACCGATACTGTTGATGAAGGCATAGGCTGCGGCGCGCTTTGCGGGCGGACGGGGGATAGCACCCGCGACCCAGGAGTAAACGGTGCCGTTTTGGGCGAAGACGAAGATCATGAGGAAGAAGGAGAAGTAGCGGGGTCCGAATCCGTCTGTGGTCATGAAAATGACGAAGCCGACGATTGTGATGGGGATTGGGTAGACGAAGAACCAGAAGCGGTTTTGGAAGCGGTCGGAGAGGTAGGAGTGGGTCATGGAGTAGAAGACCATGAAGATGTAGGGGGGTGCGACGAGGAGGAGGGAGATGGTTTCGCCGTATCCGAGAGTTTCGGTGAGGGTTGGGAAGAAGTTTTGGAAACCGCTGGCTCCAGTGATGGCCATGTAAGCGATGGCAAGGGCGTAGGTTTTGATGTCGCTGAAAGCCATTTTCAGACCTTTAACTTGGCTCATGCCGCCGCCGGAGTCGATGTCTGCTTGGGCGGCTTCGATGGCGAGACGCTTCGTTGCGACGTGCTTCATTTCTTCGGGGAGCAAGCGCCAGTTCTCGGGGAAGTCTGGGAGGACGACGCACACGACTAGGCCGATAAAGACGGTGATGGCACCTTCGATGATATACAGCCATTGCCAGGCGGATATGCCACGTTCGCCCGCCAAACCGTTAAGGATACCAGCCGCGATGAGGTTCCCAAAGGCACCGCTAAGCAGGGAGCCAGAGTAGAAAATACTCATTCGGAGGGCCAACTCCTTCTTTGTGTACCACTTAGACAGATAAAACAGCACGCCGGCGAAGAAGGGTGCTTCGACCAAACCGAGAATAAAACGACAAGCGACGACTCCGCCATAGTTGGTGACCTGGCTGGTCAGGGCTGATACGAGGCCCCAGGCAACGATAAAGAAACCGAGGTAAAGCGACGGACGGCCCATATAGTTGAGGAGTAGGTTGGAAGGGACCTGCATGAGAATATAACCCACAAAGAGAATCGAGAGGCCGGTTTGGTACTGGTCGCCGACCAGGCCGACGTCCTCTGGCATTCCCTGGAGCTTTGCTGCCGCATAATTGTTTCTAAGAGATTAGCTGGGTCTGGAAACGTGGATGATGGACCGTACCGATCAATATAATTCATCAGGTAAACGAGAATAACCAACGGCATAACGATGCCGTCAATGCGCCGGCGCAACTTCTTCTCGATCGCCAACTCCTCCGGCGACAGCGTCCCGACATAATTCAACTCCTCATCGTGGGCAAGCTCCCCCTTTTCAGCGGCGACGTCGGCCATTGCAAAGGGTATAATGGCAGGAAGAAGGAAAAATGAGGATGAAGGAAAGCAATAGTGGTGACAGATGGCGCATAAAAAGCTCCGGGGTATCGGCGATTTATATAGCCAGCGCAGCACACGCCCATGGCCCGTGTGCAACACCAGCAAGATCGCCTCTTCCTCCCCGATTAGGATTCATAATCAAGCTCCTTTGGCAGACTCTGGGGAGGGAATCTAACAGCGTGCGCCACGAGAAGCCCAAACGCAGCTGCAGGCGGCGGTGATTGGATGGGGCTGGATAGAATGTCGTCTTTGAAAACATGGGTGGGGACCTCTGCATTGGAATTTGCGGAGAAAGACCGGGGAAAAGGGCCAGGGAACCACGGATGGGCAGCCTCCCAGCCAATCCAGGGCCAGTCTGGAGGCTGCTCAAGCATCCACCAGGCCCTTTGAACCCTATTCATCCATTCTGGCAAAAAGCAACCCAGAGCCCGTGTTCCGTGGGGGTCGGAGTATTTCCGTTGATGGGGGAGCGAGGTCTGGTCATTTGATGAGACCGGGGGATCGTCGAGTCCCACCAGAATTGGTTCAAATATGAAACTTGTATTCAATTCCCCGCACTTCCCCCGATTCTGGTGCTTGCTGCTCTCATTGGGATTGGAATAAAGAAAAGTGGTCCATGGTTGGGCCCCCTGGAGGTTAACTGTGTTGCAGGTCCGACCACACAGGTAACAGGCCTGCACATCGACGGGATCCAAGCATTTAGTTACCCGTTGAGCTTATGGCATCGCAGACGTCAGAAATATCCGAGGCACAGCTGCAAAATCACCGATCAGGCCATGGTGATGTCTTCTTGGCTCGCAGCATCTCCGGTCGCATGGGCGTGCGTCGGCTTCCAGGTCGGCACGTCTCAACCTCCATCCTCGTTAGCTAAAACCTTAATACTTGAAGATTCTTCGGTTGAGAAATTTCGATGGAACTAACGGTGTCATCCTGTCACCGCCTGCTTCCAAGCGGCTAAACTCGACGATTCCTCTACTGTAGGTACCAGGCGAGCTCGTATCGTGAGACAGCAGCACCTCGAACTCAGTGCCAGAGTTGTTGCCAAGGTTATTGACGCCGCGGAGAACTTGAGGTCTAGATGAAGCTCGCCTAGTCTGGACCCATCGCGGAGAAGGTCCGTTGTTGAGATCAAGATTCATCATGCGGTGTAAAATCGACGTGGTAGAATGTATGTTGGGAGCCCGGGGCAACACCCTGTAGAGGATTCACCACCGAGGCCTCATGCATAGACCACAAGAAGGGGGTCCCATAAAGTGCCGTCGAGCATCTCCTCGGGGTACTTCGGTCAGTGAACCTCAAGTGCCCGTGCGTTCAAGTGACAAACATGGTAGATGACCCTGGTGCACTGGAGAGGCGATGTTAGTTTCTTCTGTGGAAAATTCACATGATACGCCAGAACAGCGAGTACAGATGGGACCATTGCCCTTGCAAGTAAAAACCGCATGTCATTCCAGATGCCAGCTCGGTGCCATAATATTATTATATACAACACTATATAGGATACAGCTCCTATGGCTGCCCACTCCATCAAAGGGCAGCCTCATTCATGCCAAATATATCATTACTCATAGCCAAGTTTTGTTGTAGAGCTAGGCTTCTGTTCTCGGAGGCGAGTTAGCCTTTGGAGGGGACCCATGTCTCGGAGACAGCTCCTCCATGTCACTTCCCCACAAACCCAAGGAGTGACGTTTCTCTACCAACTTCAACACATCGTAGAGGAACCTGCGCTCGGGGCCACCGCTCGGGAACGCCTCCCACGCGACACGAACGGGGAATGCGAGGCGATTTATCATGTTTCCGGGAGCCTTCAAAATGTACCACTCAAGGCTGCGGCAGATGCCGCACGCGAGATCGTACTGCTCTAGCGGCCCGACGCGATCTGCAGGCCGCGTGTCGACGGACGACAATATCAAACGAACGGTGAAATATATACACATCGTTTGGCTAAGAAGGAGGTCGGGGTATTCGAATTTTGTGGGTGTAACGACCGCGCCCGTGCGGAGGTCGCGAAAGTGAAACACGGGGAACTGGCTCCCGTCACCGGCTTCAACTTCCCGCGGTGGGCCATCTGGATAACCATCCACCCAGTTGATCTTCCACAAGGCGAACCGGTTTGTGAGATCACCGAGTTCGTTCCATAACGCCGCCTGCTTGACCGTCTTTTCATGATTACTGAGTATACCTGTGTTTATTCCGGCTTCGAGTTCATCGGATTGCGATAGCATGGTTGGGATTTCGACTGCCAAGTCTAGTAGGTAGTGGAGGATGTTCTTTTGAGTGGTGCCAGCGGCCCAAGGTATTGTTTTCCACTCTTCTCGGGCAAGGAAGGAGGGGGCGCGGCGGTTGAAAGATGCAGATACCTGCAGCTTGTCAGATTTTTTTTATCTCGTTAATTCGGCGGATTATGACATACCCAGTATGGACGAAGCTCGGTGAATAGAAGGTGCTCGACGCCATACATATGGTTTTCCGGGCCGCGGTGCTCGATCAAACGCACGGCGCCATTTACGTGTGCGATTACTGATGCGTGAGAAGTACGCTCGACACTCTGTCGACGTATTAGATGAGTCTACTAATGAACAGTCTCGGGGAAGTACCTCGAACGCCATCAGCAATATGACAGTAGCCAGTGTCGACTCCGCCTTGCTTCGCTCAGAGTCTAACAAAGCCTCCTGCAAGCTTCGTAGGACACGAGGATAATACGAGAAACCCTGTACTTCAATCGACTTATTTTGTACAGACCGTCCGAAGAAGACTTGACTGACCGAGTCGAAGGCATCGCTCAGGATGGGCGAAAACATGCGGATCTCGGCAGCCCTTCGTATCGCCCCGGCTTGCCCAGACTTGATGTCAACCTCGGGACTAAAGGCGTCAACGAATCGCTCAATAAAAACATCAAGCATGGATTTGCTCGCGTCCATCCGACAGATAGACCCGTAGGCAGAGTCATCGCTTGTTGAGGAAGAATCGCGGGAAAAGCTGCGTTGGATCATCAGGCGCGACAAATCGTCATCTGTAGCCTCCGGGGATTCGCCGTCGTCGTCAGGGCCTCTGATATCACTATATTCTGATGATTGTAATCTATTAGCCCACGCAACGCAGAATGTCTTTCTAGACGTACCTTCGGTGCCTTGCCAAGGTTCAGGGGCTGCAACCAGCCGATGCGGCTCTCTGTGAGAGCCTCTGATTTCTGTAAGAAGACGGTCTACCACATTTTCAGGGGCAGATCGGACGGTCTTAAACAGAGTGTGCAGCTGTTTTGAGCGTCGATTTGACCGACTCGAGCCTGACAAATTAGGAGCTGCATCACTAGCGATGGGGGCGGTATTTGGAATAGGCCAAACTCACTGCCATCGAGTCTCGACGTCAATTCCCTGATTTCAGCACGCAAGTTGCGAATCTCATCGAGCTGGGAAATCGGCTTGAAGTCTTCGCCAGGAGCGATTTCGTACACGCATTTGGACGGGTATCCGTGAGTACAACATGCGTGGCAGGGTCTCACGCGATCGCACTATACTAGATTAGACGGAGCGAGGATCTAGGAGGCGAGGCTCCTGAAAAGAAAGCATCTGAAACAAAGAAAAGAGTTCTCAACGCACCTTGACCTTACGAGCGCGGCAAACTTTACAAGACCTGGACTGACGCGGTCCCTGGTTGGCGCTGGCGGCAAGCTTTCTGGAAAAGGTCTCCGACATGAGCACCGCCCGTGAGTGGAAGCCCTTGGAGGGATCGGGATCGAGGAGCAATTGTCGAGGAGAGAGAAGAGCTTCATTCGAGATGGACCAACAGCACGGCGAATTGAGGCATTTGAGATCTGAGCGAGCACGGCCGAGATCGCCTGAGGGGCGTCGGTGTGCTTACACCAACGACAAGAGCCGTGGCTGCGCGCACGGGCTGGAGTGGCACTTGCTCTTGGAGTAGTGGGTTCACGACCGTTGAAGTGGGGAGCTGTCGCTGCAGGCGCTGCTTGCGGTCTGCGAGTCAAATCGGGGGGGTATGCTGCTTGGGGTTATGCAGCATGCAGCAACTTGAAGCACCGGACGAGAGTACCGATTGACGAGATTTTTCTCTCGAGTCAAAGACACTGCGGCTGGGGAGGATGAATAATTGGGAGTGTGATCCTGTGTGTGTGTGTGTCCACCAGAGCGTTCGAGCGTGGGAGGTGGTGCCCCCATTGGGCCTAGCTCGGCGAGAGGGCCAATTCGGGGCGGTTGCTGCCTGAGGTTCGGCTCCACTTGCACTCCACGCTCAGCCAGCCATCAGACGATCCTCAATTCCTGTCATGCCTTCATTCCCTTTCCAGCTCCTGTCGGAGGTCTCGGTCCGCCCCAATTGCCGAGTGCTGCACAGCCAAGGCTCAATAGTGAAGCTCCCCTGCTCCCGCGAAGATTATTCATGTGGCTTTCGGTGAGGGAAATCGGACGGGTGTCCCTGTGTTGACATCGTCCCTTCGAAACTGCGGATCGATGGTTTGTTTTGATTCCGAGATATCCGGTTTGAACTCTGAGGTTATTTGTGCATGGACCAGCGAACCAGCGGGCCAGCAGGAGCAGCATGGACCAGGTATCGTTGCTATTATACGCGAAATATAGGTGGTGGCGAGAGGCGGAAAGACCACAACAGGCTGGCACGAACACAATCCGGTGTATTTGTGTAAAGGTCTAACTCTTGTTTTGGCTAGATTACTCTAAATATTCCTGCCCAATAAGCTAGGAGAATATTATTACAGCTGTGGACTATCTTCCCAGTCGCCCAACGGTTTTTGACTTTTTGTACGCCACTATTATAATTGTGAAGAGCATGCCGTTACAAAATCAGACAAACAGTCTGGCCTTCAATTATTGCGCGTCAAAAAGGCCATCAGGTACCCAGGTTGCAAAACCCCGTGCACCCAAGAAGAATCTCAAACTCATATCGCATTGTGCTAACAAAGTAGGCAACATATGGCAATCTGCATCTCAGACAGAGAATACAGGTTCTTCCAGGCTCTACATTGTACAGGTCAGACGAATTCAGCTGCACCCTTACACGCCTGATTCTCTGTATTCAAGGTGGCGAGAATTGTCGAATCGCCGTGTCTTACTAGAACGTAACTACTTCATTCCTCTTCTCTCGTCTTCATCCACGGCCAATTAGAGATCTGAGGATGGCTCGGGACTCAAAAGCCAGGTATGAGAAGACAGGGATATCAAAAAAGGACTGCAGGAGCCGGCGACGCCAATTGCTCCTATCAAATCCTTTCTTGGGCGTTTAATTTCAGTATTGATTCTGTATATTGCTACTTCTCCATATCATTTTATTAACCCCACTAACATGATTCAGTGGTGGCAGTCCAAAACGCTGCGTGGTAAATATATATCCAACATCACCTACCTAAACCTCGATATATCGATAACAATTAATATGAAAAAAATCCTTAAAAATCAGATTAGTTGACAATTTGGCTTCCTGTTAGTTAATCTGACAAACTCTGGTAACCTCAAGTGGACCAGTGAATCCGTTGGTTCCGCAGAGAATCATTGAATGGACCTGACTGGGACTGTACCTTGGTGGACATCTCCAAATAGCCAATAACAAGTTTTTTTGCACAATTACCAAGCTACCTTCATATATTTTCAGGATTCTGGAGCTGAAAACCTCCAAATCTCACCGATATCCCTGTCTTCTCGTCGTCTGACAGAAGCAAAAGCAACCGCATCTCCAATCCCAGGCATTTTATTCAGTTGTCATGTCCCTGCACAGAACAGGGGACCCCTCAAGCGTAGCATCGTCGCCAATCTGTAAACATCATCGACAATCTGCAGCTGTCAGCTGAACCAGCACCCCGGGGCAAGAGCCTCGGAAGTATTATTCTGCAACCGGGATTGGAAGAGGAATCATGCACCGAACACGAGCCTGGCGGACCTGTCAATTCGGCGCAGGCGAATAGGAGATGACGATTCGCAGGTTCCGGAGTTGCGGAATCAATAGTGCGACCTGTCAGAGTCCCAGCCTGGTTTTTTGTCTTACAATTTACGATTTTATAGGGGGAGTTGTCAATTGGCGATGAGAGATCGGCGAGTTGGCCTCCACATGAAAGATCGGACTCGGCTTTCCTTTCCTTTCCTTTTTTTCTTCTTCTTTGCTGACGGAATGTTCTTCTTTTGTTCTTTCCCTTGACGCTTTTGCTACTGCTGTCTCTCTCTATCACCAGTTCATTTTTTTTGTTTTTCCTTTTTCGATATCATATTCACTCTTTTATACACATTCATTTCACTGTCACTCGTTCGGCTGTTTTTTCATTCTTTCTAGTTATCGCTACAGGACTTAATAATCGCATTTATACCATAATCATATAATAAAAGAGCCAGTCACCAAGATGCGTCTCCAATTCCTCGCCTTGGCCCTCACATCCATCGTGGGCAGTGCCAGCGCCGGCGAAATAAACGACTATTCCTGCCGCAACTCAAATAACAGCAACCCCATCGTCTTCCTGCACGGGCTCGGCGCAACCTTCTACGAAGACCTCAACTTCATGCAAGCCTGGCTCCAGACGCAAGGCTACTGCACCTACGCCAAAACCTACGGCGACTACACCGGTTTTCCCTTCGTCGGCGGCTTAAAGCCCATCGCGGACTCCGCGTCCGAGATCGCCGCGTACATCAAGGAGGTCAAGGAGGAGACGGGCGCCGAGAAGGTAGATCTGGTCGGACACTCCGAGGGCGCATTCCAGTCGCTGTATGTGCCGAAGTTTGAGGACGGGATTGCGGAGATCGTTGAGCGGGTTGTGGCACTTGCGCCGCCGACGAGGGGGACGACTTTTATTGGACTTTATAACTTGGCATATATCCTTGGTGATGCTTCGAGGGAGCTTGTTGGGAAGGTGCTGAAGCTTTTTGGATGTCCGGCTTGTGATGAGTTGGGGCCTGATGGTGACGCTGTGGATAAGTTGAATGATGGGGAGCCCATTGTGCAGAAGGGAATTAAGGTTACTGTTATTGCGTCAAAGTATGATGAGATGGTGACGCCGACTACAACGTCGTTTGTGCATGAGGAGGGCGTGAATAATGTCTGGGTGCAGGATGTTTGTCCTGCGGATCCGGTTGGACATATTGGGGAGGCGTACGATTTGAATGTCTGGAACTTGGTTAAGAATGCGCTGGATGATCAGCCGGATAGAGAGTTTTTTTGTGTGATCGGATCCCCGGGGAAGTAGAACTGGATATATAGGAGTAATGTATGGTCATTATCGTTTCAATTCATGATAGTGTGATAACTATGTATATCGTCACTGTTTGCAAAAGCATCAGGCTTCCGATTTTTCGGTATCAAGCGAGTCCGATCGAGAACTATCTGAGGGGCCCTGCACGAGATTATGCCCGTCGCTGGAGGTGGTTAGTGGTGACTCTATATTTCCTTGGATAGACTTACCCAAGCTTCTTGTTAGGAAGGAAAATAGATAGGATAACGATTGGGACGGCAAATGCCAGGGCCGCAATTGTGATATATCTGAAATTATTAGCAACTGTCAATATGCTTGATTTTAAAAGAATGCCACGAACCCCATGACGTCGGAATACTGGCAACGGTAGGTTAGCAGACACCCAGCTTTAAGTTGGATATGACTTACTGCTTGATTAACCGCGGTGCGCTCATCAGTTCCCCAGTCCGGCAGACGATCAGTAATCGAGTTATACAGCGTAGCGAGCTGGCCCTCGGCGGCACCTGGCCCAAGGTGTATCTCCAGGCGATCGCGGAGCTGATTTGTATAAATTGCCCCGGCTACAGCAGACCCGATTCCATTTCCTAAGAACGTACCAAGCATTACGAGGGACGTGACTTGGGCTAATTCTGCGTGAGGAACTGATATCTGCGCCGCGACAATAATTATAGTTTCGATGATGCCGCTACCAATTCCCTGAACGAGCTGCACAATGAAGAGTTCCGCAATGGAGCTTTCATTTGTGCGCAGGCGAACCATCACTCCGTATCCGACCAACCGGATAACTGCACCTGCAACGCCAATCCACTTGTAGGTACGATACCGATACATGAGAAGACCAGTCCCCATTCCCATCAGCGCCTGGGAAACTCCATTGGTGTAGGTGAGGAATTGAGCATCTCGGGGAGAAAAGTTGCGCGCAACCATAGACCAGACAAAAAGGTAAGTGTGCGTAGCGCCATATCCGATATTGTCAATGCAGCCGAGCAGAAAAGAGATGACAACAGAGAGTGTCCGCAGATACCGCACGGGGACAACTGGATGGCGCGAAACGTACTTCTCATATGGGACAAGGGACACCAGAACCAGTGCGCCTAGCACGATCAGAGCGTCCACCCAGGGTGTTGACCATCGGTCGGACGCGGTAGCTGCGAGAGTAATTGGAATCAAGACCAGCGCAAAGCCACCGCTGAGAAGAAGAATGCCTCCAAGGTCAATCCGCGAGCAAAAGCTATACATGGTGAGCTGCTCATTAAGAATGAGGCCTTGGCGTCTGGCTCGCCGCTGGAAGATAAGCAGCGTGATGATGATGAAGCTCGCGCAAAACGGCATTAAAATGCCGAACATGCCAACTCCCCAGCGCCATCCAATTCCGCCGACTACGCTGTCAACGATGAAAGCAGATACCCACGGCGTGACCAGAAATGGTATATACAGAATGTTGTAAGCAAAGCCTCTCCAGCGCATCGAAGACAGATCTGACACGATTATCGAGTTGAGAATAGCCATCCCAGCCTGGCCAATGGAGTATAAGACATAGCCACCGGCATAAGTATTGAATGACTTTGACGAGGCGCAGAGAATGTACGAGAGTATGTAGAACGTCAGGGCGATGATGTATGCCTCGCCTCGCCCGAGCACGTCCGACAATTTAGCGATAGGCGGCTTGAAGATGGCCGTGATAATGCTTGCCGCGGTGTTCAGGGTGGCCAGCATCCCAAGTTGATGGAAATCGGAAGTCGCAAAGTTTCGATATGTCCCAACCGTTGAATTGTCCAGTTCACTGAATTGTTAGTACGGCTAGTTCGTCAGAGAACAGGGCGCACCACGACTCACTAGATGACCATGACCATCGCCAGTCTGGGCCTTGTTAGCACAGGCTGAGAGAAACTCTGGGGGCGATACATACCCAGCATACATGATGTATTTCCCCGTCTTTCCCCCCACAGCCTCCACGGCTTTGATCTTCGTTACACCCGCAACCTCCGTAGTATCATTCTGGGGTATTTTCTCGTTGATTTCGAGATCCATCTCCTTCGCAGCGCAGTGCGGCCAGGCCCTATGAAACCCGGTCGTCATGTCTTTCCTGACAGACATGCCGTCGCTCGACAGGGAGCATGTGGAGCTCCCAGACCATACGTCATCCGGCATGAGAAAAAAGTCGTGCGATGCAACATGCGCACAATACGAGAAGCCAAAACAACAGTTAACTGGCTTGAATCCGTCTTCGAAAAAGAGATGAGAGGGGGAAGAGCGGATGGAGGCCGAGCAACTGGCGAATATTTGGAGAGCAACGATCGCCCTGAGTCAGGAAAAGACTGCGGGACCGGAATCGCCTCGAATCCCTCGATCGCCGGCTCAGACTCCACCAGCCAAATTCGTCAGCCACTGTTAGCACGTCAATTCAGCGCAAAAGCCGGCTGCTTTACTCCAAAGTCCAAACAGCCCATGCCACCATCTCATTGTCAATGTCCACGCCTGGCACCCGCAGAAATTAGACCGCTTGCAGCAGGATCGACGCTGGTAATTCGGCGAGGCACGCGCAGTCTCATTGAGGCGGTGCGAGCTGGGGAGGGAACCCCTCATTATACGTCCAATTGCACTGGGGTTGGCACGCTTGGCGATTCTTGTGAAGAATCATGCGTTCTGGGCAGTGTCTGCTTTGTTGGCTAGTCCTGCCGATTAGACCAGGTGTTGATAGTAGTTAGTTCTATCTAGGAAGGTTTGCCTACTACCATGGAAACTGGCCGCCGCCTGTTTGTTTCCTGTGCAAAGTTTGCCAGTTTCTTACGTTGTTTCGCTCCCTGGACCTTGGACGGCAATTTGACACGCGAGTTTCACAGGTTTATATAACAATGACACACTAGCCTGGCCGGTGGCGCCCCTCTCACGGAGCCCTCCTTCTCCCCCGGCCTCGTCTTCTCCGCGGCCGTCCTCCCCGTTTCGTCATCGTCACAGACCTGCCTGCGGCACATAACTCAGAGATGCCTGTGTGGAAAGAAGCTGGAAAACCGCTTCGCGATGCATTTCGAATTTCCGGAAGGACTCCTTCCCAGAGTCGCTCACACCGTTCATAGTCCGTCACGAGCCGCGGCAAATTTGCCTCGAGCGAGCCTAACAGCGCGGCATACCTGCTTACTGGCTGGTTTGGTCGTTGACGGACAGTTTGGTATCTCCTCTCTGCGACATCGGGGTTGACGAAGTTGCGAATATTTGAACTCAACCAGACGCAGAAATCTGACCACGTCCGCCTGTCGTCGTCTGGGGACAGTCGAACCAACGCCCATTTTGTGGCGATGCCTTCAGACAAATGCCGGCATGCCTCGGCTATCTTGTTGTCGTCGAGGGTATAGTAATGCGCCCATTCTGTGAAATGTGCCTACAAGCGACGCATTAGGAGGAGGAACTCCTTTCGGTTGACGCCGTGGTACACTTTGGTTACTGGAAGCATGGGGACATGCTCAGGAAACATGAGCAACCCATCTTCTTCAGACAGTGTCAATTCCGAGTCCGATCGCTTCAATACCGGTTGTGCCTCTTGTTCGAAGGGAAGGACGGGATAGCGACCGAGGAAATCCGTGGGTTCGGCGGCGCGGTGAATGGTATGAGAGGTCGGTTGGGCATTGTGAGAATTCGCCAGCAGCCGCTGCTCCTCCGCCAGCTGGTTCTGCAACTCGACCAAGGCGCGTTCCTTTCGCAGTCTTGTCAGTTCCTCCTCGGCCTCCCGGATCCTGAGATCAACATCGTCTACTTGGGGGGTGAGGACTTCCATTGTGCGCGCATTGCAAAGTAAACAGCAAAGAAAAATATGCAAGGGAAGAGAAGGAAATGGAGTAAACAACAACACAAAAAAAAGCCTCCTGATATTACAATGGCCGAAATGACACTCCTTTTTTTGGATCTGTCAAATTGATCCTCACTCCACGCGTCACGCGCAAATCACGTGGATTTTACCATTACAACCGTAGGCAGTAGGCGGTGTATATAACAGTGCGGCAGAATATCATTACCAGATCTCCCCATGTATGCATTTGTGGTTAGCCGCTCCTCAACCAAGGATCCCACATTGAAGGAGCCCCTAGCTCCATTCAAAGCTCGTCAGAGTACATCGACGCAAGGCTTCCCCTCATATGACAAATCTGAGCAGGATGGCTGGTGCAGAGAGCATTGCTTTTGTGATCATTCGCTGAGGACGTGCTGCTGTTAGATGAGGGTCAGTCCATTCTGAATTCAGCCACACTATCGAGCTAGTGACGGTTCGCGGCGGACTCCACCCAGATCAGAAGGGCATCACCCACCTCCTCGGACACCGACCCGACCGAACTCTCTCTCGATCCAATAGCGCTGCATTCATCTCCTTGCTCTTCCCTGTCTTGTCCTGTGATTGCATATCATTCCTTTTTAATTCGTCGGTGCGACAGACTCTCGGACAGTGCGTGATCTTCTATCAGCACAAAGGAAAGATCTGATTCTAGCCGCCCAATAATGCTCAGATAAGGCCCACAAATAGTCGCACTTAAAAGACCCTGTCTTCCCCCGGTCGGCCTTGGTGCGGCGCATGTCTCTGCAAAAAGGCACAACAGACTCAAGACATATGGAAGACTATAAAGATTCCAGTCTTTCCGGCGGCCGGAATCCAAATGGCGGCCCTCCACGGCGACGCGGGCCCTCCCGCGGATATACTGCCGGTCCCGCGGTTTTGGTACTGACGGTTCTCGCGGGGTTATCGTGGTGGTTGCTCCCAGTATCGATGGAACGAGAGATCAACCTATCGCATGACTTACCAGAGCCTCAATTTGCTTGGAATCAGGTCTGACTGTCTGATCCTCATTGTTCCCTAAAAGCAATTTAACACGGAGCAGATCACACCGTCTGAAGCGCTGGAGTACCATGACTGCTTTGGTGAATTTCAATGCGCGCGCCTTGACGTCCCGATGGATTGGCATCGGTCAGACGGCCAAGGAGCTCGTGTGGCTATTGCTGTCACTCGGCTGCCGGCCAAGGTTCCCGTGACGGACCCTCGATACGGTGGAGCGATAGTAGTCAACCCTGGTATGTTCTTAGACCTGTTCCTGGCCGCCCTATTCTAACCGATTCTAGGCGGCCCTGGTGGCTCCGGAGTCACCCAGGTCCTTCTCAGCGGCCACAACCTACAGACAATTGCAGATGCAAGCGTTCTGCCGTCGTCGGATGTCGGAGATGCCCCGAAGTACTTTGATATCATCGGGTTCGACCCTCGCGGCGTCAACAACACTACACCGGGGTTTAGTTGTTTTCCCAATCTCTTCTCCCAAAGAAACTGGGAACTTCAAGCCGAGGCGGACGGGATGCTCGGCAGCTCGGCAGACTCGTTTATGCGAAACTGGCAGCGCGCCATTGCTCTAAACATTGGATGTTCACAGGGTCTCTCCACTCCATCTGCCGAAGGCGATATCCTGGGAGAGCATCTTAACACTCCTCCAGTGGCCCGGGATGTGCTTGAAATTGTTGAGCGGCATGGCGAGTGGCGGGAGAAACAGGCCCAACGGCAATATGACAACTGCGACCATGACTCCGACGAATTCATGCTTACTCGAACGAAATGGCGCCGCGGACAAGAGAAGCTTATCTACTGGGGCCGGTCCTACGGGACCGTCATTGGCGCAACATTTGCAGCCCTGTATCCAGACCGTGTTGAACGGATGGTATTGGACGGCGTGGTTGATGCGCGGAAGTACTATTCTGGGGTTGGCCCGGAGCCTATTGCCGATGCAGACAACGTATTTGATAAACTTATAGTTTACTGCGACAAGATGGGAGAAGGCTGTCCTTTCTACGTAGGAGGGGGCCCTGCCGCCATCAAAGAGGCCTACAAGGACATAGAGAACAGTCTCTTCAATACATCCCTGGCAGTTCAGCCATCTGCGACGCGCGGTCCGGAAGTGGTGACATGGACGGACTTGAAGACTATCCAGCGGATTGCTATATATCAGCCTTTGATGGCATTCTCGTATCTTGCAGGGGCCGCCAGCGATCTTGTCAAAGGAGATGGTTCGGCCCTGGCTGAGTTTAAACACGGCAGACGGGCACCCGTTTGCCCATCTGCCGAGTGTTTGATCTCTGGCCCCTGGTCACCCGATTGCCAAGGAACTGGGCAGAATGAACTGTACGCGATGTCCGCCATTCTCTGCGGTGACGCGGACTACATGCAGGGTGTGGATGAGGAGGGTTTCATCCAGAATTTGCGGAGCCTCCGCGAGCTTAGCAGTACCTTTGGCAATTACTGGGCCCATACGCGTCTGAATTGTGTCGGGTGGAAGGCGAAGCCCAAATGGAGGATGTCCGGTATGTTGATTGGACGTATTACTTGTTGCACCACTGACTTTCTGCAGTTCCTGTCACTGGGAACACTTCTCACCCGATACTCTTAGTAAATAACATCCTCGACCCAGTTACTCCCCTGCAAAGGTAAGAATCAGACACCCATTCGAATCACCATTATTAACCCCAGCAGTGCGAAGACGATGTCGGCGGCTTTTCCGGGGTCGGTTTTACTGCGGCAAGATTCGGAGGGGGTAAGTCACTTTACGGTGGAGCTATGTAGCTTAGTACTAATTGTCGCAGCATTGCACCCTCGCAGCACCCTCGACGTGCATAGCCCAGTCCATCCGCAAGTATTTCCAGAACGGCAAGCTCCCGGTGCCGGGGACGGTTTGCGACGCAGATCTGAAACCACTGCTCGGCGCACCGAACAAGATGGACAACGAAGACAAGACCCTCGACGAAATCGCCCTGGACAAGGCGCTGCTGGACGAAGCGCTGCGACCGAGGACGCAATTCCCATTATAGACGTTCGTAGATCTAGATACGATTTAGCATATTTACTTCTGAGCTATAGCGACGACAAACAATGCAATGTACCAACGAAGTCGAGTCTGTAATCACCGCCCCAGCAGCGTCATAGGGTACTTAGTAATGATGTGGGGTTGCTAAGGTTCAAGACCAACCCCTCATTCACTCCAACTCAAGCTGTATACACATTACAGACCTCAGTCACCGAAGTCGAGCAAACAACCCACCATGTCCACCAAAACCCTAAACGGCTCGTGCCTCTGCGGCAAAATCACATACGCGCTCGACCTGCCAGCGTCCGAGCCAAACCCCAAGGTCCCCGCCCCACCCATCCCCCAAACACTACCTACCAACCATTCAATCCATAACCTAGTACGGAGTACTAACTGATGTCATTGTTATCGATACAGATCGTAGCCTGCCACTGCACCAGCTGCAAAAAATACACGGGCTCCGCCTTCTCCTCGAACCTCATGCTCTCGCCCTCCTCGATCCGGTACACGAGCAGCACCAAGCCGAGCATATTCACAGACAACTCCACGGACAGCGGGAACCCGCTCGCGCGCGCGCTGTGCAGCGAGTGCGGGTCGCATTTCACGTCGTCGCCGCAGGATGCACCGACCTGGACGGCGCTGAAGTGGGGGACGCTGGATGAGGAGGCGAGAGCGCAGTGTAATGAGCTGGGAGGGGAGATTTATTGTAAAAGGAGGGATGGGTGGGTTGATGGTTTGGTTAAAGGTGGGGAGGAGCGTTTTAAGGCTGAGGGGATGTCGTGAGGGGCTGTTCTAGATGAGGTATATATATATCTATACGGGTTGGACTGGGTTGTTTGGTGTTTTGTTGTGGCTCCATGGAGTGAGTGTACTAGTAATGGATTGTGACTGTAGGGTATACTGATGCTCTCCCAGGATATCACCTTCGGCAGATGGAGTAAGCCCTCCGCTACTGCGCGAGTTAGAAGTCGTGGAAGATATACGCCTACTACGATGTCCATCAGTCTGTAAAGCAGAAGCAGGCCCATCATAAAGCGTACTTACATATAAACGAAAAGCTATAGCAAACTAGTCCTGTCATTATGCAATTTCCCTACCATGATATGAATAAAAACCTATCCATCAACGCCTCATCCTTTGCAAACTAACCATCCCACCCAACCTCTCTTAGACTAAACTAAATTACTCCAAATACTTCCCCCCCGTCTCCTCATGAATAACATCAAAAAGCGGCTTCGCACTGAAATACCCCGCCAAACTCGACCCCACAGTCTTATACGTAAACGCCGCATCCGCATCATCAATCTTAACCGTGGCGCCGCCTCTGCCCGCCGCCGCGGCGTCAGCCAGCAGCTGGGCGTGGCAGCATTTCTCCAGCGACACGAACCAGAAGACCGTCTCCTCAATGGTCTGGCCGACAGTCAGCAGGCCGTGGTTCTGGAGTAAGGCTGCTTTCTTGGTGCCTAGGGCGGCTGCGATGTTATGTCCTTCTTCTTCGGCGAGGACGACGCCGTTGAATTGTTTGTAGAGGACGTGGTCCTGCATTAATATTAGCCCGCTTCACTAGGATGGACAGGAGAAAGAGAGAGAGGGAGAGATACATTATAAAAAGCACACGAATCCTGCGTCGTAATATCCAATTCCCTACCGAGGGAACAAAACGAGCGTCCGTAGAGCGAATGGCTATGCGCCGCACAGAGCACATCGGGTCTCGCGGAGTGAATGGCAGAATGGATCATGAAAGCCGCTGCATTAAGCATTCTGCACGGGCCGCCGTCAATCACGGCGCCGGAGTGGTCGACCTGGATGAGATCCGAGGCTTTGATTTGCGAGAATGCGACGCCGAAGGGGTTGACCCAGAAGGTTGTGGGGTCGACGGGGTCGCGGAGGGTGATGTGGCCGGCGACACCTGTATCAGTTAGTTATTATTATGTTAGATAAGAACTTGGCTGGTTGTGGATGGGATACCCTCGTCATAGCCGTTCTTGCCGAAGATGCGGAAGGCCGCGGCGAGACGGCCCTTGAGGTACTCGCGCTCCTTGAGCTTGTCCTCGAAGACCGGGGGGCAGGGGATGGGCATCTTGATTTTGGCGTTGGCGGCTCCGGCCTCCTGGCTGGAGACCTTGGGGCTGGTTAGGCCATCGGCGGCTGCGTCTGTGGCGGAGGGAGGCATGATGAACTGATGGACTGAGTACTGGTAATTGGAAGGAGAAGAGAAGAGTGAGATTGCATTCTTGTATCCCTTAAGTCGAGCGGGGTTGATGCTCTGCTGCACAACCGAGGCTGATCTGCGAATCAGACAGCGGGCATTACTCCAACCTCATTACTCCAACTTGGTTGCGTTATGCAAGCCGTTCTTACGTGTTCAATATTATTGGAGATGCTCGGTGATGCAAGAGTGCTTGTTGAGGTGCTCATATTTCAGGCACACCGTACTGATGGTTTAGCTCCAAACCAGAGCCACCTTGGTATAGAATTCAACATAACCAGAAGTTGGAAGTATTCGAGATAGTATTAAAGAGATTGACGCCATGGCCATATAGTATCTAGATGCAAATCTATCCAATAACCCGCTTCGCTAGTAACAATTAACAATCCTAAATCCAGCGCTTGCTAAACACGTATTCTATTCCCAAACGCCATGTAGTGAAACAACAAATGAAACAGAAGATCTCAAAGACAGTTTAGAAGTTGAAAAGCCCACTCCTCCTCTTCCCAAACGGATAAACCACCAGGGCCGAAACAAACAACCCGACCGTAATCCCAATGGCAATCTGCACCATGCCGAAACCAAGACTTGCAATCGACGTGTCCTGGCTCGCGATATTCTCGGACGTGCCGTTCTTCAGGTTCTCGCGCACCGAGTCGGCGTAGTTCAGACCAGCGATGAGGGAGCCACTGGACGCAAGCCCCGACGGGACAAGGACGAAGATAGCAGGTAGAATCGCAGCAGCTGCGTGACCGCGCCAGACACGACTGTACAGGTTCCCTAGCAGTCCGATCGTGAATGCGCCGACAGTATTAGCGACCTCGGAGTTGGAACCCAACTTGGTCGTGCTGAAGTAGTTTGTGATGTATCCGCAGAGGGCGATGAAGATCATAACGGGCAGCTGCTTCCATTTGGCCTGGTTGATGATAGCGACGAAGACGACGAAGAGGGGCACGAAGCAGAAGCGCTGGATGTATTTCGAGCCGTAGATGTCGAGGTTGGCGCAGGACTTGTCGGACGTTGCGGCCCCGTCGATCAGGCCGTAGATGGTGGTTCCGACTGTGACGCCGTAGCCGAGGAAGAGGGAGTAGATGATTGCGTAGACCATGCGGATGGAGCCGGCGATGATCTGGTGGGATTGCAGCTCGAGAGAGGAGCAGAGGACCATGAAACCGGGGAGGATGAGGGCGATGGAGGACTGGGAGAGGGCAGAGAAGCAGAAGAGATGCTGTTCGCCGTTGATGCCTGGGACAGAGCCAAAAGCGCGGGCGAGGAAAGAGGTCAGGACAGCAGCAGTGACTTCGAAGACGTTCGAGTAGAGGACCGATCTGGGGGCCAGGACGTGCTGCATGAGGCCGACAATAGCGCCCAGGAGGAAGATGATAGGCATGTCGATGGGCCGAGCGTCAAAGGCAAAAGGACCAACGGCAGCACTCGCAAAGCCATAGGCTGGGACCAGAAGCCATTTATTAAAGCGAGGCTTGCGCGACATGATCTGGTCGAGTTCGGAGATTGCTTCTTCGACGCCGATGAGGTCGTGGACGACGTTCTTGTAGACGTTGTGCGTGTCTGCGAGACGACCCAGGTCGACACCCTGAACAACGCGAACGAGCTTGACTTCAGCAGTACGCGTGGTAGGATCGTCAAACGACATGATCATACACCCAGGCAGATACAGAAACTGACCCTCCACCTCCAGCACCCGCGCCGTCATCTTCATATACTCCTCCATGCGATGCGTCGGAGCCCCATACCGCATCAACGCCCGACAAAGCTGCATGATATACCGCTGGCGCGCCAGAATCTCCGCAATATGCACCGTCACTCGAATCTCATCCTCCAGCCTCGTCTTCTTATACGCCTTCCTCTTCCCTCGCTTCGGGGTCAAAAACGCATCCGGCGGCGCCGGCAGCGTCGTACTACTCAGATTCATCCCTGCCCCGACCAGCGAGGTTGTAGAATGCTGATTCTGGTGGCTCGACTTCTTATACCACTTCAACTTTTCCTTCCTGGGCGTCGCAGCCCCCGAAGACACCGGCGACTCCGTATCCGACTCGGCGTCGCTCACAGGCGCACTCGACGTCCCGGATCCCCCCTGCGCCGCCTGCAACCGAAGCAGCTGCGCCAGAATCCCACCTCCCCCAAACTTCCCACTCCCATACCACGACTCCGGCCGCAGTGCCCCCTCAGGCGTACTCTGGCCGGACCGCGCATACGCCGACCGCGGCTTCCTCCGCCGCGCAGGGTTCTGGGTGACACTGCGCACGAGCCGATGCGCCTCCGCACTCGGAAGCGGCTGGGCCGCGGGCTCCTCAAGCCCGCCTTTTTCTTCATCCCGATGCGAGGGCTGATGATGATGATGCTGCTGCTGAAGCGCCTCATCAAAATCATCCGGCAGCAAGGACGCGCCCAGATCACCTCCATCGTCAAACGTATCCCGGCCGAGCCGCTCGCCAAACAACTCAGTGCGCCTGCGGATCAGCTCGCCCGCGTGCCGGAACCGCTCGCGCACACTCGACGACACTGGCGCGGCGCGGCGCGGCGGCGTCACTTCGGTAGCAGTGCCTGCCTGCTGTCCTAGCTCGGCAACTGTGATATCGTGGGACTCTGAGCCCTGGCGGGAGTCCGGGGGTGTGCGGGAGAGCAGGTCGGCGGCGGAAGCCTCGGAGACGTTGGCGGAGATGTCGTTAGGGTCGTAGCCCATCATGGAGTGGTAGGAGCGCACGGAGTAGTCGGAGTCATTGCGGATGATGGGAGGGCGCTGCGGTGGCCGGTCGTCTGCCTCGCGGAAGCTGCTGAAGGAGCGGAAGCGTACGCGGTTTCGGGGCTCTTCTACGCGGGCGCCGACGAGTGGTTGGACTTCTACAGCGGCTGCTGGGGGTGGTGTTGGTGGTGTTGGTGGTGCTGCAGGTTCCGCGGGTTCCGTTACAGCTGGACCTGATGCCTCAGCTTGCCTGTCAGATGGCGTACCATCGTCAAGGGCAGCGTTGTCGAGTTCAGGGAAAGGCTGGGTTAATTCGTAGGAATGGCCCTCCGGAGCGGACATTGGAGCCAGCAGGGTAACGAAAGCAAATGTAAAACAGAATGTACAGAGTAAGAATCAAATGAAGGCGAGAACGGTGGGGAGCAGAGTCGGAGGGGCAGGAATTTAAGCAGAGAGAGAGAGAGAGCGCAGCGTGTACAGGGAGTCTAGAAGGGCACGCAAACCATGGATGGGCCCGGTGGGGGTGTCTGGCGGCAAAGGCATGGCGAACCAGAAAAAGAACAGAAAAGAATAGAAAAGGATCAGACAGAATCTAGAACGAGAAGATAAGAACAAGAGTCAGTCACCGGATGGACAGAGACTTCCAGAGTCGAGGCCTGGTGGGGAATGATAGCAGTGGACGCGAAGCCATGATATCACGCCTTCACGATTGGCATCGACTCAAACTCTCAGATTTGCAGATTCGCAGAGTCGACTCTCAGACTCAATTGAGTGGATCACGCAATGGCAGAGCACAAGCCTCCAGGAGCAGCCTGTATCACATTCCCATTGAGCCATGTGCGCCTTTGTTCGGTTTCAGGATTTGTTTCTTTTCTTTCTTGTTTTTGCCTCAGTGGATCTTAAGCTTCTCGGGGGTTTTGTCTCGGCCAATCAGGTGTACTGTTTGTCAAGGAGATGCGAGAGACAGACAAACCTTGGAAGTGAGCTCTTGTTTCTCAGAATAATCTCCGTACTGCGTCTTCTCTGTAATCACCATCAATAGTGCAGCCCCTGCGGTTGCGACTTGCTGATTAGCCTGAATGCTGCTGCTTCATTCTCCGATCGGCGAGGTCTGAGCTGAAGCTCCATCCTCCTTTTTGCCCAACGCTTGCGCCCAACCACGAGTCTATTGCTCCTGCAAATTGCTTTTGTAGTTGTCGACCAAGGTACTACGACGTACGGAATGTGAAGCTGCTTGACACCCCTATCTTGCCGCTCTGGGTCCGCCACGCCTCCGGTCTGTCATGGACTCATGGACTCATGGACCTCACGGACCAAGTGGAACCCACTCGATCGTCATGATTGTCACTCCTGCCAACTCATCCCCGTCAGATGCTGACATTGGCGCCCAGATGAGCGGCAGAGATTGTCTGGCCTGGTCCCTGATCTAACGCTGCCAATGTGATGATGTGCGGCAGCCCTGATATCAGCCAAGAAAAGCATTCATAATGCCAACCATTCCTTCCGTGTGAATTGACATCCTTGTTGCCGTGGATATCCGAATTCCGAAACGCCATCGGAGAATGGTGGCAATCGTGATCGTCAGGAGATATTCTTAGAACTCGATTCTGATTCTGATATAGGGCTATTCTCGCCAACTTGACGACTGCTCCGTACGTACTCACGGTATATCATCTTATTCAAAAACCAATTAGGGGCCGCGTATACTACTACCCACCAGGGAAATATCAAGTCCCTTCGGATGATGAGCACATGGCGTCGATGGTGTGCTAAATAACCCTTCCTGAATCCCGATCCGCTGCTTCCGACCTGGAATTTGCTTGGACTCACATTCTCTACTTAAACTTAACTCGTTAGTCTGCCTTCCAGTGGAATCCCCGTAAGGTCCGTCAAGTAAGTCCGCATGTCCGCTCTTCAGGCCAGATCCCGTTTAAAGCTGGTTCGTTGCCTTTATCATCTATCACGCATGGAAGATCTGGTTAGGCCACAATATTGACCGCATGACCTTATCTTTATCCTTCGGCCATCTTACAGGTCGCCAGCTGTGCTGCTGGATGTTATCACGTATTTCAGCTTGTCGCCGCTGTGGATATCTCGTGCAGGTTCCATGCAATGCTATTTGCACTGAGCGACAACCTCCTAGGCCGCAGATTAGACGGTGTGGATCAATTTTAGAGCTTTCAGTTGATAGATCAATCATTCAATCTCCTTCTAGCATGCTCTGGTTACCTGGTGTATTCTGTCTTTCTTGATCCCATTGGATATGCTGGAGGTGCACGTCTCTGAACTAAGCCGACTAGGGGCTAGCCACCTGTTTATCACTGGATGGCTCGTCAATGCTTATCTGGCTATTGTCTTGACGAATTTCATCCACTTCTGTGACAGACCCTTGGGTAAAGGGGTAAACCAACACTATTTCAAATAATGCTTTGACAGGGTTTGGCCAAATCGGGGTAAATATACATCCGGAGGTACAGTAAAGTCTACGAAAGAGCAACCAAGGAAATATGGCACTTTTCGACAAAGAACTTTACTAATATCAAAAGGAGGTGAGCATTCAATAAAAAATGGCCGACGAAGGTCGATGTGGTGATTGTGGTCATGGTAAAAAAGCAAAACCACGCAGCCCAGGCACAACTACTTTATACGTCAACCGGGCGTCGGTAAGCTTATTTGACAAACCACACAGAATGCTGTTACGGTAGCACAGAATCGCCAAGGCCGGCAGTATTGGTGTCTGCAGCTGTGGCTGAAGCGGCTGTAGCCGTTATCGTATGCGTATTCGAGATAAATATACTCCGTACAACAATTGGAATTATATAGCATACCCACGGTGCTGTGATTATAACGCAATCGCAATGTTTTACTACAACTATCCAACTCGTCCTTGTGTACACACGCAATAACCACTTCAGCAAGTCAACATGGCCTTCGACGACTCAATATACTTCGAGCTGTTCCGGTATACACCAAGCCGAGCAGCAGCAGAATATTCGCCCTCCTCTTCCTCACAACCGGCTCTCATATATACCAGCTCTCAAAGTCGCGAGCATGGTACTTCACCCCTTTTGCCATTGGCGGAGTCTGTACGTCCCCTAATCCCCTCTATACAAACTGACTTTGATACATCCACACTGATACATGCATAGTCCAGATAATCGGCTACATCGTCCGAATCCCAACATCCACAAACCAAACCTCCATCCCCCTTTCAGCATCCAAGCAATCCTCATCCTGCTCGCTCCCCGCTGTACGCAGCCTCAATCTACATGGTGCTCGGCCGTTTAATCACCACCCTTGACGCCGCACCGCTCAGCCCTATCCCCGCGAACTGGATGACCGAGATCTTTGTGTCCGGAAAATCATCGCATTCCTGATTCAGGCTGCGGGCTCGGACATCATGTCCACGAATACAGTCGAGATCACAATTGGCGGTTTTGGTATGCAGCTGTTATTTGTTCGGGGCGTTTGTGGGGTGTTGTTCTATATTCCACTACCGGGCTCGCAGGAATCCAACCGAAATTGCAAGCCAACTGCGATTTTGCTGGAGAATGTAAAGGGGAGCAGAAGTAGCAAGAACAAGACCGCTTTAAAGGGGCGCTGGCAGAGCAGCCGAGACTGGGAAAGTATTCCTGCCTGTATATTGCTAGCGTGCTGATCCTTGTGTGCTCGGTCTTCCGGCTTGTGGAGTATACCCAGGGCAGTGATGGGTATTTGATTAACCACAAGGTGTTTATGTATGTGTTTGACTCGGCGGCGATGGTTGTGTTGAATGTCCTCCATCCGGCTATGGTGTTGGGTGGGAGAGTCGTTGATGCCGAGATGAGCGTTTCATCGTGATTCATCTCTCTATGCGCCGATATTTCTGTTTGCTCGTTTTGGGATTTAATTTGTGTTATAGAATAGTTTGCTGCTTTTTGCATATTAGCGATTGGTTTAGTGTATGGTGGTATTTGTATCTCACCATTTATGTCTCTCCGTATATAGAAGTCCGGCCTTGGATTTATCGTTATGTCTTAAGACACTACTGCCTCACATACCGAGTTTCTGTCATATCATCAGCTATGTTTTCAAGGCATGTAATCGGGATACAACTCACATTTTTTCGGCGAAGTGTCATTCGCAGGGGATTTTGATTTTTTAGGACGACTGAGCTCGAGATTGGCAGTGCAGCAGAATACGAGAGCCGCTATGGCTTCGAACAGACATTCCATCTTCCTATTTTACAGCTGACGGTGATTTGAGTGTTTTGATTGTTGAACAGTGAAAAAAAGTGTGCAGTATCGGCCTTTTAATAGTCGGTGTTGAATGACGTAGCCAGGGGAACGAGTTTATCGGACCCACCGCAAAGGCTTAGACGGTGGCAGTGTATCTTTATCGGATTCTAACTTGATAAATATCGACCATCAAAGGTTCTAGAAGAGAAAAAAACAAAATAAAAGCCAGGACCAGCTGACCTGTAAACACAGTAAACACAGCAAAACGACAAAAAAAAAAAAAAAACTAAGCCCAAATATCCGCATACGGATCCCAAGAACTATCCTGATGCCACTCATACTCCATATAATCACTAATAACCGACGCATTCCGCTGGCCATAAAACTGCGCAATAAACGCCAGAGTCGCATCAACGCCCGCCGAAATCCCCGACGACGACCAGACATTCCCATCAACGACCCAGCGCGCCTCGCGCACCCAAGTCGTATTCGGCCCGTTGCCGATAACAGAGGCCCACGAAGCTTTATTCGTGGTCGCGCGCTTCCCGTCGAGAATGCCGGTGCGCGCGACTAGCGTCGAGCCCGTGCATATTGTGATCAGGTACTGGAGGCGGGGGTAGGTTGTTTTGATGTAGTTGAGGAGAGGGGCGAGGGTGGAGTCGGGGGCGCGCGTGCCTAGGCCGCCTGGGACGATGAGGACGTCGAGCTCTGGGGCGGACTCGAGGGTGTGTGTTGGGTTTATGGTGGGGAAGAAGGAGGCGTTGAAGGGGTTCATTGCGGGTGTGTAGGGGGCTGTTGTGACGGGGTCGAGGGATTGGGAGATTAGCGAGAGCGAGATGTTGTCGTGGCGGCGGGCGACCCAGGAGAGCGCCTCGAGGGGCCCGAAGACGTCGAGGATTTCGAAGCCGCGGAAGAGCAGCATGCCGTAGTTCTTGGGGGTTGCTGTTGTGTTTGTGGTGGTGGACTGGGAGCTGGGCTGGGAGAGGGCCAGGAGCCCTATACCCAGGTTGAGGGTGGTGGTGAGTTTCATGGTGAGGCTTGGATGTTGGAGGGAATAACACAGTAATACAGGAACACAGGAAGTCAGCTCATTAAATGTCCATGGAAGATGAAAGCTATAAAGGATCTTTGTTACGCGCCGGAGAAGGAGCTGCCAAGCGCCACTGAGCATATTTGCGCTCTTTGACCGTTTCAGATGTCAGATTGTCCCTGAACTCGAGCCATTCTATGCTAAGTACACCACATTTGCCGGCGGAGTCGAGACAGCCAAGCAGCCACTGTTCCTGCAGTCATATACTCACGGCGCCTGTGTGAAGCTAAGGAACAACTGCACATTAATAAACCAAGGAGTGAAAACAGCATATTCTGTTCTATCCATCGTGGCAAGCTCTCTCGTGCGATATTCCAGACTGTCGCATATACCGACCCAGCACTGTCTCTCCTACAACAATTCCCGCTATAATTGAAAAGAAAACTCCAGTATTAAATGTCATGACTGCGAGCATTCTGTTTGATATTAGACCACGTTTTAGTCCTGTAGTCAAGGAATAGAAACTCACAGAATATATCCAATAAACGCCCGCACCCCTTCCAGCAGCGCTAGACTGCCATCGCGCCAGCTCCACGGTGAACTCGGGGTCCACTGGGGAAGAAGTGTAAATAAGTAGTTCCACATTCGACAGCACCGGAATTGTTTTTCATCATCTGGAGCTAGCGTACTGCTCTCAGGTGTCTGGAAATGTTCCTCCTCAGCATTGTGGATGGCGGTATATTGTGGTAGTGGACTCAGCCGTGCTTTGGGGATGGTTCGGCGACGGAACTGAGGCGGAGGGAGGATCGAAATAGAGGTAGCAGATTGGTGATACTCGAGCTGGAATCGGAGAGCAGCAAGGAAGCGGTTCAAGAAGGCGAGGGCGAAGAGGAAGAGCAGAGTGAAAATGTACGCTGGAACAGAGGTTGTTGTCCAAGCGCTGAAGAAGAGGGTGACTTTTGTGCTGTTTGAGAAAGTAGCAGGCATGTCCATGGTTGGATGAGACTATTCTAAGGAGCAGAAGTGTGATATATATTAAAAATACAGATTAGTGCTTATGCGCGCAAATGTGCTCAACTGCGCTCACTGACGCAAATACAGCCCTGCAGCCCATCAACTATTTGCGGGCCATGAACGGACCTTGCAGGGAGTATTCTAATGCACCCTATAGAGTCGATTTATTTTAATATCCTGAGTTGCTAAGATTTGGTGCTGTAAACAGCATTGGGGACAAATTGACCTGCCAGGCAAGCTGAGGGCTACGTGGGTGAAGACTCATCGCTCGCTCTACTACTCTCTGTTACAAGATGATCTTAGGTAGGATTCAAACCCCCGGAATAACCAGTGTTACAAAGTCCAATCGCTCTTGTCGCTACGGTCCAGCGCCTCTTGATCGTAGAAGTATGTCGGTGGACAGTCGGCAAGGCCCCAGGATACCCACTCGATGTCCGTCCACTTGTCGTCTGGTTCCGCAGGACGTGAGCGACTGAATCCGGCGATGAAACTAATCACCAGCGAACTAATTAGTAGTTGCAAATTGGAGAGCGCTCATACTCACATCTTAGATGATTCTGCATCCCAGAACAAGTGTGATGGGCTGCTCTGCGCAGCATATACCCCGGCCTGTAGACATTCTCTATTACCGACACGCCGTCAGCTCATCAACTAGGGAGCGTGCAGAGGAAATCACATACTCCCATGCTATACGGAATGCCTCTCGGATTCTATCCCGCTCACCATAGTCAAGAGTCCAGAACGCCTCGTGTTCCAACTGGATGCCGGGTGCATGGTCCATCAGAATATAATAGAGAAAGCCACCAGGGACTAGTCCCTCATTATCCTGTGTCAGAACTTCAAACTCTCGGATAACCGGCGTCACCTTGCTTTTGTTCTTGGTGAGGATCTGTAGCGGCTCGACCTCGTGGCAGGCGTTATTAGGGAGGATGTCCGTGGCCTGCCTTGCTCGCTCAGCGAGAAGCCCGTATTCAGAACCGGCGTAGGGGATTCTATAGAGATTGGCAGGGTTAGTTTATATTAAGTCCTTGAGCGAGCGCATACACGAACTGCATGATGATCTTCAGTACAGCGACATCACCTGGGTTCTTAACGCTGCGACAGCGGAAGGTGCCATACGCTGCACTGGGCTTTCTGTAGTTGACTGTATCAATGTTATAGTCTTCTGCCGTCAGCTGGTCGTTCTTGTCGCAGTATTTTGCTTCCAGCCTCCATCCGGAAACGTCCGCCGAGTACCTGAACCTGATGACCTTGCCGAGCCAGACCAAGTTGTTGAAAAACTCTTTGTGCGTCATATCGGAGAATCCTGGTTGTTGAAGGTTAGATGGTGAAGAGCGAGGTTGGGAAGTTGTCAGTGTTACAAACAAACTCTGAACGGACCATGGTCCATTCACTAATCCACAAGTTTCTGGTATCTATGCCGACCATCAGTTAGATTTGGTCTGCACTGATGGACCGAGCCTGCTACCAGCCCTTGGAGTATATCCAACTCGCCCCCACGCTAACGTTGATATTAGCTTGATATTAGCTTGATATGGTGAGTGTCGTATCGTGATTGTGACTCATAACGGGTTCTTAAGAAGGACAGTGTCTGGCATAAAACACCTTTAAACCATCCTACACTGTATGTAATACCAAACCCTCTTTACATCACGACCACAATGGCCAACGAACCAAACCGCAACACCACCAACCCTCCGGCCCCAATCTACCCAACCCAGCCCACCACTGTCATCCTCCCAAGACCAGCAGACCTCCAACCAATTCACACAGAGAATCTCATCCTCCAACCATTCAATTTAGACTCCGAACCAGCCCTAAACTCAGACGCAGCAAAGTTCTTTCTCTTCCGCTCAAGACCCGATGTCGCAGCCTGGCTGTACTGATCCCCCTCCAATCCCAACCCCAACTCCAATTCAAAGCAAAAAGTTCTAACAGCAGCCCAGCCGATCCAAAACCCCAGACTCCACGCCCTCGGAAACAAAATCCTGGATGAAAGCCAAAATATTCAACACGCCCGACGGCAGCGGCGCTATAAACAGTCGGCATTTCTTCTTCAGCATCGTGCCCAAGTCCTCACCGGGGACTATCATCGGCGGGGTCGGAATCAACTCACTCTCCCCTGCCCCTTCTGTTGGGTATGCGCTGCATCCGGACTTCTGGGGGAAGGGGTATGCGACGGAGGCTGTAAGGGGGGTTGTTGAGGCGTGGTGGGGGCTACCTAGGGTTCCTGTCGAACATACAAATGGGGATGGAAATAGGAGGGGGGAGGAGAGGTTATTTGCAGCAACTCAGCGTGAGAATATCGGGAGTCGCAAGGTGCTCAGTAAAGTTGGGTTTGAAGTCTACGAGTTTGCGGAGTACCAGGGGGCGACTATTGCTGTTATGTGTATTAGTAAGAAGGGTCTATACGATCAGTCATGAAATCGATTACGAGTAAGGCATTGATAGATATTTGCTGAGGCTGCCTGTGAGTTATACATAAAATAGGAAGGAAGCCCTAAGTAGCGAAGTCTGTCGTAAGGAAGGAGCGACTGTTGGCAGCGATGGTCGCTCCTGCAGTTACTGGGAGGACATGAATATGGAAGGAACGCATTTACTGTCTCGAGGAAGGTGCGATACGTTCATCGTAAGGAAGGTGCGATGGGGTTAGGAGGCCCAACTAAAGCAGCAGCATGTAATATCTAGTAGCTTTGTTCATTTTAACTACACAGCGGAAGGTCAACGAGCACCTGTGGTCTATACAAAGTCTCCGGATCATTTATCGCCTGGAGGTTCACCGGATATCCATTAGCTGCCAAAGACGCAGCAACTGCCATTGCGGTGGATGTTGCATCCAGGCCCCTGATTAGGACACCATCATACGCTACGTTCGCCTTGTCGAGCCTGGGATCCGCCTTCAAAATCTGTTTAATAGGACCGGCGAGTGCTGCATGAGGTCCTATCTCGATCAGGTTGGTGACTGCGACCTTTTTGAAGGTAGATAATCGCGTTTGCTCGCTGGAATGTTCATTCGGGATTCCACTCGGGTTCGTCTCGAAGCAGAGAGACTGCACCGCGTCGACTAGTTTTACCTGCTGTACCAGGTTTTGAACCCAATAGTGAGGGCCTAACTCCGTAGTAGATATCTCGGTCCCAGTAACAGAGGAGAAAAATTGGGTCGATCCGGTAGGTTGTTTGGACGGCTTGATTGTCTTCATTTCAGTCATCAATTTCAAGTATTCACCCGCAATCGGATCCATATGGTGAGAATGGTATGCCACGTCCACATTCAACCGTCGAGTAAATACTTCTTTGTCCTGTAAGACCGTCCCAAGTTCCTCGATCGCTGCGTAGTCACCGGAAACAGTAATGCTGCTGGGACTGTTGATGCAAGCGACATTGGCCCTTCCCGTCCGTAGAGCTGCGAGATATGGATCAATATCACGCACCGACATGCCTACCGCCATCATTGACCCTCTTCTCCCTTTTGTGGAGAGTGAACTTGCACATACACCACGAAAATAAGCGATGGCAATCGCGTCTTGCATACTGAGCATCCCCGCGGCATAAGCGGCTGCAATTTCTCCACTGGAATGACCAGCCACCCCATCGGGGTATATCCCCCATGATGCGAGCAGGTCGACAAGAGCAATTTGCAAAGCGGTGCAGAGAGTCTGGCTGAGCAGTACATGGCCTAGGGTTGAATGGTCATCCAAGTTTAATATCTCTATGTGCAATGAGTTGTTAGATTTGAGCCGCCGCGGTTCCAATTTATTATATCGTACCTATAACATCATAAGGAGCACCAAGTTGACCGATGTAGTCATTCATCTTCTGCATTGATTGACGGAACACCGGGTATGTGTCTAGCAGCTCTTTGCCCATTCCAGTCCAGTGTGCTCCTTGACCAGTGAATATGAATCCGATAGTCGGCTTTGTAGACGCCTTGCGTATTTGAGGTCGGGAGGATAAGGCAGTCTTCAGGGTGCCAATCGACTGGGCAACAACCATTGCTCGGTACGTATGCTGTTCATGCTGTTTGTTGAGGGTAAAAGCGAGGTTACCAACCCACTCGTCGCTCGCATCATCCCCGCGATCTTGAAGGAATGACTGGAGCCGCCCAATAAAGATATCGAGGGACGACTCATCAGAAGCTGACAGTAGGAATAGTCTGCGCCGTGCGACTACCGATTGACCAGCCTTGCCTAGGTGATCATCCTGGGATTTGGATGGGCGGCGGCTCAGAGGACTGGTTCCACGGACAGGAATGCCTGAATTGACAGCCATGATCTTGGAAACACAGGCCTCTGTGGCCACTCTGACAAGATACCGCAGTTCGTAGTCGGACGTGCAGCATCCTGAAGTCAGAGCGAGAATACTCCGCTCCGTGACATACTCGAGTTTAAATCACCGATAACAGTCCCAGTTTTCGGTCGGAGAATATACCTAATGTTCCGACGCTTAGCAGTCAACAGCGAAGAAGTTCCCTGCTAGTTAGCCAAGATAAAGGGGAATTGCTCTGGAAATCACTGCCAAACATATCAATGCGCGGTTTGGCGAGAGCGAGAGCGACTGTGCATCCAGCCTTCCAGCACAGGGTGTGATATCGGGCTGCAGTCCAAATGAATACAACAACCATCGGATTATTCTGACAATGGTTGGCCCATGGTGTTGACAGTTTCACCCAGAGTCGCGGTAAAGTGGCTGAGACCGCACGACGCCTGTAATTGGCAGACAGGCGTAAAGGGGTGTCAAAGTGGTTGTTGTTAAAACATTCAGTCGAGCCATCGAGTATAGAATATGCCTATTGGTACCGGGGTGTTCGTGGCCTAATACAAAAAGGCCCATGGTTGATGGAATGATAGAGCTATAAATGAGCAGATCCCTGAAAGAGTTAGAGGAGCAGTGGAGAGCGTGTCAATAATAGTGACATTCCCAATTCTCTCTATTGAGAACTGGCAAGCTACAATATATCGTCGGTATTGTACAGTGGAAGCACATCGTAGTCGCACTCTAGAAGGCTTCTGGATATAGTCACCACTGTCATCTTGGCCATTTCCTCCCAGATGTAAATCCCGCCCTTGTTCTGCTCCCAGGTGATAGCCTCGATTGTTGCACCACTGCTGCCCCCATCGCTCGGCCTTATAAACAATATGTAGTGCGGAATGCCGGTTGCGGTTCGAGAAAAGTGGACGGAAATGATGCCATTCTCGCCCAGAGGCGAGACCACGACGCGCCACTTGTCGTCATGATCTTGCGGCTCAAGACCGGCTGTGAGCTTCTCAAAGTCGGTTTCGCTAATGCCCAGACCCCATGGTGCTGTAGCGGGTTCTTGCATTTCGAGATCCTTTTTGGCGTCCCTTTTCATGGGAAGCTCGGTTACAGCCTCCCTTGTTGTGTTTTGATCTGTGATTGTGAGCATGCAATCGCCTGGGTGTGGTTGTAGTCTGACATGTACTGGCTCTGGGAATGATTGAAATACCTTAAAGGGAGGAAACCGTATGTAAAGTGTTGTCTGTAATATTGTTTCCACGTAGCGGGGCATATATGATGGATATATATATTGTCTGATTTTAAACTATGATGTAATTGGGCGGGCGAAGCTGTAATTATAGGCTATAGGATTGTAGATCTACCGTAAGCCATCATCTCGGTATGAGTGGGCATCAGGCACCAGCGGAAACTGTCGTAATCCTTAGGGTTAATGGTTATATAGGGGCAGTTTCTGGGCGAACACCAACCATATTGAAACCGCAAGTAACATGAGAATTGGCTGTAGACTTTGAACTTGTACAAGATAGCAGATTTCTCAGATATTCCCTGGCTTATTCAAGAAAGACGTTATAGTATTAATCCTCAACAGTTCGGGAGCAAAGACAAGCACAAGAATAGAAATTAAATTAAATTAAAATCGGTGTCAGTGATAATTTCACACAGATCGACAATAGCCTCGCAAGAGACATCAAAACAAATATAAAGGTCTAAATATAAGGGAGGAATTGAACCCAAATAAGGACCACCATGCCATCCTACGCCACTAGTTCAGCATTCTGACAAGCCCAGGTCCCTGTTAAACAAGGCCGACGACCTGGACCTACTAAGAATCCTCGCCACTGAAACGGTCTTACTGTGAGTCTTCGTTGTTCTCCTCGATGTTGTCCTCGTTTTTCTCCTGGTTGTTCTCGTTGTTCTCCTGGTTTTCGTTGCTTTCCTCGTTGGTCTCCTCATTGGTCTCCTCATTGGTCTCCTCGTTGGTCTCCTCGTTGGTCTCCTCGTTGGTCTCCTCGTTGGTCTCCTCGTTGGTCTCCTCGTTGGTCTCCTCGTTGGTCTCCTCGTTGGTCTCCTCGTTGGTCTCCTCGATGCCCTCCTCACTGTTATCGCCATCTACAGGCCGCACGGGCTGCGGGCGATCACCTTCGAGATTCTCGTTCCACCACGGGGACGGGTGCGGGTATGGCTGTCCGTGCTTGTGGTCATCGCTATCGTCCCATCCGCTGTGCAAGTCCTGACGCTTCTCCTTCCCATTGCCATTTCCATTCTTGGCCCACTGGTCTTTACCCTTGCCCTTGTCCTTGTCATCCTCAGACCAATCATGCTGCCAGTCAGGGTTACCATGGCGGCGGCACGAGGGAACTCTCTGCTCGTAGTCGCAGACTTTCAACTTGGGGCTGTAGGCTGTGCCGGGCCCGCAGGTCTTTCGCACTGGGATACCGCCGGCAGCACATTCGAAGAACTTGTGGCAGTCGTGGGGGTCAGGCCAGGCGGTGCCAACATGGCACTTGGGTGCAGCGGCGGCAGTCGCGGCTAGGAGGGATGCGGCGAGCACGGTTAGGACCTGGCTGGTGAGATGCATGGTAATACTGATGGCTGCTTAGCAAGTGTGACAACCGGATATGGTTTCCATATCTTACCAAGTAATATGCACGTGCAAGATACAAAACTATATCAAGAAGAGCGAAGTCGGCTGTTGCGAAGGGACAGGCGGAATTGGTCGAATGAGTTGTCGTTGATAGATGTTTTCTAAAGCAGAACAATGGATATTTATAATATTATCTTGCTTCGTGCTCCTCATACATGCGGAGATATCCAGGGTCCAGGCCTATGTTGGGGGAATGAATGAAGGGATACATAGCGGGCCCGCACTTCTTCAGGGTCACCCTCACTCAATGTAGGATTGATAAATGTCAAAGGCGCGTCGATGGTGCTGTAAAAGCTTAAATTGCAAGCTAAACTAGTTGCCAACTTTTCACATACCTGCCCCTGGACCCGACCTCCGGGTCTAGACAGCGATACTTTCTTCCTCAACGTATCGGGTGTTTCCTGGCCTTCGCTATGACCCCCTGCGATGCCATCCTAGGAACAATATTGCATTCTGTGGGAGAATGGCTACATCGAGGCCCCAAAGATGGCCACAGTTCATGTAGGCAGAGGTGCTTTCTATATTTTCGAAACAGTATCTCCGCGGTGCTCAGCATTCCGGGCCTGTAAGGAAATTTCCTGTGTAGCGCAATGTCTTCATACAGCAGCGGAGAGAGCTCAGCGAGCTTATACCTTCGATCAGATATTCGAACGTCTCCCTCGAATGTAGCCGTGAATCGTACAAGGAAGAAAGTATTTCAAATGCACCTTGTTCAATGATATGCCAATGTTATGGACGTCGAAAAATATGTAACTTACACCTGCTAGGGCTTACCTAGACCTGCAGCAATATGCCACTTAGATATATTGACCCTTCACTGTTTCTTGTCCCAAAACAAATCAACATCCCTGCCCTCAAGCCAGTCCGCCATCGCATCATACATTTTGAAAAATCCCTCATTGCAAGCATCCGGCAAATTCTTCAAGACCTCATGCCCCAGCGCATGCTGTGCAGCAGCCAAATACTGATATCCAGGCGTATACTTAGCCAAAACATCTTTCGGAAACTCGGGAACAGTCTTTCCATCCACAGGCACAACCTTATCCTTCTCGTAGAACACCCTGACATACTGTACCTTCCAACCCCCGTCCTCCAGCCTACAGAAGAAGATAAAGCGACAGTCACAGTCAATATCGACGGGGATACCCTGGATAGTAAACCTCTGCGTGACCGTCGCCTTCATCTTCCCGATTCCCCGGCCCTTGCTGAGGTTAACGTTGGCGAGAGTACCAGTCTCCCTGTGCGCGATGAAGTCACCATGCGCACGGCCTTGAATGGACGCGGAGATGAATTCATCGATTGGAAGAGGGCCGGACCAGGCTTGTTTTAGATTAGTCGATAATGCAGAAGCTTTACTTGCGCGGCCGACGTTTTGGCGGTTACTTACCAGTCCAGACATACGCAGCGCCCCTAGTGAAAAGGCTGCGGAAATTATGCCATTCCGAAAAGTCTCTATACACTGGCCAACCCTTGCAGAGCTCGGTGATGCACTGTCTCGCTAGGATCTCCTCGGTGGTGCCGTTGATGTAGTTTCCGTGGACCCGTTCGGGGTCCTGGGCGGGAACATTGTAGGTATTTCTGTGCGCTTTCGAAGCCATAGTGATGATAGTAGGGCTTGGATATTGAATAATTCCACTGTCACATATAATATTTGAAGGTCTGAGTATTTTTATCGGCCAAGGGGGTTGCAAATCGATCGGCCGAAAGGTTCCGAGTACATTCCGAGACCCAGGGTTGGGCTTTTATATAGAATCCGCCCATCGTAATGATGATGTCGACAATCCGGAACAAAACCACGCGACTAGTTTTCGGAGTTTAACAGAATAGTAACGTATTGCCGTTCATAATGCTTTTTATGAGTGGATGGTCTTCAGTAATGGTCATCTGTTGCCTCATTGTCTATGACGTACAGCTGTTGTCGGCTAATGGCGGGGGAACAAACAGCACATAATTATGGGTTTATATTATGAAAAATAAAGGAAGGTGGGAGATACTTTATAACCGATACTGGTAATCTATGCCCCCAATAAGAATATATAGAGAAGCAGCATTTATGTACTTTGCATTAACCATGGCTACTATAACATGGTTCTGCGCCTTTCCAGCTACATCTGATAGTAAAGTGTACCCTGAATTCTCTCTCTACTAGCTTGGTATTGGCTATAATCCACGGGCAACGTCTCCTACTTTGTGGCTGGACATTGTGAGCCCGATATTAATATTCATCAGTCAGGATATTCATTTAGGCCTGAGGCCAACACTGCCAATACATAATTACTCTAGTTAAAGGATTAATGGAAAATGTGATTATATTCAAAGTGACATTAGAATTCTGTAAACCCTCCATAGCCGTACAACAACAGCAGGATAATTAACACCGTGCTTAGTGAAACTGAACGAAAGATTGCAGCTTGGCTAGTCGGAGTTCCCTTTTTCGTGTGCCCCATTGACCTACATGTATTACCAGGCAGTCGATGACAGGCTAAACCTCACAAAGCTGAATCACTTTTTGGGCATTTCGCGAGAGAGCTGCTGGTTGATAGCAGCCTGATCAGGGAACCGTGGTCCATTACAGGTGTCATTAAGACATTCGCAACCAACAATATCTCGCTCTTCCTTTTCCCACATATAGCAAGCGAGGACATAGAAGCTGGCGACAACGTTGAATATGCGCAAGGCTTTCATGTCATCTTCATTTCCGTTTGAATAGAAATAGGGGAAGACCATGTTGATGACGGGGAGTGACCATAGAAAGAAGGAGAAGACCATAGCGAAAAGCATATCAGCGAAGTTGCCCATCTTGTAGGTGGTTTTGGAATGAACTGGAAGTATCTTCTTTTGATGCTGTTTGACAGGTTCTTGAAGTTTGTCTGGAGGTGTCTGGATAACGGAGATGCAGGGGTGTTTGCTCGGTATTTATGTTCAGCTCAAACGCTAGATTTGTGTCATTTCTACAAGACTCACATAGAGATATCACTGAATAAAGAATATTCATAGCTTGAGTCAGCGAAACAAAGGGCTATTCGTAACTGGTATTGCCTAATAATACACAATAAAGGGTTCTCTCTCACATGGGGAATCTACCACCTATGAAGTCAGACAGAAGACATTCACAGCTATCATCAGAGTCCGTTACTCTTCAGTTCGTCCACTGAAGAGCATGTAGATCCAGATAGTATACAGATCTGCCCAAAATAGTAGGTCCTGCCGGAGATCCGCGCAGCCAATGGCGTCACTGCGCTGGTGGGGCGTTAAGGTTGCATTTGGCTGATATAAAATGGCCTTCTCCCAGGAATTGGATAATCTAACAATACGATTTAATTTGACTTCCTAACACCTCACAATTTCACCCGACATGGCCAGCGCTGGTCGATACTTCTACCCTGCGGGATTTTCCCGCCACATTGCGACCATCCTTGGGTTCCCGTCGAAACAATCAATCGCCCGGGAATACTATAAGCTCGCTTGTACTGAGATCGCAGCTCTGGCTGGTGCAGTCTCTGCCTTCGAGCCAGTCCGTTTATACGCTCGGCCTGAAGATGTCACCCATGCAGAGACATTGGTCCGCCAATCCCTTACCGGCGCATCCGGCAACATGTCCAATGTCTCGGTCATTCCACTCCCGACGAACCACCTATGGGTCCGCGACACCGGCCCTGTTTATGTGCGCGGCCTGAGAGAATCAGACCGACATCGCCGATTCGCAATCAATTTTCACTTTTGTGAATGGGGGAGAAAGGACGAAGTCGCGGACGCGCACCAAGCAGCTGACGGACGCGACTGGCCGGAAATGACTGCAGCGGAGCTTCAAGAAAACTCAGATTTCGCAAAACGTGTTATCTCCGCAGATGATTCTCCATCTCCTGTAACACTTGTCGAATCGAAGATTTGCTTAGAGGGAGGGGCCCTGGTTGTCGATGGCGAAGGAACCCTCTTGGCTACGGAAAGCAGCATCATCAACGAAAACCGCAACCCGGGTCTCTCGCGCGATGACATCGAAGCGGAGCTCAAACGCCTTCTAGGGGTCGAGAAGATCATCTGGTTTCCTGGTCGGAAGGGCCTTGATGTTACTGATGTTCATGCGGACGCGGAGGTCAACTTTGTGCGGCCAGGTGTTCTGGTTCTTTCGCGCCCACACCCGACGGCGCCGAAGCCATGGATTGAGATCTATGAAGAGATTAGGGATATCTTGAGTCGGTCGGTCGATGCGAAGGGCCGCCCCTTTGAGGTACACACCATCGACGAGCCTGATCCCAAGGCACTCGGCCCCTTGACTTATGACGAGCCTGCGACCAACTATGTTAACTTTTACTTTGTCAATGGAGGCTTGATCGTTCCGCAGTTTGGGGATGCGACGCGCGACAAGGAGGCCGTGGACACTTTGCAATCTCTATGCCCAGAGCGTACAATACGTCCAGTTCTGGTACAGGCGGTTCCGCTGGCTGGTGGCGTGCTCCATTGCTCCACGCAGGGTGTTTTCGCCTTGGAGGACTAGCAACTTACTGGAATAGGATAAAACGGCGCAAAATGACACCATTGGCCAGATAGAGTTATATTGAGAATTACTAGTTACTGCATTGTAGATAAAGTAGATATGCTATTGTGGAGCGATATTATAGTGGTTGGACTAGTTAAATCGTCCAGGATAGACCTTCCCTTAGCGGAAAAGCGTCCAATCAATATCTCCAAATTAAAACCCCCCAAAGTATCGCAATGACAAAGCTGTCCTTGAAACTGCTCTGTAGATTCTGGGGTAATGCCCTCATCCCCGAAGTTATATCGTCGCCCTCGTCGGCCGCCTGCACGGTTGAGGACTAAAACGGGTTGTTTGACATGTATCCACCCATTGGTTACCCCCACCGGCCATAACCGATACGCTAATGCATCGCAGGCCGCAGAAGGAGAAAAAAATGTGATGAACAGGCGGAGACATGCGGGAATTGCACCCGCAGATGGCTGGAATGTATATGGCCTTCGTCAGGGTCAACTGCAGTCTCTGATGACCTTCCATCTGAATCTCCCATGCAGGTGCCTCCATACAACAGCCTAGCGGTATCACCATCTGCGAGGGGTACCTGCTTGGACGAACCCTCTAACACAGAGCTGTCAGCTCCACTATTGTATCCAGAGCCCACCACACTGCCATTATATGCCGGGGTAATCCCCGCAGCAAGCAGTCAGCTCTTTGACCTATTACGAACGAAATGGCTCCGCCAGCTGATTCGGCCTCTGGCATATGACTCGCTGATCGAATTATACCACCAGGAATCAATGGCCATGGCGATGTACACGCCATTCTACATGCACGCTCTGCTGGCTTGCTGTGCAGCCGAATACCCGGTTGACGATGCTAATGGCAGCGCCAGGGAGGAGTTTTCGCGGTTATCCAGGAAGCATTATATTTGTTCCATTACGGGTCTTCGGGAGGCTCTTAGGACTGCTGAGTCCAACATCCATAGAGAAGGGATTATTCGTACTGTTCTCATACTTTGTATATTCGAAGTAAGTACGCCTACGATGTGCTATACTGCGGACGGTGAATAGCTAACCTGGGAGATAGAGAGCTAAACCTTGGCCATCCAGTGGAGTTGGTGCGCACCTTTCTGGACTCGCTCAGTTGATACAATCCGAGTCCGCATGGGGGACACTGGACTGTCCAGTATCTACCGTTGGAGTTGCTCAACGTCGCATTGTACTAGAGGGCTTCGTATTCCACGCGGCAACTAGCGTTCCCTTCCAGCCGCTCTCGGATCAGCAGTCCAACTTGGACTGGACGATGCGGTTTGCGCAGACCAAGCTTGAAAGTATGTTTAGTGAAGGAAGTGCGGTGAAACCTGATTCGCCAGTATTGGGTGTTGAACCGAAGCTATTCGTACTCGTCCGTGAACTCTCTTTGATGCATCGAGAATATGAACAGTCCCACGCGGACTGCAATAATCCTCGTCTTCAACGAGGCCAAACCCTCAGCGCAATGCAAGAGCAGCTCTCAGTATATCGCCGTCTTTACTCGACGGCCCCATGCCGTTCACCAAACTATTTGGCACCGCGAACCCAGACTCTATCGTCAGGCTATGCAGATGCCAGTGGTAACAACCCACTTTTAATCGGACCATTGTTATACATCACCGCCGCCGAGATTTTACTCTCCGACATATTAGGCAATGCAACCGCACAGAACCATTTCGTGTCTGCGTTGAGTATCCCAGGACTAGTCCTAGAAGGAGTCGAACTCGTTCGCCAACTCGACCCGACGAAGGACTATTATGCGGAATATTACGGATGGCCTATCTACGTTCTAGCGAAGTTTGTTTCACGCGAGCAAGACCGAAAGTGTCTTCTGTCTCAGGTGAATGCGTTTTGGCAGGAGACGAGGAGTGGCACAATGGCTAGATTAGCGGATATACTGGGTAATGGTGATAGGATATCTACGTAATGAACTATATTTGACATGAGCTTTTGTGACATTTTGATCTCCACTACACAAGCCTATTACGTGAAATTTATTTCTATCTATCCTGGTTTTCTTCGGTAGCACCAGCGTATCGAAATTAAACTTTGCGGAAAATATACTTAGAGCTCCTAGTCAGTTACCCGATTAGGAAAGAATGGCGCAAAGTGACGCTATTGGTCAGATAGTCTCGACTCCAACTGTCGGGATATCAGAGTTGATCTAGATGATACACGATATCACTTAATTTACGTCAATAAAACTTAGTTGAGTTTGACGGTATTGGATATCAAAGATAAGAGTTCATCATTACTACTCAGTCATTGCTCGTAAACTAAGCTTCTTATATTGACACTTCCTGCGAAAATCGCCTATACCTCCCCGCCAACTTAACCCTGAACGTTTTCCCAAAGCAAATGAAGCCCAGATTGCCCATCATGGTCAGCATTGTTATCAATCCGAATGTGACGTAAAACCAATCCAGGCCGACGCGGTCAACCCACGGCTGGAGAGCAAAGACAAAGATAGTGGAAATGACGTTTCGGGTGAACGTCAGGGCGACGATCGAGTCGGCAATTATCTATTGCATACAGAAAACGAGTCAGTTATATCCATATGCTGGGGGTACAGCAGATAGAGGAAACTTACATCTGTATACGCATCCGTAAGGTAGGTGAGTGCCGCACTGCTCGCCGGGACAATCCCAAACGCGCTAATCCCCAGCCCAAAAGCCGGTAAAAGCCAGTGCGAGCCACGATCAAGGCCAATTCCAAACATGAAGAGGCCCGCGGGGACGAAGGGGACAAACACCAAACAAAGCCAAAGCCGCATTTCCGGCTCAAAGATACCACCGTTTCGCCTTGCCAGGTAAAGGACAATCACATCGCTAAGTGGGCCGCAGGTAATGGCTGATAAGCAGGCACCAACGAATGGCGGTATCCCCATTAGGCCGATTTGGGCAGAGCCGAAATTATAGGGTGGCAATGTCATGACGGATGAGAGGGTCGTTACGGGGACTGTTGTGCAGGCGGTCATGATTCCATATTCGACCGCCATGTAGAAGACGGCCGGGATGCTAAACATGATAAGGAATGGCTGGTATGTGTGTTTCGCGAGCTGACCGAATGATACTGGTGAGTTGGCCCACAGGGCCAGTTTCCGCCAGTATGTTTTCTTTGGAATGGAGTAGTCGATGTGGACGGGGTCGTATGGCATTGTCTCGTCCTTGGCAGCGTTGATGTTTTGGGGAACTGGGGCCCCGGACTCCTTTTTCGAAGAATTACGCTCCGGAACTGCCTCATTGATGACTGGAACGCCATCAATAAGCGAGGCACTGAACATCGTTTCTTCATAAAGGAAGAAAAAGGCCACAAGCCCAGCGCCAAACAAAATAGCCATCCACCACCACACCCAGCGCCAGCCCTGGGAAAGAGTAATATACCCGCCAGCTAGGGGGGCCAGGGTGGTGCCGACAGTCATGAACCAGTAATAGATGGTGTTCATCAGGCCTCGCTCATGCACAAAATAGACATCGGCGACTGTCATCTGCACCATCACCTCGGCGAGCGCGCCCACGATACAGCTGAGAATATTAACCAGCATAAGGTCTACCACATTTTGCATGCGGGCAGACCAGACGCTGATTCCGCACTGGATCGCCGTGCTCAAGACATAGACTGGCCGTCTGCCGAATTTCAGAGCGAATGGTATCAGGAATACCCCGCCGATGGCCAACGCTCCACAGCCGGCCGCGTAACTATCGTTAAGCAGTGCGAAGGTGAAGTTGAGCTCGAGATTGAGAGGGCCCCAGGTCACCGTTGCAACATTGACCCTAGGAATCTGAGCGTTTGATGGAAGAAACGAGCGAGGGTGGTACTCACAGCGCCATGACCATTACAACGTAGTAAGAAACAAGTCCAAAGTTGAGATGTTTCCTCCATTGCGGCCAGTTCTAGTTTATAAAGTCTTGTCAATATCGTAACTTGGATGGCGGCCTGGGAACACCGACCAAGGGGTCATTCGGGTCTCTGCTTGGTCTCGGCTCTAGGATGACCTCAGACTGTGAGAGGTCTTGTACAACGTCGAGTTAGTCTAGCTTGGAACGACACGCATGGTTGAATGTATTTTACTCACCTTCGAGCCGAACGGTTCCCGGTGGCCAGGCAGGATCAATATTTTGGCTAGACGACATAGTGAAGACTCCAGGATACGAGGATAGAAGATAAAAGAGCCGGATCAGATTTAGGGATATTCGCGAGAATGGTTGAATGTCTTTATATTGTTGAAGCAGACAAGCTGTCACTGTCCAACTGACTATCTACGGCCATTCACCATCCAGCCAGGATGAGGAGACCAGAATGCATCTATGCTGAAAGGGGAAGGTGTAGGCAGCCGCCAGTAATACAGAGGGCTCAGAACAAGCTTATCAGGGGCTTGACTGTTTGTAATGCGGGGAAGTAAAGTAACAAGCAGTGGACACTAACCCTACAAAGTACGAACAGGACGCCGTCTCCACTGCAACTGGACCAGAATTCCGCCATTCTCCGTTCCAACCCCAATCCTTCCATATATTGCAATTTCAAAAGGGAAACTTCAGGAGACCTGTAATTTTGCTTGACTTCGCTTAAACCTCGTGGTTCAATAAATACCCCGTAAGGCGCAGCTTTCGTGCCCTTTCGTCAAGAATAACTTTATATCCTGACCATGACGTCTGTCTTCCGAAACGGCCGCATTTTTGCCCCATCTCGATCCTCCTCCGGGGATGGATGCGAATTCGCCGATGGCATGATCATTAAAAATGACCGGATTTCATATATCGGATCGCTAGATTCCACCACCGTCCCCGATAATGCGACAGTCATTGACCTGGAGAACCGCATTGTGCTTCCCGGTTTCATTGACGCCCATGTTCACATTCTGCAATACGGACATTCCCTGCGCAAAGTGAACCTCATTGAATGCATTTCACTCAAGCATATCCGGGAGACAATCTCGACATACGCAAAGGCAAATCCATCTGTGCCTCGCATCCTCTGCCGGGGTTGGATCCAGTCCTCCACCAAAGGCATCGCCCTAGCCAGCATGTTAGATGACCTTGACCCGCGTCCCGTTTTTATCGATTCATTTGATCTCCATTCCATGTGGTGTAACTCCGCTGCTCTCGATGAGATGAAGGTCCACTCTGCCCCTGATCCTCCTGGTGGTACTATCCATCGGGATGAAAACGGGAGAGCGTCTGGTCTGTTGGATGAGTCTGCATTGGTGAACCTCGCTTGGCCATATCTGGACAGCCTCTACTCGACACAAGATAAAATCGGCGCTCTGGACGTAGCGGTTTCTTCATATACAGCGGCTGGCTATACCGGAGTGGTGGACATGGCCATGGACCAGGATACATGGGACCTTCTCGACCAGTACCGCAGGGAAAAGTCCTTTCCTTTCCATATTGCAGCGCACTGGCTCATCCCGTTCTCGAACGACCAGCAAGCCAACTTCAAGCATGTCGATCGAGCCATCGAGCTCAGGAAGACCTTCAGGGACCCTACTTTCTGCATTGCTGGGATTAAGCTCATCTGCGACGGTGTTGTTGACGGATGCACTGCTGCTCTGTTCCAGCCATACACAGGCAAGTCAAAACCAGAAGATCCTATCTGGCCAGTCGATATGTTGAAGGAGGTGGTCCAACGAGCAGATGAAGCAGGCCTGCAATGCGCCATTCACGCCATTGGAGATAAAGCCATTAACCAAGCCATCAATGTTCTATCAGAAGTCGGCACCCTAGGACGCAGGCACAGAATCGAGCATCTCGAATTGACATCCTCTGAAGATGCAAAGCGCCTCGGACAGCTGGGAATTACTGCATCGGTTCAACCAGTTCACTCAGATCCAGCTCTCTTCAAGGCATGGCCGGGTCTGATCGGCCGGGACAGGTGTAAACGCGCGTTTGCTTATAAGGAGTTCACAGACGGGGGAGCACCTCTCGCTATTGGGACTGATGCTCCTACCGCAGCCCACTTTCCGTTCCCGAATCTCTATAACGCAACAACCAGACGCTCAGCGCTTGAACCTGAGTCCACCAAGACTGTGAATCCCCATTTCGGCCTTGGCTTAGCTGAGGCGACAGCGGCTGCGACTACAGGCGCGGCGTATGCGCGCTTTGCTGATTCCTGGACTGGCTCGTTAAAGGCAGGGTTGAGTGCGGATTTTCTGGTGGTGGATATGCAGTGGGCTCAGGACAGGCTTCTTGAGGCAAAGGTTGCCCAGACGTGGTATAAGGGGAAGAAAGTGTATGATGTGGATGCGCCAGAGGTTTAGACTATTTCAATCTTCAGGTACTATGGAGAAGGCACGATGAGTCAGTGTGATAGTAGGAAATCAGACTATGTTAACCGCTTTTACACGAGTGGGTTCGGGTGTTCATGATAAGCAAGCTCTCTCAACCAAGGATATATTGGTAAACCGGTGAGTCGGCATGCCGCGTTTCTGTCTAGACCATTTGCGGCTCCCCGACGGCGAAGTTTATAGTTTAAAGATGGAAAGAAAGCAGTGGTGACACCCAAGGCGGAGGCAATCGCGACAGTTTGGCGGCCTTGTACCAATTTGAGGACTCCTTTACAAAACTCTAAAATCCGCAGGTGGTTTAGGCATCCGAAGCTCTTCCAGAGATGTTCGATATAACCGCCATATGATTTAAATACGGACAGCCAAAAGAACAAAGTCCTGATATGCTGGCGGCGAGGTTGCCCCGATTGGGTAGTCGCCCCAGCAGGGTCATGGCGGGAAAATCCGATCAGGAAGGAGGCGGCACGGTTACCACTTTGGGAACGTATGCCAACCCCCATGAACAATGTGGACGCGCCAGTATAAAATATGAAGAGCAAAACTCGCCATCGACGTGTCGATATTTCTCTCATCTGCTCTTCTTCCTCTCGTTAATCCCATTCAGCAATTTTTTTTTCTCAACAATCCCGTTAAAACAGGCGTTGTTCCGCATTGCTACCATGCTCGGCAAGGAGATTGCAAGCTACGATCTGCAGTATGTGATCATTGAACGCCATTTCTCTTTAACATGGCCATTTAAACTAATCCTGCGGTTTAGACTTTCTAGACCATGCATATACCTCCCAATCCGCCAACAGAATGAGTCGTGGGAATGCCTTACCGGGCAGTTCTGCCTCTCTCTCGCCCGAGCCGCCCATTTCAAAGGCATCAAAGTACAACTAGTTGGCAAAATGAAGACGTGCGTACCTACGATATACTCTAAATAAATAACCACTAATCGGTCCTTGTTGCAGCCCCCGGTATGGTATCTTCGTGGCCCAGGAGCGCGAGGAAATCACCTTCGAGCGCAGCCAAGCCCTAGCATTCTCGAAAACGCGTAACGCGTTCACAATGCCTGCTGGCAACTATGAGTTCCCATTCGAGATCCCTCTATCGGGTCTGCGCTTTGACACCCTCGTCGGTCCGAAACATGAATACTATACCTACCACGTCGAGGTTACGGTTGAGCGCTGGATGTGGCGGGACCTTGTTGTGTCCCAGCCTGTGAGGATATATAGATACCCTAAGCCTGATATTGGCCGCGGTATGCCGAAGGTAAATACAGCCCTCTCTTTTGTTTCATTTTGAAGTGGATGCCCTAATGCCATATTGTAGTCTGTCGCCGGACACTCAAACCAAGACCTCGCATACCACTTCTCGATCCCCGACACGCTCATCCCTCACGGCGGTACATTCCCAGTAGACTGCTGGTTCGTACCACTTTCAACATCCCTAACGGTAACCGGCATCACTGTGCGCATTATCGAGAAGCACGAACTCGCGTTCCCCGCAACAGCCGCCGAATCTGTGCAGTATAGTACGTACTTCATCACGTCTAGCGAGAGTCACGTCATCTTCGAGGAGAAACATGATTTCACCGTGCTCGGCGGCGCTCTATCTTCAGGCAAAGACGCAGATGTGCAGCAGATAAGCATGCCCGTGCGATTGCCGGGTGATCCAGGCGCCTGTTCGCAGAGCTACTCATCCCGGAAAATCAAGATCGATCATGTTCTTCTTGTGACGGTTGAGTGTATAGACGGAGCTGGAGAATGTGTAAAAATGGTATGCACCTTCTACCCCTTTTTTATATCTGATATCGTCAGGACTAAAAGAGATTTAGTTAGCGGAAGCAATCCCCCTCCATATCTATATGAGACCAACAGGAAAAGACAAGGATAGCCGGGGCCCTACGTCCAGCGCGAAAAGCGACAACTGCCCTCCGGTTTACGGGGAACATCAGCTGGATCTGATGATTCTGGACCCGAAGGGGGTGGAAGGGGATGACCAGGTGCCGAGTATAGCTCTGTGTCCGGGGTATACGGGTGTGCAGTCTGGTGAAGCTGTTTTATGACACGATCTACGGATACTACGAATTGAATATATTTTTGGTAGTTTAATGGTAATCTTAGTGTTAGTTGAATGTACTCCGTGCAGCAGAATAAGGTCTTTTGATTCTAGGCACCAAATCCACTGCAATGTTTATTTCTTCGAACATTCCATGAAGAATCCTTTAGAATAGGCATGAAAAAGGACAATAAGGTAATGGACATGAATCTTAAAAGCGCCTCGGACAAGTCGTTTATGTATGTAAACAATGTTCATTAACCTGACTAAGCATTTTATGAACCAGACACGGGATCCATTTGTTTGTGGTGAGCAACCTGGATTCCTTCATCTACGCCTTCTTCTTCCCTGCAGGAGCAGCCCTCTTCAATCCTCCCGTCTCATTGATAATCAGCTCATCCCGCTCCCACATCAACTCAACAGCAGCACCAACCGGTCCACTCAACGCCGACAACGCAGCAACCTTGACGAAAAGCCCGACGCAGCCCGCGCGACCATACACAACGCGGTGGGCAGCGCGGTACAAGCTCACAGCCCAGATCAACACACCCGCCGAGCCGATGATATAATCCCAGCGCAGGAACGCGTGCACGCCAGCACCGACAGTGTCGACGACAGCGCCGGCCTCCCACGGCTTGGGGATCGCGAAGACAGTGCAGGGGTGCAGGGCGGCGAGATACTCCTCCTTGAAGAAGCGGGGCTCTGCGAGGGTCGCGAGGGGGATGATCCATGAGATCAGGTGGTTGACGGTTGTGTTTGCGAAGGCGAAAGCGTAGACCCAGCGGAGGGCGCGGAGGGTCGCGCGGCCGCCTTCGACGGTGTGGTCGTTGTTTGTGAATGGGGAGCAGAAGATGTGGGCGACCGTGAGGAGGATCGAGACGTAGGCGGGCCACGGCTGCCAGATGGCGATGAAGATCTGCTTAAGGTCTGTGGTGACGTGCTCGGATTCCGGGGCGAGCAGGAGGAAGGACGGGATCATGTACCCGATGAAGAAGACGAATGGGATGGCGCGGAGGACTGCGCGTGGAACGCGGATGTTCTCGGCTGTTGGCTTGGTGGCTGTGACGGAGGTGAAGAGCTGGATTGCGCCGTAGAGAGGCGCGGCGAAGGCGAAGGTCAGGACCTGTGCGGCGAGACCGAGCACGACGGGGAACGCAGACAGGGTCCAGGCGTTTCCTCTTCTCCAGGCCTCGAGGCACACGAGCACCCAGGCGGAGCCGAAGGTGCCTGAGAATCCGATGGAGTGCACCAGTAGAGACACGTCGCTTCCGTCGGTGGTGGGCCAGAAGAAGACGGTCAAGAGAGTAAGCAGCTCATCGAGAGGAGCGACGCCGGTGTAGACTTTGCGCAGGGGAGCGTCGACGGTGGGGAGCTTCCCGGCGGCGATGGACGCCTTGACTAGCTTGTTGGCGCCATTGATTTCGGCGAAGTAGAAAATGGCGTAGAAGACAGACAGGCTGAGCAGCGGGAGGATGAGTTTGGCAGCCATGACGAGAATGTGCGAGGTTGTGTGCGAGATTGTGTGCGAGATTGTGTGCGAGATTGCGGACTGCAGCGTTGACGGGGGCCCAGCAGCAACTTTATATCGACAGCGGAATGCGCACAGGATCAACAGCGCTGTTCCCGCATTCGGTATTCCTTGCGATGGCCGAGGCCGAGGTCTGTCTGTCTGACTCTGCACTCTGCACTCTGCGCACATGGATCAGGCCATCTTGAGATTGTTGTCATCATGGATACATGGATGTCAACGGCAGTCAGCACGGCCGCAGTGAGAGTAAGCAGTAACCGGCTCACCCGTGGATTTTGGTGTATTTAGCCATGCCGGCTATTGACATTACGCAGTCATAAATCAACAAACCCCACATTCCGCACAAAATGGATTATTCCGTGCATCTGCCTGCGAAAAATGGACGCCATTGCCGACCCAAATCCCACCGCGGCCGTGACGGTATTCGATATCGGCCAGACCAGCTTGACTCTGTGCTTTCGGCTGCCATGGGTCATTGGCACAACTCTTTTCCGCCGCTGGTGGCCCTGGAACCGCACGTATAAGCCTCCGCCTCTCCGCGAGCATCTCTTTCGGCATGTGATGACCTGGTAACCGTTCTGCATTTTCTTCGTAGTACAGATCGTGCACTAACATCTGTGAGAGCCTTGGAAACCACGTCCCGCTATCGGTTTGGCAGTGGTACACAGCCTCGGATACAAGTGGATCCAACCTGAAGACGTCCACACGATACGGTCATATTCCGCATCTCTTCGCACCCGTCCGCACCCCCGAGTTCTGTGGCTACTGGATATGCCGCGGGCTGGCCCAGGAGCCTGTCGAACCCCGCGATGCGGATCTCGTGCTGCTCCACGCCCACGGCGGTGGGTACGTCTCCGGCCATCCTAGTGTCGGCGCCCCGGAACACGTCTTCCTCGCGGAGATCCTGCAGCAGAACGATGTTACGACGGCGATATTCTCATTGGACTACACGCTAGCCCCAAGAGCGATATTCCCGAAACAGCGCGATGAGGCTGTAGCCGCGTATAATTGGCTTCGTAGAGAGATGGGCGTCGACCCGTCGAAGATTATCGTCATTGGCGATTCCGCGGGCGGACATGTTATCGTGTCTCTTCTCGTAGGGCTGAATGAGAATAAGAGACGCAGCCAGGGCCCAGACTCCAATGATATCGAAAACGACTCGCGCCCAGCAGCCGCCGTGCTGGTAAGTCCCTGGATGAACCTGCACACATCGCACCCGCGCGCCCTAGAACTACACTGGGAAGAGCGCCTATTCAAGCGCTCGCTGGACACATACTGCAAATGGATCCTGCGCGGCGCAAGCCCCGAATTGGACCTGCTATATGGCAATTTCGCCCTCGGCCGGGAAACCCGCGGGCCATGGGTGGATATCCTGCCGGCGCAGACTTGGATCACGGCGGGCGCGGAGGAGTTTGTTTTTCTTTACGATATTGAGGACTTTGTTGCGCAGGCTAAGAAGGATGGTTCTCATGTTATGCTTGATGTGGCGTCTGGGAAGAATCATACTTGGCAGTGTGCGGAAGCGTTCGGGCAGCAGAGTCGCTTGTTGGCGGTGCCTTTGGATGGGGAGCTGCCTGGCGATCTTATGAGGGGCTATAGGGAGTTGGCGATGGGGATATTGCAGCTTCTTGCTGGACAGTGATTTATCCGTTCTAGAATATTTATGATATGGCATTTCTATCCGTGTGGATGGGTTAACACGGATCATATCATGATTAACTCTATCGAATCTTATTTACTTCTGCTTGACACGACTATCCAAATCCATTGCACAAGAGAGGAGACCATATTAGAAACAGCAATAAAATGCACCTCGCCAGAGGGCCAGATCAAATCTCCTCCTCATCAATATCATAAACAGCATACGTCTGCCCAAACATCTTCCCCCCAAGGCCCAGCCCCCAAGGCATAGAAAACTGAGCCCAGATAATATTTTCCTTCAACCACTGGCCCCAAGGCCCAGTCTTCTTCCTGGCTTTACCATTCTCCGCCGCCGTTCGGTATATCTCTTCCACACGGGGCTTCCTGATCCGATGCAGCGACTCGCAGGCATCCTCAACAGACCGGCTAGAATCAGCCAACAGTCTGGAAAGCAGAAATCCATCTTCAAGAGCCATGGATACACCCTGTCCAGCATGCGGCTGCATAGCATGCGCAGCGTCACCGATCAAAACACATCGCCCGCGCGACCATCGTCCGCCAAGCGGCAAGCGGTATACCGGGTAGAACTTTATAGTATCGGTCTGGTCGATGAGTTGTCTCAATGTATCGATCCATTTCCCTTTCCCGTGTTTCACAACATCATGCAGGGTATCCTTGAACCCCCTAACCTCCTGCCGCCGCTGGACCTCCCACCCGTCCCGACTATCGTTTCCAGCAGGCACCGCAACCTCCCGCGAAAAAGCCCAGAATACTTCGTCTCTGTCTGCCGTGCACGGCGCAGATAGAAACATCCCTTCTCCTGTCATTGTAGCAGTGAGACCCTTGATCTGGGCCGCGGATGCAGCTGGGATCCTGGATGCAGGCATGCTAGAGAATACCGCTGATATTCCCGAGTACTCCGGTTTCAAGGCTGGGTCGACGTAGAGGTTCCGAACTGCCGAATGGATCCCATCGCATCCAAGTAAGATATCGGCACTATCTGTCGTGCCATCGGCAAAGACGACATTAATGCTTTCCCCCGCCTCTCCAATCCCTGTGATTCTCTTCCCGAAGTGCACCGGGATCTGAGCCTCCTTTACAGCCTCGAGCAGAACGCCAACAACATCAACCCGTTTCACACGCATATAGCCATATCCTGTCTCGGCGCGAGAATGCGAGACGAAATCATCCATCTGGCCAAGCATACCTCCGTTCCCTGAGTGCAGCACGAAATCGCTCTGGCTGCTACCCCGTTGCAGGAGGGAGTGGTAGACGCCGAGACGGTCGAGCAGACGGAGCCCGTTAGAAGGGATTCCAACGGCCCCGCCTAGAGTTGTTGGTTCGGGGCGGAGTTCGTAGATTGTGCAGTTTGTGTTGGTGGTTTGGTGGAGACGGAGCGCGGCGGAGAGGCCTGCTGGGCCGCCGCCGATTATGATTGCCTAGTGGGTGTTAGAGGGCTTCAGTAGGATTCTTGGGGGAAGGTAATGGACTTTTCGTGATTGAGTCATTGTTGGGTTTATTTTGTATGATGGATATTGTTTCTGGGGGTTGTAACCTGGGCTGCTCTTATACTTTGGGTTCGGGAAAGCTCCGCGGTCGTATTCCCAATTGGGAAGTCAAACCGCGGGATTATGTCTTTATATAGTAACTATTCCAACAAACGATCATAGTGTATGATGCAGCCTGTAGTTCGAATGCAGGGCTACTGATTCTCGATATCTACGTATCTGATCCGTCCAGTAACTGATCCCACTGCGAAAAATCCAGATCCGGCGCAACGGCCAGGAACTCCGACCACAGCTGGTCCCAATTCTCATCCCACGGCGCGGACCCGCCTGTCTGGTCTCCGGTAGTTGCATAGATGGAATCCGTAGCTGGGAACACCGAAGAGTCGTTCATCATCAACTGTGATTGATTGCTGTCCGCCGACTGCCCCTTATTCAACGTCGACATCAATGTCCTCAAGTTATTCTTAATCGCCTCTCTGAATTCACACGGTTCTTCCGTCGACCGTTCCAGCGTCTCATACGCCGCTAGCACCTTTGCCTTCCTAACCTCTGCATCAGGCGCAGCGCCATCAAACGAGACGTCCGTTGCAAGCGTCAACGCCGCAAGAGCAACATGCTGCACAGTAACCCAGAACCGCGACGGTCTCAGCCCAACGGGCACAGTGTCCCGGGACTCATCCATTGATCTGCGCAGGTCAAGCACGATCTGCGCGGAGCGCACACATACCCGTCGAGAATATTCGTACTTCGGATCCGTCATCCCCTTCAGGTGGTATGGGCGGTGGAGACGGCAGAGCCGGGTATGGATTGATATATGGCCCATTGTGCGCTGCCATGCGATGTACGGGCGTTCCTTGCATAATGCCTCGCTTTGTTGGATACTATCTGGGTCGAGGTGGAAGACGGCAGGGAGGTGCTCGAGGAAGTCTTGGAACTTGGCGTCGAGGCCTAGGATGACGTCGTAGCAGACCTCTTGACCGTCTTGGGATACGGGTCGCATTGCATCAACGGCCTCCCGGCAGAGATTTGCTAGTTTGGAGCGGTAGACCAGGTACCCTGTGGGAGTCGGGGCGGGCGAGGGCTGAAGGTGCGGTGGTTCTGTTGTGCTGAGGTCGTCGTCCATGTAGGTCGGATAGTCGACGCACATGTGGTTCGGGTGATATGTGTACGCGCCTTCTTGGATACCGCCGGAGAAGGATGATAGCCTACATGAATCAGTGGACCATAGGGCAGCAGATGAGTATGCAGACATACCAGTCAGACGCAACCAGGCTCCACCAGACGCGCCGTTGTACTTCGACCTCTACCATATCGAATCCATTTGCCTTCCGTTCTGCGCGGCGCCTCGGCGTGTCGAGCTTGTGTATTTCCATTGTGCGTGCCATCCAGTAACAACGCGCTCTGATTAAATGTCCTTCCATGGAATAGCCGTCATCGTTGTTAACAAAATGTGACAAATTTGCCATCGCTGCCAGAGCAATCGTTGACGTGGGAATTGGCTCGAGACCCTGAAGTAGTGATACAGAAAGCCGCATGTATGTTTTATATGCTGATGTTGCTTGGGTTTGGCTTGAGTTGAGCTCCTGTAATAGGTTTGGAGTGGACGACAGTGCTGAGCCAGCAAACGCGCCGAACAGCAGGATCAAACGGGCCCGGTCTGGCGTTCCACCAGATAGAATTCCCTGATACGTTTCCTCCATTAGATCCCGAGTAGAAGGTATGTGCAGGATGCCTATGGTCGGCTGCATAGTCAGGGCGAAGTGGTCGAACAGCATTCGTGCTTCACCTATTGGAGGAAGGTGTCGAGAGGCCTCGTCTGCTGAAATGAATGGAGTGGAAACAGAGGGTGGATGTGATGAAAATGATGCAAATCGCGAAGCAACAGGCCCCTCGTCCTAATCAAAGAGTTAGTAACCTGGAGTGACCTGGCGGTGGTATGGATTACTTGCAGTATGTTGTTCCATGTCTACGCCGTCAAGTTGAGGGTCTGTACTCCCTCCTTCAAGCGCTCGACTTGCCTGGTTGAATACCGCAGCCTCCAGTCTTTGAATCCGATCCAGCATCTGGACGTTCCTATCTTTGGTCAGCGTTGTAATCTTTCACTCTTTCGACGGGGAAAGATGCTCACCTCGTCGATCCCTCGGGCAGAGGCGCAGTGCCCACGGCTGGGCGATTTGTATTGACATTATTCGATTCAAGTGGGACAGTCCGCTCATGTCGTCCATCACCATTTTGCTCGGGATATTCACATGAGATGCCCCTCTGAGCGCAGTTCCAGCAGGGTTGGTTACGGTCGCAGCGACGCTTTTTTTGCCGGCATGGGAGGCATGACAGGGGTGGCTTGCCCCAATTATGGGTCATATCGACCGGAACTCCGCCATAGTTTCTTTTCATGATGGAAATTGGCTGGAAGAGAGCGAGACCACATGGCTCCCACTGATGGAGTGGAGGAAAGACCTGAGATGGCGGGCGCAGACGGTGATGCAGTGTCGCCTCAGGCAGACAGGTCATAACGGGTTTAGCGTTGTGCTCGATTGAAGTGCCAGATGGATGAATGTATACATGTCAAGCACGATAGCCACTTTGATACAAAACATGTTTTTTACCCTTGAATTATACAATCGGCTTCTTTCCAGTCTGATCTGTGGGATAAGATAATCCGACTGGTCACCTCGCGTGAGTAGTACGTCCGATGGTGTGGTCTTTATAACCGCATTTCCTTCTCAGATGAACCGGCAACGGTGGATACAAGAAGGATATAGCTGGCTAATAACCGACCGTGCATAAATTCTGTCGCTGTGGCATGTCTTATCAGCAGTGCCAACACACTGACGAGGCTTCAGGGCATGGTCCCCTTTAGTTTGAGGATGAGACACTGATAGCAGCGCTACAATCACCAGCAATTGGAATGCTTACAGCGGTGAGTACGGTAGCAATGTTGGCGTCTCCGAATCCAAACTATGTGGTGAAGTGTTAGAGGAATGCATATAAACGACTCCGAGCCCTAACAAAGCACCCGCCATAATCCTAACAGAACCTTGAGGTCAATACACATTGGTTATGCGTGCGCCAATCTAACTCTGCACTTTGGGCCATCCATAACGGGCTAAATCAGGTGTTTTCTATTCCATGAATTCCTGGGCTACAATGTTGAATGAATTTACAGTCTTTCCGATTGGCATCTTATTGACCAAGTGATTCCTTGAAAATCAGCCGAACTCTACCAGCTCCACATGTCTCTCTTAAAAAAAGGTATGCTGGGTCTATCGAAACCTCCTACCTTCAATGAAAGGAGCTACCACGCGTGTGCCTTCTACTTGACGTGGTTTTCCAACTGGAGAAGGTTCTCTGCGTTCCCATAATAGATCATTTCACGAATCCTGGGTGCCATATGGAACGCATCTAAGTCTTCTCTGAACCCGGCAATCTTGTCTGAGTCGGCGTATGGAAAGTCAGAACCTGAAATTAATGTATTAACATCATAGCCAGCCCATAATGTGCGAACAGGGGCACACACCATAGGTAATATGATGATGAGGGACCAGATCAAGCACCATGTTCAAGACAGCGGGTGAGCTAGAGAGGGCCAGATCATAGTAGAAGGACCTGAAATCGTCCATGATATCTTTACTGGTTTTGCCATATATCAGTTCCGTGGCCTCTGTGGCTCGCGATGTAGTTGCAATCCGGGAAATCAGATACGGAAGCGACCCTCCCGCATGGGAGAGAATCTTTCGGCAATTGGGATATTTCTGCGTCACGTTGGCAATAATCAAATCAACAGCCGTGCGAGTAGTTTCGTGGGGATAATCAATGGCTGGTTGTGGGAGGATTGGGTTTGTCCAGGTAGTGTTCACTGGGTGCGTGGGATGCACAAAGACCACTGCCTTTCGCGCGTCGAGTTCTTCCCAGATGGGAGTGAAGAGATTGTGGCCTAGGTAGTTATTTCCATCCCCGTACCTCGTAAATAAAGTGACACCGTCGGCCTTCAGGACATCCAGTGCGTATTCGATCTCAGCTAGGGCTCCAGGTATATCTGTAAGTGAAGGGAGAGTCGCAAAGAAACCAAATGAGTTCGGGTGCTGCTGGCGGAGACCAGCAGCGTACTCATTTACCTGCCTGGCTAGAACCCGTGCTGATTCTGTATCAGGAGCAATGGACGCGCCAGGCGCTGTTAGTGACAGGATTGCCTTCTGGATTCCATTGCTTGCCATGTTCTGCAAGGATGCTTCAGGGCTCCAGTCTGGGGTTGGCCAGCCGGATGGATCGCCACCAGCTTCTTCCAATGCTACGCCCAGTCAACATAGCTCTTTCCAATGCAATGTCAGCGGACGAACCAGCTTTGTATACCCGAGGCAGGAAATGATGATGCGTGTCGATTTTATGCGGTAAATGTGGCTGGACACTGGCTAGTCCAATACCAATAAAAAACACATGTATACAGACAGGGACGGTAATGAATCTCATAGTAAGGAACTTTGGTGTGTGCTTAAAGGTTTTGGTTTGGTAAGACTACAGAACGTCCGTTCCAGCAAGAGCCTGGGCCCTTCTTATATTATCTGACACCGTCCTGCCGGCTAGGAGCTGAGTGGTACAACAGCCGAGGACAGTCGCAACAATTCATCACAATTGGCTGATGCATTCCGATTTCTCATATTTTCGGAGCAGATTCCGACATTATTTCCCCAACATCCCCAGGGTCTTCGTCTTCCCCATAATTCCCCGCTTTCTCGGAAGAGGAACCTAAAAATGGACAAATAGCCTTCCTGCTGGTGCGCTTGGTGGACAGGGTTCTTGATTTCCCCTTTCCTCTCGGATCGCGTTCCGGGATACGGGAATGTTTTGTTCTAGTTTTAACAGCATATCCAACATCTGGTTTGAATACTACTCTACTGCTATCAGACGCCGATGTTGATGACACGGTTATCGATATGGTGCTCGCACAACGCGAGTGCTCGTTCCATTCTTCCACCTAAACATTTCCTGTCATCACTGCTGCAACCGGATAGCCACAGACAGGGAGGAAGCAGCACTTAATACCAGCAAGCAACAACCGCCAGAGACCTGCATGTTAAATGACCAAAGTTAAAGGTTTGGTGCGGCAATGCGGCAAGGCTGTGTATTCCCTGTCTTCTTTTCTGCAAAAGACTCTTGCAGGAAAAACAGCTGTATTCTACACATGCCACAAGGTCGGCGAATAACATAACCTACCATACACATTCGTCAGATTTTGCTACACTACAACAAGGCAGCACTGCTGCCGACAGTTTCGCAGTCTCTCTCTATCCGGTAATCAAAGCTCCTGGGCTGAATTTGTAGCACCCTCACGGGACTTCAGAAGCCATCACCTGCTGTATCAAAGAGCTATGTGGATACCGAGCACTATTCTAGCAACTTTCACCTCCTCAAGGGCGACAAGCTGCAGTTAAACATGGAACAGGCCACAAAGATCAATTACTCTTGAGGCTTCCCGATGCGCTGTTCAATGCCTCTCCCCATCAGTACATGCGAATTCCTTTGCCAATCAGACTTTCGTCACTTTCCTGGGGATCTTCATGCTTATCCATGGCATGGATGATGCTCTGCCCACGTGTTAGCGGTATTGGCAACATTCCTTTTCTGCGCCGATCTATCCACCATCAACGTCATCATAGTCGGCTCTGACAAGGCTGAGTCTCCAGCACTACGAATCAGCCAATAGAAACAACCTCCCGAACTAACTATCTGTCATCTCTTTAAAGGACTTAGCAAGGAATAAGCATGATGAACGGGGCGGTGGCTGAGACTCACGCCCGCTGGGCTGTGGAATGGCCCCATGGGGCCGAAATGGAACCAATTAGGGCTGGCCTGATCCATAGTGCAGGAAAGCAGGCACATCACATTTATTTAAGAGCGACAGGAAGACCCTGATTATAATCTTGCATAACGTTACAACTATCCAAATCCAAAATACACAACCATCATGTCCGATATCCTGCAAACATACAACAATCTCCAACCGGAAAAGCCCGGAAACCAGCATGGCAAGCCACGCGTCCTCGAAGTGAAATTCACCAGCTGGAGCAAGCGACACCTCCGCATAACAGAAGGCTCCATCGAAGGCCCCCTCGTCTACGCCGCAGACCTCCACAAACGCAAGCCCAACATCGTCTTCCAAGCCACCGGCACCTCGGAACTCCCCGCAACAGTCTCATTCCACACCTGGTCCAGCGCCATCGACATCAGCATCGACGGCGACACCACCACCTCGCGCACAACGCGTGTGCTGAAAAGCGACCGTGAATTCGCGTCGCGCGGGCTGGCGGGGCGCACGCTGACATGGAAACGCAAGTCGTACCTGTCGTTCTCGAGTGACTTTGAGTGTGTGGATCCAGCCGGGAAGGTTTTGGCTACATTCTACTCGCATAAGGGGATTTCGATGACGAGGACGGGGAGGTTTCAGATTGTTGGGCCTGAGGTGCTGCAGAGTAAAAGGGCTACGGATGAGGTTATTGTTAGCGGGATTGCGCATGTCTATCTGGAGTATATTGCGCGTTCTTCTGCGGCTGGGGCTGGTGCGGCTGGTGGTGGAGCTGCTAGTGGTGGTGGTGGTGGTGGTGGTGGTTGTTAGTGGGCTGAAGTACAGTATAGCAATTGGCTATTTGCACTTTCGGGTCTTCGTTTGCTTGTTTTATGCTTCCTTGTGTTTATAGCTTTATATCCGACGCAGATCACGATTTGAATGAACATTATCTTTTCCAAGTCCGAAGAGAGTCGAATGCTCAAGTGTAGATGATCTTCTTTGGTCTCAATATGAACACTTATATTAAACGATACATACCGGTATAATCCTCCACCATATTACAACATCATCTCCTCGGCACAGTACCTCTCAACTATGCACACCCCGACCCTAAGCCCCCTGACGAGGCCCAGGCCCATCCTCAACTAACTCATCACTCACACCAGCCTCGTCAGCCTTGAGCTCAGGCGCAGCCTTCTCCTTCAGCGTCTCCTCGCCATTCAAGAGCGCATGTAGACCAATGTCCCGCTCGATCTTCTCCCTGCGGTCGGCATCCTCCTGCGCAAACCCGGCCTCGCCGAACAGCTCGTCCATTTCCTCGAGTGTGCGGCCCTTTGTTTCAGGGACGCAGAAATACACCCAGATCGTGCCGATTGTTGTGATTGCGCCGAAGAATATCTGCACGTCATTAGTACACCGCTTCCTCTAGATATAGTTAAATAGCGGCAGACTCACAAAAGCACCGAACTGGCTGGTCGAGATAAACGGGGAGGTCGCCATCGCAACAGCAAACTATCCAAATTAGCACTCCATCTCAAGGATCTCAGTTGTTGGTGGTTGAACTCACATTGTTAAGCCAATTCGACTGCCCCCCAAGACTAACCCCCTTAGCCCTCATGCCCAGCGGGAAAACCTCACTGATAATAATCCAAGCAACAGGGCCCCACGAGAACCCAAACGAGATCGCATAGATCCAGACAAACACGACGGCCGCCCAGCCAGCCGCGCGATGTGTCTCCCATTGCCCGCTGAATGAGCCCGTGATGCCGGCGACAATGAAATGCGACGCCGCCATCCCGATCCCGCCGGCGATGAGGATCGTCTTGCGTCCGAAGTTGTCGACCCAGAGCACGGCGGGGATTGTTGCGAGGAACATGACGATTCCGACGACGCCGGTGGCGAGGAGCGAGACGGTGTTGCCGTCTAGGCCGAGGCCTTGGAAGATGAAGGGGGCGTAGTAGAGGATTGCGTTGACCTGCCGATATCATTAGCATACCATATTACAGACTGAGTTAGGAAAGGAAAGGAAAGCAAAGGGAGACGTACACCATTCCATTGCTGAAACACCATCGTCAAGACAGCAACAACGGTCCTCCGAAACAGCGCCTTATTCGTAACGAGCGACAGGTAGTCATTATACTGAATCATAAACCCACTCTTCAACGACCCATCCTGGTACTGGGGAAACTTCTCCTGGACACGGATACGCTCAAAGTCGCGCAGGGCCTTGATTTCAAGAAACTCGATGCGCACCCGGATATCGTCCACGGAGGTACTGCGCAGCCGCGCGAGCGTCTGGAGACATTCTTCCTCGCGGTCGCGGTTCATCAGGTGTCGCGGGCTCTGCGGCATGAAGGCGACCATGCCCACGGCGAGGATTGTAGAGGGGAGTAGCTGGATGCAGATGGGGACCAGCCAGGCTGCGTCGGATTGGCCTTCTCCTGTGCCGCCGATGAAGTTTGTGCCGTAGCCGATCCCTATACTTGTTACTAGTGTTTTTGATGAGGTGGTAGTTATATACTTACAGTAGGACACCATGATTCCAAATGTAATCGCCAGCTGCTGCAGGGCAACAAGGGCACCGCGGACTTCAGGCGGCGCGAGCTCAGCATTGTACCTACATCAGTCAGTTCTGTGCTACAATAAGTAGAAGAGAAGAGAAGACTCACAAAGGAACCAGCATACTAAACGCGCCAACTCCAATACCAGTAACAAAGCGACCACCGAGGACATAGTCCTTATTCAGCGTGCAAGCCTGGATAATGACACCGACCGTGAAAATCACACACGCAATAACAACAGTGACTCGCCGTCCGACAGCATCAGCCAGGTATCCGTTGACCATTGCGCCAATCCACGCGCCCAGCTCCAGGATTGCGGTCAAGAGGGCCTGACGTGTTCCGGTCGTACCGCTGTACCAGGGCTCCATCTGTGCGACGTTTAGCATAACAAACCATAACAAACTCGAGAGGTGCTGCTCACCCGTGCAGTAAAGGAGGTCATGGTCAGGATCTGGCCGAACATTCCCTGGTTATCTGGAGACAACCCACATCAGCTAATTTCAAACCAGGATAGGTGGGGAGAGACGCACATCCATAAACAAACCCACCCAGCGCCGCAAAAGTCGCAATCAGCGTCGTCTTCCCATTATGGATGATCCCCTTAACACCAGCAGGACCAGCAAACTGGGCGCGCTTGGCCGACAGGGCTCCAGCGTCGGTTGGGGCCATATTAGCAAGTATTTACTGGCAGATGCAGAATCAGGATCAAGGCGGACGGTAGTAATGCGATCGGACGACGCGACCTTTTATAACCGGGCGGCAGGCCGGCACACGCGGATGGTGCTAGCCTCCATCTTGGTGCACTAGCCAGGTCTTAGCAGGCGTGGCATCCCTGTTGACTCTGTTCAGTGGCGGACGAAGCATCACTTAACCCGCATTTAGCCTGAATGCTGCGGGGAGAAGCAATTAGCCTGAGCTGCAGTGGGTGTTTCCCCGGGCGGGGGCCACTACAGCCTTAATGTTGGGGAAAAGGTGCCAGTTCCAGTTTTCGACTACCAGTGGCACTGAGCTGTCCCCTTCTCTCTTGTTAAATTGCTGGACTGGATAAACTGCAGCTGAATTTATGCCTGAGGCTGGAATCTGGGGTCCCCGGATACGGTTAGCCTGGTTTCTCGTGCTTTCTCACATGTTAAACTCGGTTTTAATAATAAAGGAATGTGAATCCGCAGGAATCTGTACAGGATACAAGTGGGAGAGATTCAGAAAGCAATAATTCGTGTTTGACTTTTCTTTCCGGTTGTGCTTGTCGTGGGGGATATATATATCTGGCATCGCGTGCTCGGCATTAGCCCAGTTTTAACAGCCAAATAGCAAATGTCACCTCATATTTAACCGCACAAATCCTGGTGCTCGGCTTTAAGTATATATGCAGCCTTCTAACCAATCATTTAAGCCGAGTTCTGGATACGGCAGTCGGAGATAACGGGAATCACCGAAGCGTCCGCCACCCGTAGGTTCTTAATACCATGGACCTTCAGTTTAGGGTCAATAACGCCCTGCTCAATCAAATTAGACAATCGACAGGTTCCAGTGGGATAGAATGCTATTTAACATCAGTCAAGAACAGCTCGTTTTATTTCTTCATTTGATTCAAGCGGCATCGAGCGGCGCGAAATCTTGGACGAAGGAAGCCCTGGGGATCTTCTATTAAACCAGGCTCGTCACGTTGCAGCTGCACTTGATGAGCAAAAACATACAACAGCTGGAATTCGTATGTGGTCACCTACCATACTACTAACCAGCCGGCGTGTAGCTTCAACGCGGCCAGAAGTCGGGTGGGTGCTGCCAGGGTGAGTCTAGGATGAGACTGCTTTACAGTCGCGCGACTTGAGTGAGATTAGGCTGAGTGCGCGCGATCTGCTCAGCCCATGAGCTACAAACCTTAATACCCGCCAATCTTGCGAATATGCATCAAATATTAGCTACGTTCAAAGATCGGCGCTGGAGCTGTCTGTCTTTAGGCTTTCTATCAGGTGTGACTATGATGATGCAGAAGAGGTGATGAGTGATATCTGGGGAATACGGAGAGGAGGATATGGATTATAGTTTAGAGAACGCATGAGGTGCTTTTAGATGGTGGACAGAGCTAGGATAAAGCTTCAATATTAGTACGTCATTGAGTGTAGGCTGCTTTGTGACGGCTCTGTCCCTCTGGTCGCGCTTGCTAGTCTTCATACATATTTTTTTTCAGGTTCGATGGAAAAGGCTACGACATCGACGTGGTAATTCTAGGCCCCAGGTTTGAGTCCTTCTCTGCTGGAAGCCCAGCGTATCAAGCAAGAATCAACATTAAAGCGTAAGGAGGAATGACCCTGGACAACAAATAGGAAAAGGCCCAAGGGAGTTAGAACTTTGCATAGTGCCTTTATCCATGACTTTTCTAATTTTCTACTATCTGGGTTAACTCATGCTGGGCGAATAATAATATATTCATCTTATAGATATACTTTGTCTCCTATGTCTCCCCTATCTAGGTAGTTTTTTCGTCCCATTGTTTAACAATAGGACCGCGGAGGATTATTCACTGGCTAAGATATGAGTAGAAGAATTTTCTTTCCTAAAACTCCTCTTCTTCACCCTTTCTCTTTCTAGATATTCTCCTCGTTCTCTCTTCTCTCTTCCCTTCTTCCCTCATGTCCCCCTCTCTCATCAGATTCCTCGCACCTTCACTCCTTTACCTTCTCTCTTTGGCTCTTCTGTTCTTCAGGCCTTCTCAATCTAGATCTCACTAATCTTTCAATCCAAGATCTACGACAAATTAAATAGTGTCCTACATGATGAGTATACTGTAATGGCAATATAGAAAGAGATACTTTTGTTAATATTGCGACTACTTGTATAAAAGGAGACAGTTCACTTATGCCGACTGGAATCCTTCTCTAAGATCAACTATACCCGAGGTGAAAATAGCCAAGTACAATTAGACCTCAATCTTTCCCTGAAATAAAAACAATTAGAACGGTCGAATACCTATATTAGACTTTATTTCAGCTCCAGTAAATCATTTAATGGTAGAGGCAGCTCGAAACTTACGTCGCGCCAACTATCAATATATCTATAGTTCTTGCCTTGGTCAGACCAGATATGATTATCACAAGAAGGACAGTCGCGGTGATGACAACCCATGTTCTCACCAGTTGACTCTGTGAAAATGTACAGATAATAGCGGGACCTAAAAGCACAGTTATAATGAGGGATATGGCCACGGCTTGAGCCATCCGCCTCAATAGAGATCCTGAAGGGATATAAACATGTTTGTCGCTAGACATGGCATCGCAACGGACCTGTAAAGAAAAGAAAACCTCAGTTTTTGGACCTCCCCGTCACGGAGGACAACATAAGGATAACATACCCTGTAGAATCTTTTGGAAAAACGAACCAGGTTGTCTTCCACCCAGTCTTCCATCCGGGCAACAGTGCTATCGGCCGGGGTAGCCATGCAGAGTAACTCATTACCGCCATATGTAAGGTATTTCACCTCATCCCGGGCTATGCATCGGTTCCCATGAACCCACTTCTGTAGGTTTGTTGTGTTTCGGGGATTGGGATTGCTGAACTCTAAAATCCGTGCAGACCGTTCCACATACCGGTCTGTGAATCCATGAGATGAGATATAATCTAATGCTTGGCTCCGTTTTGCAATTGATCCATACCATAGTCTTCTAGCGCCAAGTTAAGGTCGTTCAGAATCGCTTTTCGGCTCTCATTGAGATCATATCGCCTGCTGCCAAGGAATAGAACAGCACTTTCCTCCCGGTCAATTCCCTCTAGTTCTGCCTCCAGCCGTGAGACCTTATCCTGTTTGAGAAGAAGCAGACGAGCACGGATATTAGAGAAACGGCGGCAGATGTGAAAGCTATTCTCGGCCCCAATGAGCGCGGAAAATCGTGGGTATCCAGCAGGATGTTCTTCAACTATAGAAACAGATCAGATATGACATTATTCACACATGCCAGCTAAGAGCGCTAGCCCTACCCTGTGTTAATTGCATCTCAAGGTCCCTTTCTTCAGCCGCATCCCTTGATGGTCTAATCCATGTTGAAAGTAGTGCTGGGAGCCTATTCATGTTGGGAACAGATGACAGTGGCGAGCATGTGGAGAGCGGATGCGAATCTTAGGGCAACGGTGAGTCTCTGTCGGCGAATCAGCCTCACCTCTGGCAGACAATACAAGGCTCACTTCTACGCCCAGTATCAAGCGAGCCGAAAATGGTAAGATGCGGTGGCTATGTTATTCCTGTAGAGCAGGTAGATCATGACAGAAGAGGCGGCCCGCCTGACGTAGCGCTGAAAGGCGTTGTTGTAGTTGTTGCTCGAAGAGGAAATAATATTTGGAAACATTCCTTCTCCCAGCCTTCCCGAGAAAGACGAGTATATATGGTAGGGGATCAACAGGAGTAGTCGCCCGGCGCTTGCTGCCTGAAGCAGAGGCTACCAGGCTTGGCGTTCTAGTTGCTGCCTAGCAGCCTACCAGCCTATGACCCAACGGGGCCCTGCGGGCTAATAGAGCCAAATCGATTGCGTCGGTGTTTATCCCCAAGCGATTGTGCATAGGAAACTAGGCTCCTCTCACCGGCATTATCGCCGCCTACGGTGGGCCGGAGGGTCTCTGCCCCAGCCTTCTTTGTTTACGACTAGTCATATGGCACATGAGGAGGCTGCACAGCCCTCTCTATCAGGCAAATAAAAGAGGAGCTCCGCCATGGAATCTCAGACAACCCCATCTCTCAAAGTCCACTTATCAGCTTGATCAAATATCGCCTGGTCTAGTGGTTTGGTTGTGCGGCAGCACCCAGGGAAAGCAACACCATTACTTGGGACTTTTGAACCCCGGGTGACCGGCGGCTGGATTACATCACTAGCGAAATGGAATGGTATGTATGGATATCCTGAGCCTGCACCATACAGAAGCTTGTCCTAATTCCCGCAGCGGAGACTCCCCTGGATTTACCTTCTGTGATGATGACAATCGGGCATATATTGAGGAGTACTCGGATGTAGGTTCCCCAGAGATAGGCCATTCTGGACGCGCCCGTTGACCCAGTCATCCTCTTAGCCCGGTCAGTTCTATGTCGGCGATCGCGTGTTTCTGGTGATCAGCCATCCAGACGGCACAAAATCGCATGAAGGGCCCTATGTGATAGAATCTGTGTGTTCGGGAAAGCGATACACCCTCTGCCACCCAAACGGCCAATCGGTTAGGGCTGGAACTACGATAGAAGAAAAGGACCTGGAGCCCGCAAGTTCATGACTTTTGTCAAAGACCTATTCTACGAAGGCTTTCGTGGATCTGTTATTACCTGTCTCGCTCTTTGTTGATCTACCTTGTCTCCCTTTGCCCAATATGAGCATTGTATCTAGCAGTGCATGACTCCTTACTGTATTTGCAAATCAATTCCTGCATCGTTACGCTGTGTGCGGATCACAAAGTTTCGTGTAGCCCATTCCTCCTCCCCTGAAAGATGATCTCGTGGGTGACGAAAGGATGTTAGTAGCCCATCAAGAAAAGTGGACAGCTGATGATGGTCCCGGGGCGAGGATCTTTTGACATCAAGCGGGACAGAAATCATGGGCAGAACCATTGGTGCAAATGACGTTGGCTGGTTGGTAAGAAAGATTTTGATAATGTCTTCGCACTGATCTTGTCCCCGCCGTTGGAATGAATCTGGTACTTCCATTGCCCAGCCTATCGTTTCTCGACCGGGAAAGAGGGTTTCTTTGTTTGCGGAGGGGATTGAAATGTAGTCACCTCCACCGTCGTCGGAAATCAAACTAGTAATTTGCCACGAAGGACCAAAGTCAAATACAGCCATGTATAGCGGCCTATCACAGAGGTTTTGGACAGTTAAATGCAGTACGTCGCCATGTTTGACATCCAAAATGCCTTCCGCGCCAAAGTCTTGTCCCGCTGTATTTCGAAGAGTAATTTGAAACGATTGTTCAAAGGGAATACTTGGGCTTCGATTTTCAATTCCTTCAATGTATTTGAAACACGACACGTGCTCCAGGAGATGCAGGACATGACCCATGGCTGTGTCTCGGTCAGCGGGTACTTTGGGCAGGCTGAGGATTCCGTTGCACGATGCGTCCAGAATCTCGTATTCGCCATGCGTGTTGATTGCGATGTGGAGATGGCATGCCTGGTCGTCAGAAACCCCCACGTAAACCTCAAAGTGATACCTTTGCATTAGCGCAGTAGACCATTGAACTGGGTTATCCACAGATGCCATGAGGCCCACGCGTACCTTCCAGCGCGACAAGTGTGTGAGCGGCTTTGCCTTCCATCCCGTCGTGACCTGGCTTGTGTCAGAACGGTCAACCCCGACCAGGTCTGATGTGAGACCGCGGACGGTCGTCACTTGAACGACTACTGGATCCACGGTCGATCCAGACGAGCCGTCCCTGGGGGTCTCAAATGCGTACACGGAGTAGCGGTCATGTTCCTGAACGCCATGTGCAGACCCAGCTGCTAGACGAAGGAAGCCGTCTTTCTTGAAAACGGGGATAAAGCGAACAGTGTCCCGCGGCGTTAGCCCCCCAAATAATGACAGATCTTGATTTCCATAGCGCATTGGATTTTGTTGTGGCCAGTAAGCGTGGAACAGGATTCGTATATGCTGATACAAGGATTGATGGGAGATATGAACCCCGGTTTTCCTTAGTTGACCGAGGGACTGAAGGAGGAAAAAGGACAGCGCTCCATGCCGTCGTCCACCGCTAACGACAAGCTCGTAGGCCCTTTCATGCATGCCGCAGGCTGTAAGGATTGTATATCCGTCGGGATTGATCAACCACTGCGGCACAATGCGAGAATCACGCGTAGGGGACGTATTAGGCCGGCAGATATGACTCTCTTGGGTCCGGAGCTTTTTTACGGGCATGAGATCGATTGCAGGGTCGTACTCGATCGTTCGAATGCTGCTACTGTTTAGACTCCCGTGACGGACAACGCTGCCCGAAAAGCAGCAGTCCAGCACGAGAGTAACCTGCAGACCATGTTGGACCATCTCCTTCAATTGGTGTGCCAGTTCTCGACTTGGAAGATACCGCGGCCTGGAGGGATTATCGCTCAAGAGCACCAATGCCACGTCGCCTGCGCCCTCTCCGCCATCCTCGTGTTTATCCCCGGATCCCGGAGACGGTCTCCTTGTTCCATGCCCTGAGTAGTGGATGTACACGGCGTCTCCGGGCCTCGCCATACCCCCAACCTGTGCAAGGCTGGACATAACATTCTCGTAGGTGGGCCAGTTCTTCGGGGTTTCAACCGGCAGGCGATGAGCGTCTTCGCCTGAGGGTGAGACTGCAGTAAATGTTGAAATATTTACAGGGGCACCTTCGACCCGGCTAGATTCCAGGTACTCCTTTATAGCCTGTACATCCTGAACAGGCCCTTTGAGCGGGCGACCCGGATAAAAGTTTATACCAATCAGGATCGCCCAATGATTTATGCCACCCTGTTTGTCGTTCATGATGGGCTGGCGAGTTTTGGTGATCGTTGGGTGAGCGCCTCTTGACCCAGTCCTTTACCCCGCCGTACTTTTGGCCTCCAGTAATCAGTTGTCAGCAGTGGCAGCCAATCGCGACAGAGAAAATTGGCCAACCCTGCGCTTATAAATGTACGTGTGGGCGTGTCTTGGTTCTGGTCAACCCAAGGCTGGTTGACATCGTAAACAGAACGGCCGCCACCACTTGGATCCGCTCCATAACAGATAGATACAATGGATGATGTCAATCATGCCGTGGACCTTGCCAAAGCCGAATTACAGGCCACGCCTCCTTACCACCCGAGCACGCTTCGTCGCCTAGGTGCCCTCGCCGCAGCCCTCGCGGAACGATTTCGCCGAACTCAAGGACATGGAATCGATGATATCAATCAAGCCATTGACCTGACTTCATTCTCACTGGTGGTCACCGACCCAAACCACGTCAATTATGCCATCTCGCTAAATAACCTTGCTGGGTATCTGACAGCACGATTTGAACGGACATCCTGGCCCGAAGATATAAACCGAGCGATCGAGGTCTGCACGCGGGCTTTGGAGACATCGGCCGGCGTATCCCACACACGAGGATTGGCATTACAGACGCTTTCGTGCTGCCTAGCACGGCGATTTGAACAGACTTGGCAAGCCCAAGATCTAGATCGGGCCGTTGATGCTGCAAGAGAAGCAGTGTCACTCACAGCTTCAGAATCCGTCAAAGCGCTGAGCAATCTTGGAAATATGTATTTCATGCGATGAGCAAACCACCTCCATGTCCGATCTGAACTCCGCTCAGACGCTGCACACTGAGGTGGTCTTGCGCATGTTTGAGGATCAGGGTGTTGCGGACCATGATCAAGCTACGCTCATCAGTAATGCTTCTAGGCCAGTCTGTAGCCTCGTCGAAAGGCAAGGTGGCTCTTTGCAGCTTCTGAACTCCATCATCGAGGTCAGCGAAGCTACGCTATCGACGATGCCACTGAGCCATCCCTCGAGATATGTTATGTCGCAGACACTCGGGAAGCTGTTGCGTGTGCGCTTCAGTCGAACTGACCGACTCGATGACCTACACCGTGGCGTTGCCCTTGCTAAGGAATCCGCATCGCGCATCCCCGCTGATCACCCAGATCGACCGATATGCCTGGACCACCTTGGCGGCTGGCTTGTAACGCGGTTCCTTCGGGTTGGTGCGGCGGAGGATCGGGACCAGGCGGTTGAGCTGTTGGAAACAGCAGCGTCAACCACTCCCACCGGTAGTCCTCGTCGGGGAGAAATTCTAGCGCATCTCTCAACCGTCCTGAGGGGCGAATTCGAACGAACCGGGAACGAAGAGAAGCTGGAACGCGCTATCAGAGCTGCCGATGAAGCTATGTCGGCCATTCCACCTACCCACATCATGCGGCCCGCCCGACTGATAGAACTCGCAAACAGCCATTTGACGCGGTTCCACAGAGCCCATGATCCCACCGATCTTGACCATGCCCTCGGGGCTGCGAATAACGCGGTATCGATAGCAACCCATGACCACCCGGAGCGTGCCGAGGCGACCTATGCCCTAGCCATCTCGCTTCAAGCACAATTCAAAATGTCCCAAGAGCTGGATCCGCTGGATCGTGCCATTGACATTTGCGAAGGGACTTTAGTCCACGTAGCTTTGGACGATCACATGCGAGCCAGGGCCTTCAGCCTGCTTGGGATGCTGCTTCAATCCAAGATGCGGATGCGGGGAGACGAATTCAGAGAGGGTAATGAGCTGCTGCTTCGATATCTCAGAAAGGGATGGGAGTGTCGTAATTCTCCACCGAGACTCCGCATTGAAATCGGCGCAAAACTTGCGGCCTCTCTCGCCTCGCAGTTGAGCTGGGCCGAGGCTGCAACGGTCCTCCAGCAGGCAGTAGAGCTGCTCCCCAGGTTAAGCCCCAGGCCATTAAGTGACGACGACAAGCAACAAACGCTGCGTCAGTTTGCTGGTCTGGCTTCTGCTGCTGCTGCAGTAACCCTCAACGCAAAGGGGGATGCAGATCATGCCCTGAGGCTTCTAGAACTTGGCCGCGGCGTAATCAATGGGTTGCTCGTAGAAATCCGCAGTGATATTTCCGATCTTCGAAAAACTCATTCGTACCTAGCGCAGGATTTCGAATACCTACGCGGCGTTTTGGATTCCTCTGGCGACCAGATAACGAACTACGATCAGCGCCACGAACTCGATGTCAAGTTTAACGAACTAATCCAGGTAATCCGATCTCAGCCCGGATTCGAAGGATTTCTGAAACCGCTCACCGTGGACGAAATGAAGGCCGCGGCAGACCGGGGTCCCATCATTGTTGTTAATGTCAGTCACTATCGCTGTGATGCATTCCTGGTCGAGTCTAGCCAAACCAGGGTCCTAGAACTACCCAATCTGAGCCTTGAAGAATTACACACACGGGCAGGCCAATTGAAAACGGATCATCTGCCGGTGCTGGCATGGCTTTGGGACACTGTAGCGAACCCCGTGTTGGACTTTCTGGGATACGAGCACCCTCCTCCACCCGGGGCGGAATGGCCGCACGTCTGGTGGATTCCCACCGGGGCAATGGGTCTTCTACCGCTTCATGCGGCGGGGATGCATGACCAGGGATCCGGCGAGGCAGTACTTGACAGGGTCATGTCGTCGTATAATACGTCCATAAAATCGTTATTATACACTCGCCGGCAAGATCTATCGATTGCGTCAGGGACATCAAACCAGGCCCTCCTACTGGCCATGCCGGAGACCCCACGCCAGTCTCCCCTCCCTTTTGCCAACGAGGAAATCACTCTGCTAAGAGGCCTCTGTCAGTCTCTTCACCTCCAGCCGGTAGAGCCACCGCGATGTCGTAAAGAGGTCCTCCAGCGGCTTAAAACGTGCAAAATCTTTCACTTTGCCGGCCACGGACAATCTAACTCCAGCGAGCCTTCAAAGAGTGCCCTCCTCCTCAGTGACTGGGAGTCGAATACCCTGACCGTTGCCGATTTGCGCAATTCCAGGCTTCAAGGCGCTTCGCCTTTCCTCGCCTATCTGTCCGCTTGCTCAACGGGCGCGAATAGCGCCGTCGATCTGGTCGATGAGAGCATCCACCTGGTCAGCTCGTGCCAATTGGCCGGGTTTCGGCATGTCATTGGGACCCTCTGGGAAGTCTCCGATAAGCACTGTGTTGACGTTGCACGGATTCTGTACCAGACAATCAGGGATCAGGGCATGACCGATGCGGGCATCTGCCTAGGTCTTCATCAAGCCCTGCTAGAGCTTCGGGATCGCGACGAGGCACTAGGGCACATAGTGGACCGGGAACCCGCCCCCTCACCCTCGTGTTCGAAAGGCAGAAATGCAATACCATTGGGGAAGAATGGTCGCAAGAGGGTGGAAGGAACTAGCTGGCTCAATTGGGTTCCCTATATTCACTTTGGGGTATGATGCAACGTCGTGTCTCTACCAGCTTAGCCCCGGGGTAGAGGATAATAGGGTGCAACTATTTCACCATACGAGAAGAATGAAACCGCATGTCTATGGGTGTGATCTACCAGATGACGCCCAAGCCCTCGGGTTTGCTAACAATGGGCCTTTACAAGCATAATTGAAATGGGGGCTTCAAAGTGACATACGTACCATATTAAAATATAGCGCGCAAATACTCCTACCCTAAAATCTTGGGAAGGACGCATAGATTTGAAAATATATTGGTCCAATGGAGGGAGAACACCGGGCTCGATAGTGGAAGCTATCCGTCTTTCAACACCACCTCTGACGACTGCGCTTTCGATGAGAGGTATCAGTATTGTTTAGAAGCATACCAGACCACACAGACTGTGTCAGACTCGACGACACTGCCTCCAACAGTAACAATGACAGATGTCCCGACCACAGCCGAGCCCGAATTCTAATTTGATCTACTGATATAGTCCATGTGCCAAGACTTGTTAGAGATAGCTGGCTGGCCACCAGCCTTGCAGGGTTTTTGGTGTAGCGGTCTAGCGTCTCATCAAGACTTGGCAATCTAATCCTGTTTGGTTGATCTTCAGCTGTGGTGCTACTTAACTCGTGCAACCTGCCTATTATATAGAGATTACCATGGGCTTCCTGGGTCTTATTATAATAGATCTTGAGATTCTCCATTCCTATATTAAGTGTACTTAGTATTTCTTGCTTCTATTGCACTTTTTTCCGTTGAAGCTGATGTATTGAGCCCTCAAGATGGTCGAAGAGTATATTATATACTCGAAGAATCCCTGCAGGAACCGTTATCACATACAACCACTGGGCAATCGCAAACCCGCCTAGGGAATACGATCAACCAGGGCGCTTCTGGCCGGATCGTTTCATCAATGCAGATTTGGACAAGCCACAAAAGGGGCATCTTGGCTTTGGATCTGGTCAGCAAGGCTCCTTATTCCGAAGACTGGTTGGATCTGGTTGACAAGATACTATATCACAGGAAGTAGGGTCTGCGTTGGCTATAATGTAGCTATTACCAACATTTCTATTGCACTTGCTTGACTCCTGTACTGCTTTGAGTTCGAGCAAGTCTCTGGCGCTACCATTGATGTTTCCAGGCCGATGATACCGAAAGCTGATGGCCCGCCCTTTCAAGTGAAGATCAATGTTAGGAGCGAAGCGCATCGACATCTTATAGAAATGGAATGTAGCGATGTAGCGCTGAGGCAGAAGAACAAAAGTGGCTACTCGTAAAACCAACCATTAAGGCTCCATGACGGCTCGGCAGCTTGAGAGCTGTTGGCATCTGGCCCAGTACATGGTAAGATATTCAACAGGACCACTTCGTAGGAAGTCTTGCCACCAGGAAAGATAGCAGCTCATAAGATTGATGCTCAGTTTATTTTTCCGTCTTATATCTGGGTAATCATCGCTAATGCAAGCCGACCTAGAAGGCTTGCTGGAGGGAAACATCTATATGGAAGGAGCAACAACAACCTCTAACTCAAACGAATGTCATTCTATTGTCAAGTCAAAGAAATGAATATCAAAAAAATCACATCCGACACCCTCCACAACTCAGCTAGCGAGCACTCGACCTAAAGCCTGACTGATCTGTGTATAATCAATCAATCAATCAACCTCCAACACACAGCCTCTATCCCCGTTAATCTAGATTCTCATTCTGGGATCTCGCACTGAGCGTATCAATCTAGTAGGTGCAGACGCAAACGCTAAAAAGCCTAGTTAGTATACCTAATAAAGAGATATCAAGAAGGAGCCCTACCTCTCATCGTTGCAGTAGCCGCCGTGGTAGGTTCCGTCCTTAAGGCACTGTATATCTATTAGTAGGTTGATAATGACTCTTTTCTGAGGAACATATACAGATGCGCTGCAGGCGGCATCACCAGCACCCCAGATATCACCAATCTGGCAAGAGGCGCGAGCAACGAGGTTCTCGGCGGGAGCGGCAAGGGTCATGGAGCTGAAGAGGGCAACAGCACTGAAGACAATGGTGGAGAACTGCATTTTGATGGTTTGGGATGGAGGAAAAGTTTTTCTTAAAGATTTGAATGGATTGTTTGATATTTGTCTTGGTGGATTGGATTAGAGTGTTGATGATGAGAGTCAGAGGGACGGGCATCGAGGGGGTATTTATACCTTTTCTGAAGCCATTAAGTCCAAGTATGAAGATAAACATAGAAACAAAGTCTTCCTCTGTTGAAGTTATCTAATGCTGGATTGCTCCTATTTCTCGCTTCACGTAGGCCTTGATCATCATGTGAATGAGAATACGATGTTGATCGAGACGATCTTTGTACCCAGGTCGACCAGACAGAGACGAGCTCGGTGCATCGTGGATAGGAGTATCTTCACGATCTTGCCATGAATCATGAAGCAGTTGAAACAATCGTCATTAGAGATCGGCAAGAGTCGTGTAATGCAGCCGAAAATAGAACAGCGTAATCTGGGGCCAAATTTAGTCGCTCGTATAGCTCCATGAAGATGATACAAAGTAGACTGGAGGCTCCCCACTCTTGGCAATAAATACGAATGCGTATCATTTCTACACATGATAACTATATTTGTCTTCATGTACCCGCACTTCGTGTTGTTGTCGTCAGTGCTGCCTTCTCGCTTCCAGGACTGGGCTTTCCAACCTCCAAGTACTCGTTCTTGGGCGTCGTATAAGCGAGGGGGCTTGGTCCGCATTTTCAATTGGCTTAACAAAGCGAATGACAGGTCTGTGCAACGTGAGAACTTCTTGGAAGATCTTCTAGCTGATCTTCACCCTCCGTGCTGCCTCTTTCGGGTTGTGTGTTGCCTTTCCCAAGTCTCCTATCTGCCCCATTTTTGAAGCCAGCAGGTTTTGGTATACTGTGGCTTCAATTCTACAGTTGATCGGCCAGACGGTAAATGTCTTGCCCAGTCGAACCCCACGCATCCTCTATCGGACGGAGCTCTTGACTAACACAAGTCTGCTGCGAGGCGGAAACACCTAAGAGTCCTGCGAGCATAACAAGAGGAGATATTATGGCATACAGTATAAGCCAGAGATAACTGGCTTGGCGCACTATATTATAAGCCGGCTGTATTTATGATCTGTTAGGCTAGTTAGTACGATCTGTGTCGGACGGAGGTGAGGTATCACACGCTGTAAAGGACTACCGCCGGATCTAACTTCTTCAATCCGTGAAGAGGCCTGACCAAAGTATAAGGGTTATGACAGTAATAAGATTTAATCATCTTAACTTAGTAATTTGATACCGTCTTCAAGGGTTCTGGCTGGACGACCCTGTCGCTCCACGGTGGGCAGGAGCCAGACCCTATCAACGGCTCCCGCGCGGTGGCATTATACCAGACGGCGGCATACAACTTTTCTGATGCTGCCGACGGTACCAGCAAGTTCGCTTGGTCAAAAGACGGATACGTGTATACCCGCATGGGAAACCCCTTCGAAATCTGTTTTCGAACAGAGAATGTCGATGTTGGAAGGTGGTGTGGGCGCCGTTGCCACTGCCTCTGATCACGCTGCACAGGTACATTTTCTGATCCCACCCCCCTCTGCCTTAAAAGAAAGAAAGAAGCTAACCCGTTATAGTTCATTGCCGTCACCAATTGCTGCTCGCCCGGCCAGAACTTTGTCAGTACTAGCTGGCTGTATGGCGGCGCCTACAACCAGTTCCGGGTGTATATGAAGAAGTTCAACATCGATGTCAAGTGGGTGGAGGGCAACGACCCCGCCGACATTGACAAGGCAATTAACAAGAACACTCGGGCCGTGTACATCGAGACCATCTCCAACCCCAAGCACAGCGTGCTAGATATTGCGGCCATTAGCGCCGTCGCGCACAAGCACGGTATCCCGTTGATTGTTGATAACACGTTCGGCATGGGTGGCTACCTGGCCAGACCCCTTGTATTGGGTGCCGACATTGTCACCCACAGTTGCACTAAATGGATTGGCGGCCATGGCACCAGCATGGGTGGCATCGTCATTGACGGCGGCTACTTTGACTGGTCTGTGTCTGGCAAATTTCCTGGCTTCACGGAACCCGCAGATGGCTACCACGGGTTGCGCTTCTGGGACGCATACGGCTACAGAGCCTTGTCCGCCAAGCTGCGGATGGACAGTATGCGCGACTTAGGTCCATGTATGAGTCCATTCAATGGGTGGTTGTTTCTGCAGGGCCTGGAAACGATTGCCCTACGTGGAAAACGCCATTGCGAAACCATCCTGGCTTTGGCAGAGTGGCTTGAAGCTCATCCCTCCGTCAATTGGGTCCTTTACCCCGGGCTGAAATCACATCCGGACTACGACTATGTCCAGAAGACCATGCCTAACGGGGGCGGAGGTGTCTTTACCTTCGGTGTGGTATGTTCCCACCATTCTGCAATACTTGAATCGTGAGGGCGAGGGCAGCTAGCTAACCGACTAACCTTTCAGGCTGGAGCAATCGATGAAGTCCGCGCAGTAGTCAACAATCTAAGGCTCTGTAGCCACTTGGCCAACGTCGGCGATGCCAAAACGCTCATCATCCGCCCCTGGACCACGACGCACCAGCAGCTGCCTGAAGCGGAAAAGATCAAGGGAGGGGTGACCCCCGATTTGATCCGTGTTAGTACCGGCCTCGAGGATTTCGAAGATATCAAGCACGACTTTGAGCAAGCGTTTGTCGCGGCAGGGCTGAAGCCAGCTGCCAAGCTGAATGGGGACTCTTTCAACCAGGCACTATCCTTGTTCAATGATGGATTCATGAAGGATCTTGGTACCGCGGCACCCAGGCCGGCTGGCATTTGATGAAGCTCGTTACCACGCTATAGCTTAGTTATCATAGTCATCAAAGTTATCATAGTTATAATAGTTATAACAGTTCATTTATACATCACAAACCCCGTCTCTCCTTAGCCCATTCTCATGGTTTCTTTCTTACTCAATGCAAAAGGCCTCAGCCAGCCTTTGGGTGGATAACTTGTTAAAGCGATAAAGCCTGGCCTCTCAATGCTATCAAAGGGGGCGCACTCGCAGTTTGAATTAACATGACAATGTTACTGTTGTTTATGATTTATTTATTTTTTACTTTGATTATTTCCATTCCACTCGACGTTTTGACGTAGCAATCCTATGCCTCCTCGAACACGACATTCTCGCCAGACTTCATGCTCACAGTCAAAGAGCTAGAAGACAAATTCATTAGTCTATAATCAAAATGCCGCCAACGAAAGATAGATCGCTTTCTCACAAGATATCCGGGCGCGAATAGCTGCCGACGGGGTCGAAGTCCATCTGCGCGAGGCAAACTGCGGTTAGTCCAAACAGCCATTTCCGATAGTTTGGCGCTGGTACTGGCGCTGACACTTACACGAGACTCTACAATATCGGACCTTTTCAACGTGGCGAGGATTATATCCTCTTTGTCCCACACAGGCTCTGAAATGAAGGTGCCAAGAGGCCCAACTACGCAAGAACCGCCGCCTCCCACCGAGACCCATCGGGCTTGCGGTCGTAGTGCTCTAGTGTGAATGGTGGGTAGTCGAGGGGGAAATCAGACACCTTGGAGAAAGAGTAAATGGATTAGCGAGCGACCGACACCCTCTTTCCGCCAAATTCTTAAAGGAAGAATTAGAGGCCGCGTATATAGGACGTTGGTCGGCCACACCGAAGACGGGCTCTGCAAGGCTAATCAGCAAACGCCGAATAACTCCCTCGGTATTACGTATATCGCTGTATCGCAGATTATTTGATTCCATGTCTCCTGAAGATAATGGGCAGATCTACCTCCTAATTCAGGCATTGAAATATGCCTGGGGAGACATTGTCTATCGTGCATGCAATCAATCCACACGTTGACGCCCAAACGGCAAAACAACTATTATGGCAGTCGGCAAGTCTCACCCCCACTCCCTGGTTGTAAACTGGACTAATGCAAACCTGGCAGTGTTTGACTACAAACCGAAGCTTCGCAATCCTTTTGCAGACCTCATCTCCGGTCAACATATCGCGCTGATCCCGTCTCTACTGCTTGGGTCGGGGCATGTACTAAAGTCATGCCAAGTGGCCTACACAACATGGGGCCAGCTCAACGCAGCCCGCGACAACGTACTGGTCGTCTGTCATACACTGTCCGGGAGCAGTGATGTTGCAGATTGGTGGGCGCCTCTTATGGGGCCTGGGAAATCATTGGACTATACTCGATTCTTCATCTTCTGCGCAAATTCACTCGGGTCACCCTATGGAAGCCCATCGCCCCTGACAATAAATGCCCACACTGGACGGCCTTACGGCCCTGAATTTCCACCTACCTGTGCGAGGGATGATATAATATACGCAGGCCTTATAGAATTATACCCGGGACTCTCCTTGCTAACTGTATCTGCGAAAGGGCCCAAAAGTTAGTCCTCGATGCACTGGGTGTTTCGTCCGTCGCTGCAGTGATCGGGGGATCCATGGGAGGCATGACAGCTCTCGAGTGGCCTCTCTGTGCGCCGCCTGGCTTCGTGAAGCTAATTATCCCCATTGCAACCTCCGCTGCCCAGACTGCCTGGGGGATCGCATGGTCTGAGATCCAGAGGCAATGCATTTACTCTGATCCCTTGTTCCACGGCGGTTACTATGATCCCAATCAGCAGCCAAAATCCGGAATTGCGACAGCACGTAAGGTGGCCATGTTAACCTATCGCTCAGGACAGCTTCGAGAGGCGGTTCGGCAGGCAACCGTCTAACCAGAGCAAATGCCTCGCACCGTCTGCAGCGGCACCAGCATGCACTAGCACGGGCAATCCAACGAGGAGGTTATTTTCTGCGCAAGATTATCTCGACTACCAAGGATCCAAGTTCGTGCGTCGCTTCGACGCGAACTGCTATCTCCACCTCACCCACAAAATGGATATGCATGATGTTCGGCGTGGCCGGGTGTACAAGGACTATGATCCCCATTTCAATGACGAGAGTACTCCTCCTCCTCCTTTAGCCACCGTACTCTCGGGTATGCCACCGCCTACCTTGGTTGTTGGTATTGAATCCGATGTCCTCTTCCTTCTTGCCCAACAACATGAGCTTGCTGCCGGCCTTCCGGATGCTACTTTAACGATGCTCAAGTCATTTGACGGACACTATGCTTTTCTTCTCGAGTTTGAACAACCGAATCATCTCATTATCGACAGGCTGAAACGGCGATTCCCAGGCATGTACGAAGGGTTTACCGAGAGGGTGGCTGAGATTAACATGTCTCATTTGGCGATCGGAGTCAGTGTGAGTGAGATTGATTGATTATAAACGAGTTCACTGACTAGTTATAATTCTTCTCCTTTGGCTTAATCCTTTAGATATTATATACATTCATACCATCTCATGTTATAAGTTTTTTTTTTTTTTTTTTTGCTTTCTGGGTGTTTTTTTGTTTCCAGAAGCTTAGCACTTCTTATGAAAATAAAATACAACGGGGTTGATAGGGACAGGGCTCTGGCTGTCGGTCCCTTGCTCTTTGTCCTCCTGGCTACTGGGATTCCATTGCTTCTCGTGCTTCCCGCGGGTTCTTGCTCTTCAGGTTTTGTTTCCTCGTCTGAATGTAATAAGTGGGACTCTCTCCGGTTCCAATCCTCAGGACCGATCAAGGTTCGCTGTCTCTAGAATCCTCGAATGATCCAATCCATGCATCGTCCCCCTGACCCATCTCACCTGCACTCACCCTAGGCTTATTATATCTCACCCCTAAAAGCAGAAACGCACTCAGGGCTCGTTTTACCCCTAACCGCGTTTATAATGGTGGCTTAGGTACGGCTGAGCGGACGGGAAGCCCTGTTTTCCACACCCTGTGGTCGTTGAAGAATGGAATATACGGGCGTCGAGCTACATGAAAACTGGTTCAAGAAATGCCTGTACTAAACTACAGGATTACCTATTCAAGCTACTCACAGGAAGATAAGAAACAGGGAGAAACGCGATAACATGAACAAGGCTTTGCATTAACGAGGCCGAATAAACCGACCAGGACAGCCCCATCTTGCCGGGATATTGAGCATAGTGAAGTATTGCTGCGCGAAGTAGGGGTCGTGCGAGGACAGGATTTATATTGGAAAAGAGCTAGATTTACAGTACCTACAATTATATACCAGACATCAGCGCCCTCGACTCCTCACCCTACCCTTCTATCTGAGCATGGAAATCAAAAGACAGCTCCCCAACCAACTGCCTCACATTCCTACACATCATTTGTTAGCACAACCAATCAAACCAAGCAGGAGGCAAGTTGGTCAAATAAACATACCCAAGCAAACCCTCCAACTCAACAACCACAACAGATCTCAGCACCTCCAACAGCCCAAAAATGGCAAACCCGGGGTCGTCTACATGTCGAAGACTCAGCATCTCCGCGTCAACATGTCGCACCCACCGCGCAAGCGGGAACAGCCCGCCCGCTGATAGATACGGCGGGAGCGGCTGCGCATTTGTGATCGCTGACCCGAGGTGGCAAAGCAGCGAGGTCGTTGCGTGGGATTTGAATTCGGCGGATTGCAGCGCGACGGTTGCGAGGCGGGTGGACCAGGTCTTTTCACTTTTACTTTCGGTGTTGGTGAGTTGGCGATCTGGAGTTAGAGTTTCCTGTGGTGGTGGTTGTGTTTGCGGGCTCTGTGCCATCTGAGCCATTAGGGCCATGCTGATTAGAATCCGCTGGACTTGATCTATGATTGCGTCATATGTTGCCCTCGGGAATTTCCCCCCGATAGGAGGCTCAAAGGTACTGAAGTGGCTGAGGGTGCCGAGGCGAGCGAGGAGGGTCATTTCCTCTTTGAATATTGCCTTGCGCGCTTTCTGGAGTTCAGCCATCGGTGCTTGGGCGGGGTGGCCGTATTGTATTTGTGGAGTGTCATCCAGTTGGCCCCTAAGCCAAAGCTCGATGCTCGAGTGCATGCAGCTGTAGAACCTGGCGAGGAGGAACAGCCCGCTGCCCAGCGACTTGCGCAGTCGGCTCTTGGAGGTTACGGGGTATGGCAGGATCACCCAGATGAAGGAGATTGCGCAGCCGGCTGCCACGGCGAGGAGCTTGTAGGGCCCGAAGAGGTAGATTGGGTAGTAGGGCTGGCCGTTGGAGGTGCCGACTTCGAGGCCGAGTTTGCGCATCTAAATGTTATATTGTTAGACGGGTTGGATATGGATGCTGGGACGGATGTACCTGTAGCTCGTAGCCGACGATGACGTTGAGAGTGACGATGGCGATGATGGAGGGGCCAAAGACTTGGGGTTTGGTGACATAGAAATAATACTACAGTCCTTGTGAGATATGAACTTGCCTTTGTAACCTTGGAAGTGGGAGTTGTACCTCGAAGACATTCGCCAGGTAGAGAAAGACGATCACGCCCGCAGTTTTCTGGTCAGGGATGTACCAAACCATCAAGCTCAACGCCAGCGAAACAACAGTAGCTGCAATGCGGGTGATGAATCCCAGCAGGGTCTGCCCGCTTGTCGGGCTCATCCCGATGACTATGACAATCATCGCCCAGATACATCGCTGACGGACGAAAAAGTTTTGCGTCTGGTGGAGGAATGCCAGTATTCCCACGCAAAAGGAAGCCGCCGCAACTCTGAAGCCGAATATGCTTTGTTCAGACTTGATAACAGATGATATAGAACGGAAGACGGTGCTTGCTCTCTCCCACTTGTTGGCCGGTGGCAGATGCTCGGGGTCTGGATACTGCGTTGGTTTGTTATCATGCTCAGGCACTGAACTGGTTGTGGATTTCGTGTCTTTCGATGATCCAGATAGCCATTTCCGAATTGACCAGACTGGCAAGATTATCCTGTTTCGCCCCATAGTCCCGTCTGCGACTTTTGCATCTGCAAATCTCATAAATTCTAGCGTTTCCTTGACGAGCTTGTCTTGAAGCTGTGACATAAACAGCACAATGAAGAACTCCTGCCGGATATCAATGTCGTTGACAGTCCCCTCGTCTGGTGCACCATTCGTTTTCTCCGTTATAAATGCTTCGCGTGAAGCTAGTGTCCGTGGAAGCTGCTTCTGTCTAGAGTAATACTCCTTCATCCGCTTTTCGAACTGTGACATGAAGCCAGTCTGTGTTGGGTCCAAAGTGGTTCTCCCTGCCTCTTCGTCCATATGTCCTCCGTTCCCCTTATCTAGCTGTTTTGGCGTCATGAGCTCCAACCTCCACAGTACATACTGCAGTCCCGCAGTGACCAAACCAGAGCACTCCCCAATGCGGCTATTGAGCGTTTCCACCACATTCTCAATATCCAGTCGCTGCGACGTCCCACCAGCATCTGATACAGAATCCTGAGATCCATCCTGTTGACGTTTCACAACCATATCCAGCACATCCGGGAGCATCGCCATCCCCGACAGCGGCAGGAAAAGGTCCCGCAAGAGACCCCCAATCCGATCCAGATCACTCGCCGACAACTTCCCCCAGGCAATCTCATCCCTCGAGTAAAAGAGATCCGACTGCAGCCTCGCATGCACCGCATTCAGGCCCGCCACGGTGTCCTTTAACCGTTTTCTAGAGTCCTCCTCAGAATCTGCATCAGCACCCTCCCAGTCGCCCGCACTACCACCCACAAACCCGCTATAAGCCCTAAGAACCCCCTCAATCCTACCAACATACCCCGTAACGTTCCCAAACACAAGCCCGCGACTCGTAACCGGATAGATAAACAGGGACACCCCCGTCGCAATCGCAAAACCCAGCATGAACCCCTTCAGTAGCCGCGCGACAAACGCCAACCCATCCGCCAGGACCACAAACGTCCCCGCGCGCGTCAGCGTCACAGAACAGAAAATCGAAAACGCGACCATGAGGTCTTGCAGCTCCATTGGTTTCCACGCCCGCAGTGCATTGCCGGCCCAGATCATGGCAATTAGCCAGATTGCGGAGACGGCGCTGGCGCTGGAATTGTAAGTACTGCTGCTGCTGCTGCTGCTGCTGGGTGTTTGGTCACCGCTGTTCTGCCGTGCTTTTCCAGCGCAAAAAATCGCGAGACAACAAAGTGACGCAGAGACGCAAGTGGCGAGGAGATCGAAGAGCATGATTCTGAGGAACTTGGCGCGCGGGGTGAGAGCCTGCGAGAGCACGGAGAGCAGGGCTGCGAGGTAGCCGATTGTGAGGGTTGTGTTTGCGACGGCGCTGCTTTGGTGGATTGCGATGACGATTGTGGGTGGCAGGGCGCCTTTGAGTATTAGGAGGAGGTTGTGCCTGTTTAGGTCGGGCTTGAGGTGTTTGCGCCATGACTTGGGGTTGAGGGTCTGGCCTGGGGAGGGAGACATGATAATCCAGACATAACCGGAGCACGAGTATCGACAGCTGCTGGGCGTGGAAGGTTAATATACAGAAAGTTGGAACCGTGATCTGCTTCCGGGATGTCGCGGTGGCGTTGACTGCTTGGACCCGCTCTAGATGAACCTCTGTCGGATTGCCGGGTCGGGATCGAACCGACTTGGCTCTGCTATTATATATGGGTTGAAATATATCACTTGGGACCTGATAATGATGTGTTTTGATTGACTTCTTGTGATTCGTCTAAGCTACTACGGTAACTACTATTCTGTCGTCTGGTGTATATGCGGAAGGCTCGGAATGTCTCAAGACTCCAGAATAACCCTTGTTACTCTTTGCCTTGCCCCAAAGGACTCATCTAGTCTGAACCTCGCATTGTGGAAGTAAGAATCGAGGGTATATTGAAGGCTTCCTTTCAATCTCCATCTCGGACATGGATCGGCCGGTAAAATCTCTCCCGCCAGCATCAGGACCCTTCCGAGTTCTTGAGGCCTGAACTCTGAGTTGGATGAAATTATTAGTCGACCTTGACTACAAAGGATAATCGCCTGCAAGGGGCTCGCGGCTTCTCGAAACCGAATTGCCTGCAATTAATGTTGATTTATAATCTAGAAAGATCTAGGTTAAAGGTTATAAGCTATACATATAGCTTAAACCTCCTGGTTAAACGCAATCAACTCGAGTCATTCTTTTATTCTGATCCATATTCATTCTTACTCTCTTTCTTCTTCTTTATAATAATATTAATATAAGTCCTCTGATCGATGGTCATGTGACTTATATGACTATCCATCTTTCTCAATCCAACAGTATTTACTAGCCTATAGATTATTTTATAAAATTATTTACTAGTTCTCCTAGCTAAGAACCAGCAGTGTAATATATGGTTACATATTATGTAACGGCTGCGGCGCGGCCGCAGTATGCCTCAGGTGTTATGGGCAAGGCCCGAAACGAGCTGGTTGCGTGCTAGATACACGATGGAATAGCTGAAGAACTAGGATATAGGGGTTGTTAGAGTTCTGATATGACTAGCAGGGATAGAAATGTGACTTTACATACCTAAGGCCAGGTTTATAGGGAACAATACCTAAGGTAGAGTTGATGTAGGGGCTTTGATAGAGTTCCCATACCATCAGGCACGCTTCTATAGCGTCTGCATATAGCGGCGCATAACAGGGAGAAACGGAGATAAGACTTGAAAAATATAGATATAAAGAAGCATGTAAACTGCATAGAACTGGTATATAGAAAAGGACAGAAGAAAAACGCTTATGGCCTTGTATAGTATCTGAACAGTAATAAAGAGCTGTCCAGTAAAACAGGAAAAGCAAGCTATCGCACTACATTTACGTGTCTTTAATAAGCTTACTCTACTATAGAATAAGATAATAGCTATTTCTGAGAATAGTTAAAAATAGCTACGATAAGTCTTGTAGAATATAAGGAGGGAGAAATAAAAAAGCTGCATAAAGCCAGCTTGTAGAAGGTAAAAGAACTATAGCTATGATTTTATTTACTGTTTATATAATAGCAAAGAGCTGTACAACTCAGCTCCACACGCAGTGGGTAAAATATAGGATCACTGAGTGTTCAGATTGTTCTCCCTCTAAACCGAAGTTTAGGGCAGGTAATTCTGCTTGCTTCCAGGTTATCTTGCAGCAGCGAGGAATTTATCACAGGCCGCCCCGTTAAAGCTTATTAACGGGGTTCAGTAAGTAAATGTGTTCACTGTATGTTAAAAAGGGGAACAGTGAGTTACTTATAGCCAGTATGCCAAGGATAAGACTGGTGTCTTCTTTCCTCCCTTGCCCTCCCCTTGTTTGGTATTTTTCTGGAGCTTATCATGTGCAAAACCCTATTAGGTCGCCTAGAACACAGGAGCACCCCTTGGTAAATGGAGTATAATGTAACACGCCATTATAATATGTTATAACCTAACTGTTATTTTCTGGAAACCCTACTTTGGTATGTATTATTAGTGTATAAATATTCTGTTTATCTCCGCCTACCAATGCATTTGTCTGTGCTATTCGTTTCCTAGAGATTATAGGTCGGTAATAATATTAGACAGCCATGCTTATTATCATATTATTATTAATAAAAAAGGTATCTACTTCATATGATAGCTAAACCTGTCGTACGGTTAAAGGGACGTGTTCAAGGTGCCTGTCTATGTGAATATTTAGGATTATAAGCTTCCCCCTCATAGCTGAGGAGAGACTCGGCATAGCCGTTGAAACTATAACTAGTGGAGTCTAATTAAGCAACAAAAGAGCCATAGAAGACAACACGAATAAGCTCCAGTTTGTTGTACATGCCAAAGGAGCTCAGACAGATATGTCAGAGTGACTATTTGCTCGGCAGGATGGTTTGAGGTGTCTCCAAGATTCGGAATGGCCACGAGTTATAGCACATATCGTACACTTTGAGCCTGGATGGTGTGTGTCCGGAATTTTGGACTGCGGTAGAAGTAATCATTCTCCCATCAACTAATTTCAATGTCAGCTCCAATGAAGGTAGAAATTGGAAGCCGATATTCCACAGCTGACCTCAAAATACATTGGGGAGCTTTTGTATGGAACATCTTCTTATCGCACCTTATTGGAGATAGAAGAATGTCAGAGCGCCATCCACAAGTAAAGCACTGCATGATGAAGTGGAAACCTAGCACCCACGCATGGCATGGAATAGTATTGAGGTTGTTGCCACTTCACTGAACAGGGCCGGGCTGATCCCAAGGGATGTCAGCCTACCCCGACGGATAATCCGGATGGAAAGTGAGTTACGATCATGCAGGGAAGGCAAGGATTAAGTAATTAGACTTTGTACTTGTGCAACTGCAACTTAATTCAGGGCCTTGTCTCAGACTCGGTCAGGCTTTGCGCCATACTTAGATAATTTCTTCTAAACCAACTGTTGAGCAAACCAGCACGGACAGTGGGACCGGAACCGGTTGGAGAGCAAGGAGAAACGAAGGCCGGCTTTTCGCAGCAACCGTAACAAGAGATCAAGGAAGGTTGAAAGCGAAATGACAGGTGGGTCCGCTTGCGGTTAACGAAGGAGACCATGGGCCCTGATCGTCGCCTGTCAACGGTTGTGGAGTCGCGTGGGAGTGTCTGGAACTCCTCCGATATTCTGGATTCCGGACCCTGGAGGTCTGGAGCCTGGACACCTCACCAATGCTGCAAACTGTCAACTATAACTTGATACAGTGCCAGTAATCCCCTAGTGTGATGTTTCAGTCATGATCTAGTTTTCAGCTTCTTGACTTCGTTCCATACTCTTCAGATCCTACCGGATCAAGCGGATTAAGCGGATTGTCTGCACCACAGAACACATTTCATCCTCTGCGCCTGTTCTCCGCACATGCGTTTTCCCATCTCGTTGCTATCCCCCCCCTCTCTGGCGAGAGAGTTTGTGCGGCATGACTGCAAAAAAAGCCCATCCACGGCCAATCTCCACTCGCCATCTTATTTAGCTTCTAGCTCGGACTATCCCTTGAACGTCGCCATCCGAAGAAAACTGGCAATCCCTTCTGCATCTGAGCAGTTTTTATAGTCTCGTGTTTCTCGGGTTTCCAAAGACACAAAACACCACAGAAACACTCGGAGGATTTGTGGCATTTGTCGTCCTTCCTGCCTAGGTATATAACAATTGACCTACCGCCGCCTGTTTTTGCAGTCTGTCTATGCCTTGCCGACTATTCCTCTTGCACTTTGTATCTTCCACCCACTGCCAGTGTGAGTATACCCCCGACAACTCGGCATAGATGGATTTGACGTACCGCTAAGTTTGCCACTATGCCACTGTCTTCGGCGGACAGCCATTCGCGCTTCTCGCCAGTCTCAGTGCGGCGTCACATCACCCAGGGATATTCCTTAGAGCATCCAGACGATATGATGACTGAACCTCTTCCAAATTCTTATTCGTCTGATCACCAGAGTCCAACTACATCCTCTATAGCCTCTTTATCTCCTTCCTCGCCGGATCTTGCACCGGCCGTCTTACAAAATCTTCCATCTACATGTACAGGCTCCATATCATTTAACGGACCTGATGGCCAAGATAATGAGTTGGTGCCGACATACAACAGTGTATTCTTCTCAGGGGAGACAGGCACTCCCTCCGATCCTTCCGTTAATCCGCCGGCAGACTTCCCTCGCTCATCCCTACAAATACCGGCCGCCGACGATAGCTCGGTGGAGGAGGAACCCTCTAGACATGTCGACTACCTGTCCCATGAGTGGATAGAGGAAGATATCTGGGCGTCATGGCGTTATGTGGTTTTGCACCGAGAGAGATATAAGAACAGCGTTAGACTAGAGAATGCTTCATGGAGAACATGGACTAAACTGAGACACAACCTGGGCACTATCTCCCCAGACGCTCTGAACTGGTAAGCTGCTTTTGTTGTTTCCTGCTGTTGATCTAACGATTTATTAGGCTGAAAGATTGTGACGTGACCTGGTTATATGGGCCGCTCAAAACTTCCCATGCACGAGTGAAGCCGCTGACTGTTTCGCCCCGACCAAGCTATTCCGAGTCACCCAGCCTCTGTCCTGACCGAAAGTCTATCTTAAAAAAGAGGACTGCGTCAGAGACTATCCTGCAACGCTCACTATCGCGGCACACTCTCCTGCAACATGTAGGCGCGATTCTGAAAGCGCAAGAGGCTGAACGTTCTCGCAATCGCCCAGGAATTGGTAATCATCTATCACCTTTCGAGCCGACGATCGAGAAGCCTGGAACCCCTCGCGCTCGATTCGCGACCAACATTTCTCGTTCTGGCGCTGACTTGCCAAGTGAAAAACGCCACATCCATTTTAATAAAGAGGTCCTGCAATGCATCACCGTAGAAAAGGAAGAAGAGAAGGGATGGTTAGAGGTTGGAGGTGAGTCATCCTGGGACGATTCTTACATCGTGAAGCCTGCTGCTCCCACGCCACCGCGGAGCTTCGGTGGTGAGAACAAAACAATCGCTCGGCTTCCCCCCACTACGCTGAAACATCATGGTGATGCCCCTGAGCCGCAACCCTCCTCGATAATGAGTTGTTGGTCTTGGAAAAATTATATCCCAGGGTATCAACAATATTTATCATCTTTTGGTGAACCATAGCGGCAATCCCAAGAGTTACTAGGTTCGCTGGGTGAGGGTTATATTGCCTCTAGCTATGGTTAGGGCTCGTCTCAAGGTGTGGATGACTCTACTAGTTATTGGTTGGTGGACTCGGCAGAGGACGACGAAGTCGCCCAGAGCTTCTATCTCGTGTCCCTGGGGTTTCTACCTCAGGGAGATGGACAACCATCTAGTGCCGACCTTCTTTTTGACAGAATGGTGGATACTGCCAACACGGCGAAAGATATTGCACATGTACTCTGGAATGCTGGCTGGCGGGTTTGACAAGGCACCAGCTTCTGATTTTATGACCGCGTTATGGTTACAAAATGGCATGCACTTTATAGGTACAGTCCTGCTACACGCATTACAATTCTGGCATTAGCGCGATCAAGATAATTTGTGCTATCTAGAAGGCAACTTCTCTAGTTACATCCATATATTTTCGAACTTGCAAGGCTAATATCATGGCGTTGTGTCTTTCTTGAGCTTTAAGTGTTGGCTTAAGCCAGAATGGGATAGAATTGTCTGACAGGAGGGAGGTAGATATCCACCACCAGACCAGTCATACTGGACAGGGTGAACGTACAATGATAGAGTGCCAATCTGGTTGACTGTAGTACCCGCCTTGGGTACATCCGTACACGTCCGTCTATTCATCTACATGATATTACCAGCCGTCCGAACCGGTGCAATTCACAATATAGCCACTACCCGACAGTCCAACAACGTCAAGAACGTGCATTCCATCAGTCCACGCGCAAATCAAAGTTAAATGTGCTAGCTCATAGTGGGATTGGCATGAATATGCCCTTAGAAGGGGCAATTCTGGCGGGGCAATTTCCCATCTTGATCACTTGGCGTGGCGCTGTAGAGGAAAGTATAAGGAAGCGGTTACATCATACTTTGTCCGGCTTGCATCCGGTTTCTGACACAGAAACAAAGGGAAAAGGCAGCTATAAGGAACGATGGCGACGTTAACGTGTCAATAACTACCAGTCATTTTCCTATAACCATACATTCCACGAATGTATAACTGTACTTTTGGCCTCGTTCTGTACTGCGACAATCTGGACCGTGATAGCGGTGGCACTTGAATCATCAACGTTACATTTTATGTCTTTCGTCAAAATAGTCAACATCGCAATGCGTTTCTTTACTGCAAGCGCCCGTGGAGCTTGGTTTTTATCTTAATACCTGCCAGCGGCAGAGAAGTAGTTAATATACCTTCTCCCACTAACTTTAGTTATCCTTTATACCAGCCTCCACGGGTAACCCGGAAGGGAATACTATTTTAGCTAAAAATATTAAAAAAAGAGATAAAATTAGCTAATACTATCCAGGCTTACTCAGTCTTATAGTACTGTTTCCGTATTCTGTATAGTAGGATACTGTTCTTGTATATTCCTTACAAGATCTAATTTGTGAAAGAGGTCCATTGTATTTATAAATAAGAATAAGAGCTGAGCTATATGCGGAGAAAGGTCCATTGCAACCTGATATTCCTTTTCTTCCTGACACCGGTGCCCCTGTTAACATTGACAAGGATGAAGTGGATAGGACAAGGGTTGTTCCGAGAGACGTCCGGACGGTGCTGGCTATTGCATCATTAGTACTTGATGCATGATTGGTGTCGTTTTGTGTATCGACTTCATAATATGTACACGAAGGAACTTGATGGTTCAAACTGTGTGATACAATCAAGCAGAACAGGAAATATGCATTAGGACTTGGGTATAGACGGTTCGAAGCATTGCGGTGGCACTTCGGGGTATTGAGTGTGCCCTTCTGCAGAATATGATGGATGAGGGCCATTGTACTGGATTATCGTCTGCTGTACTATGTCGTCTATGACGCTAAAGTCCAATGCACACCAATCAAGGGTAGGGTTATCACTACCTGGACCTCCCGGTGCTGGCTGATTCGAGAGAACAAAGGGTAAGATCGGAGCTGAATTATTGGGCAAGGGCGCTTGGAAGGCTACTTCGCGGTGGTGCTCCCTGACGCTGGCGTTGTCTTGCTCACGATGTCGGAGTTGGTGTCGATGAAGTGTGCGTTTGCGTGAGAACCTATCAGACCCATACAGTGATTAGAAATATTGTAAAAGAGAACAAGACGCGTATTTAAAGACCGCACCTCCGATGGCAGGACATTAAGCAGCAGACATAGGGCCTCTCGTTCTTGTGGGAGCGTTTGTGTCGAGCGTAGCTGGATGGCTGAATGGACTTTAGCTTGAATAACCACGGGTGGGGGGGAGGAAACCGAGTGGAAAGAGCAAGTTAGTGAGAAAGTGGCCTACATCACTGAAGGCCCTCTGGCAAGTGCTGATCTCGCAGATGTAGGGCTTTTCACCTGTGTGGGTTCTTTGGTGAATCTTTAATGAGGAGTGCTGGTGGAACCGTTTTGTACATCCTTCCTCGGGACAGGCATACGGCCGATCATCTAGGTGGATCTGATAGTGTCGTGAGAGGTCAGCCTTTCGGGCAAATTCCTATAACTGCGTCAGACTGTGCGGTTGATGATGGGCCTGGAGTGGCAGACTTTATCGCAAGAGTCCCAAGGGCATGTAAAATAACGCATCTCTCGTACTAATTGCACGGGCGTCAAGCTGCTGGCGCTGGCAATTTATTAACCTAGAGAAGACAATGTTGGCAGGAAGAGTTAGCCGCGTTAATATAGCCCCAGGCAGCACCGCATCCTTTATATAAGTCCTGTCGCGCGTCTTGAGGTTTCGGAAGCCCTGGGCTCAGACCACGCAAATGCATTTTCTCACCTCCGAAATAAGGCTAGTATTAGTGACAGCCTAGTTATCCTGACGTAGAGCAGCTCTCCCATTTCGCTTCCTGCTGACTACTTTGGGTAGTTCCCTGACAGATCCGGTTTTTCTAACGCCTCCCAAGCGGCGCCCTCGGACAGCGTTGTATCGGGCTCTGGTCCCAGACAATCATCTGCCCATGTTTGTAAAACTCTAATCTGTCGAACAAAATTTCCTCCTTCATAGGATTTTAGAAGAAGATGGTTTTATACCCGTTGCCTGACCTCGCGTCTTCACCTACAATGGCATAGTAGTTGTGAGTCTCACTTCTTGAGAGCTCTCCACAGGACAGCTCGCATTTGCCAGACCAGCGCATTCCAATATATTACCTATCTGGCTATCAGCTTTGAGGATTTTTTTGTGATTATGCGGAAAGCGAGCAAGGATCGCGACGCTGGATAGATTATGGGTACTCAGACCGCTCTCCTATGTCCCCATGCATTCGGCCAAGTTCAGGGCGCGAGAACGGAGGCAAGACAAGCAAGTAGCTAGCCCGATCTGGCCGTTTACAATTGAGGAGGCAGACTCCCTGGAAAAGGACGCCACGCGGGGGTTCTGGAGCATGTCAAGTATGCAGTCAACGAGCGACCCAGCATTTCTCGTATCATCGCACGCGCTCCACATGCCGAGGCTTTCCGCGGTGGGGTGGGCCGTTGGGGGCCGTTTCCTGACAGCGGACATGAATGCGGGCGATAAACTCTTGAGCTTACCTATGCCCGGTTACATTCCCCCTTGCTAGGGTCATAAACAAGGGAGTTTTATATGTACGCTATAAGTCTAACCAGGAAGCACTAAGGAAATACCTACTTTAATAATGGCAAGGACTCTGTAGACTCTTCTAAGTGACGCTGGAATTTATTAGTTGGCGAAAAGAATAAGATTGGACCTAAGCAAGAAGGGGCCTACTGCGTCTGCTCGAGCCTCTTCTTGTTGGAGTAATACTGTAATATTGCTATAATGCCAGCAAATAAGATTGTACATATGAGCGCCAACCCGCCCACGAGCCTCTTGAATGCAATGCGCCAAGAAGCACATTCTGACTTACTGAGGTAGTTTTGCAGAGGTTAATAAATCAGGTTTCCGAATCTTGATTAGGCTAGCAGCAACAGAGGGTGACAGCTAGATTTGCGGCCGGAATGCAGGGAAAGAACCTGGAAATCCGTGATATGCGGGCTGCGCGGCGATTGGCTGGGGTAATAATGCGAGAATACCCTACCACTTGTGTCCAACAACGCATGAGTTTGTCTGTCATACAAACGCCTCACGATCGTCACAATTAGCAGACTGGTGATGGACAGGGTAGGGTGTTTTTGTGGCTGTTCGGACGAGGCCTGCTGCATTGAGCGGCCCGACCACATCGCCGGTTTCTTGCATGCATTTTCCGTTAGCAGGATGGATCGATTCCTTTGATTTAGTCTTACAGCCTATTTCTGGTCTTTGATCAGCCCCTCAGATACTAACTTTAGGGGACAAGATGCCGTTACAAGTTATCAGTTAACTGCAACATTGTCTTCCTCGGTTGGTCTATCATTCCCGGAACCGTGTTTATCGCGAAGATGAATACTGGTACCTTTCCACAATGCTTCCAAGGACATCTGAAATCGTTCGCGTCACCGGAGGCCATACCCGCGACGTTAAGAAAGAGTACGTGTGTCAAAGCCCCGAAACGGAAGAGACAGGGATGGGTCCAGACAGTAGCGATGGTAAATAGGCCAAGTCAAAAGAGCAGAAGAATATCTCGAGACACCTAGAGACTTTAGTTTCAGGAAACCAGATCTCAACTAATACTCTTGTGCCTCTTCATTTTCTGTATCCGTCAACTTGGGCTAATAATCTGATTAACTATTGTGCTATTTACCAAGCGTGGAAACAATATCCAGACTCTCAGACTTACTCGAACCATGTCTAGTCATTCCATAACAACGCCGATCTCAGAAGACACTACTGAATCCACGCCAACAAGATACCATAGCACTGCTGCATGAAAGGCTATAATAATGATTGCATCCAAGGAAGCCCATTAACAGTCCATTTATAAACACGCACAGGTGAAAGAAGCTCTTTACATATAATTATAAAGGATGCCACAGTGCCTTCTCTGATATAAAATCTAGCTGTGTCCAGGCCTTGTCCCTTGAGCACTACTTGCAACTTACGTAACAGCAACAACAATATTTGCAGCTTTTCCAGCAGCAACAGTAGCCACAACTACAACAGTACGGCCAAAGCCACGTCAATACTAAAGCCGTAATGCTCCAGATAACGTTACAATACATTCAGGGGATGTGGTATTATTATGTATTAAACCCCCGAGGTACCTTCGCTTTTCTTCCATCAAGTAGCATGATTTCGCCAGCTGTCTTATCTTTAGATGTATGCTTGTGGTTGTTGCTTCCCATCCCTTGAATTAAATATATATATATATATATATGAGGGAAAAGAATATACAGATATCCGAGCCTGTTCTTTGGATTGCTTGATGCCGGAGGGATATCGGGCCTCAACCATTAACGATAACTGCTCTGGATGAGACAATAAAGAAAGCCAATAAAGGCACAACCGATTAGAGAATCCTTATCTTAGTTTCTATTTTGATACTATACGAGGGCTGACTGATAAAATGCTATACTCTCCGACAATTTAAATAACCACAGTTGTTACTGTTTAAATACCAATCATGTGATCTACTTTATCAAGCTGGCGCTCTAGAACCGCTGGGGCCCCAAGGCATGTGTTCCCTGGGTGATGGGGATTCTGCTTCCCTGAGAATTGATCCGGGAGATCCGAAATACTTCGAAGGAAAATGTCAGAAGGAGAGGCGCGGACAATGTCCTTTTAGTCCTTACGGACCTTTCCATTTCCTATGTTATACGGTTCTCACACATCATGCTGAGTTAGCTGGATCACTAGATAGTATATATATTATCTAGATATAATTATGACTAACCGAAATTGTCATGTCGTCAGTCATATTGGTTTATCCATGGTTCATTCAAGTCAGGTTTTGAAGTCATAAAATGCCACAATTTCACTTTCTTCGTACTAAAAAGGTTAAGAATGGACAGGCTCCTTTAATACGGAACGTAAGATGAGCACCCTCCAGCCAGACCATCTGCATGCCTGGATCCTGGGCAGCGGCATTGCCTCTTTAACCCTCATCCAAGAAGCCCACATGCCACCACATCAAATCCACATCATTGAAAAAAACCTCAGTGTCGCTGGCAGCATCACCGCAAGCCTGGGAGACGCAGAAAACGGATATGACTACCGAAGAGGCGTGCTGCCGCAGTTCAATGATGCGTGCATGGGCGCCCTGCTGTCCTTGGTGCCGTCGACTGACTGGGGGAGGTGTGACGAATCATCAAGAGATGTTTTCCTGTGCGATAGTGACTTGGATAACTCGGATAGGGTTATAGATTCTTTACTTGAATTCCCTATTCGTTTTCCTTAGGCGCTGGAATTATTATTGATCTGTTCCTTGCTAGGATAATCCCTAACCAAGAAAATAAAAATTATTTTATCTATTTTATTTAATGATTAATTCTTTTTTCCCCTAGTAACTTTCAAGGTCTGCCTGAAAGTGTATGCGCACTGGTCGATGACCGCTGGTAAAGCTACTTGTAGTGTCTTTGGGACCTGGTATGCCTGAAAATCACCAAAGAACCTATCCGACAAATACCATGTATACTTCGTTCAATGCTATCAGCAACGATCCTAATATCCGAGGTTGTGCCAGTTGTCGGTGCCTGATGCACCCAGAACTCTCCTAGCAGTAAGTTGAGGGGGCGTATCGTCGCCACTGGCATTCCAAGCCATCTATTGGTTCCCCCCAGTCCCTTTCGGGACGTTTCGTTTGCCTCCAACTCCTAAGGGCGCGTGTCGGACAACCGGACACCATGCGGGGGCTCTGGAACATGTCAGACTTACGAAGTCAATGTGCCATCCGAGCATTCATTATATACTGCGGTCACCATGCGCCTACCTAGGTAAGCTGCTGTATTTGCATACCATAGCCCTTGGTGCGCACAGAGCTTTGAGCACCAAGCCAATGATCACCTGCAAGCAAGCAAGCCACAGTGATCGTTCAAGAGTGAAGTTCGGATTCCTGGCGACGGCCCTACCAGATACCCCAGAACAGGGTAGCACCACGAAAAATCCATCACCATTCTTCCAATATATAACCCTCATTCCTCATCGCCTCGTGGCCGGTGGGTTGCTTCCGCGGTCGCTGTTTTCTGACAGCGAGTGTGAGTGTAGAGGATAAACCCTAATTTTATGCCGGGTTATGTTCCCCGTTGCTATGGGCTTAGCAAGGGAGTGTTATATCTGCGCTATTAGCCCAGCCAGGAAGCACTAAGAAAATATCGCAACGGTGGCAAATACTCTATAGTTGGCGGAAAACAAGAAGGACCCTGCCACAGCCGCTCAAGCCTTTTCTTGTTGGAGTAATATGTTATAGTTCAATTAGTGCGAGCAAATATGATTATATATTTGTGGCCACTTGAACGCAATCCGCCAAGAAACACGCCCCGAGGAACCAAGGCAGCCTTGCGCGAAAAATGAATCTTATCTTCGAATCTCAATTGGGCTTGCAGCAACAGATTTCGGGCGGACTGCACGTAAGGAACCTGGAACCTGGAAATCTGGGAGGCCCGTACTGCGCGATGATTGGGTAAGGTCAAGGCACTGACCCGCGGTGTCTTTACTATTTGTGATTGATTGGTGCATGAGCTTGTCAGACAAAGGCCCGATGATCGTCGCCAAGGGTCAATAAAACGGGAAAGTCAACGGTGCATTGGAGCTGGAGCCAGGGCAAGCTTCCCCGCACAGGGGCCAGACGTAACCGTTATAATGGTAATTAGTCCTGGGCAAATAATGAGCAAGATGGGTAATGGGCAATGCGTGATTGGTAACAGACACGCCCGTTCTGCGGCCGTTAGATCGAGACGTCCCGTCAAGCGGCCCGGTTCAGCTTTATGAAAAGAGTAACTGAACCCCGAAGAAGTGGCGCTCTGAACACTTTCCTGTCTGGTAAAATATGGATGTTGCTATGACAATGCCGCTAGGGGAACCCTGATGTCCATCTCAAGTCCATGTGGCGGACTTGGCCCAAACGGTGCAATCTGCATTCTGAATCGATTAACCATTACTATATCCCTACTAGCACGCTGCACACTCACTCGATTCCCCTCAACCACATTGCCGGTATCTTGCATGCATTTTCCTTTTGAAGGGTAGGTCCAATTATTTAACATATCCTTATCACTCTTTTCAGGTTTTGCTCTGCTCCTCAGATACCAACACTTCTTTCTCTTGTCTATATCCCTTAAGATCTGCTTTCCTGGGGCCTAGAGTCTTGCCTCCAGGCATCAAGATATCCTTCCGCTCTTCTTGCTTGGACCATTTACCATTGCGGCCATTTGCATCCATCCTTCTTTCTTTCCTTTCGCGCTGTCGACACCGAACTTCGTAGCTATGGCCTCCGGTGTCAGGCGTGATTTTATGTGTCTTTGGAGGAATTGTGGAAAGGTATCAACCATTTTTTTATCAAGTCCGGAAACACCCACTGTTCCTATACTCATGTTGACTGTAACCAGTGCTTCTATCGTAACTCTGATCTCCGCAGACACTACCGAATACATACCAACGAGAGACCATACCACTGCAATATAAAAGGCTGTAACAAGGGCTTCATCCAAAAAAGCGCATTGACAGTCCACTCACGAACTCATACAGGCGAAAAGCCCTTTACCTGCGGTTTTGAAGGATGTCACAGTGCTTTCTCTGATGTAGGATCTGTCTATTATCCTATTCTATTCTACCGCAGAAGGGGTTAGTATCCTAATACGAAAGTCTATCAGTCTTCAAGCCTGGCTCGCCATCGTGGCATCCACACAAATAGACGAGCATATGTATGTCCGGAGCCAATGTGTAAACGAAGGTAGACACTGCCTGCATTTCTTCACGCTTTGCTTTTGCCCAGACAGAGCCATTATTCGGCTAACCAACACTTTTGTTGAAGTTTCCGCCGCAAAGCAACCCTCACGAACCACCAACTCAGCTCGCACGCACTGGGCCTAGCCATCGAGACACTGTCGAAAGCCTACACAGTGTCAGAGCAAGACCAGGAGCAAGATCTCCCTCCTACTCCTATTACTCTTCCGCCTCCACAAACCGATCCGTATCTCTTCTCTCAGCAGAAGTGCGGGTACTGGGATTGGTCCTATCCCAATATCGCTACCACACCCCACGAATTCAGGCTCCTCATGAATGCACCAATAAATTCGCCCGCGGCTAAGGCTGCTGCCCCTGTCCAAGGACAACTACCAGTTACGGGACATAATTACAATTGCTGCGCCCAGGCATCGTCCCTTGAATGGCAGCACGCGCAAGGACACTACTTCCAACTTATGCAACAGCAACAACAATACATACAGCCTTTCCATCAGCAGCAGCAGCAACATCCTCCAACAGTATGGCCAGCGCCGCCTGGACTAGGGAACGGTGATGTTCCAATGAAACCTTAATGTTCCAACGATAATGTTCCCATGATGATGTTCAAACGAGAATGTTCCAACGCATTCAGGAATTGAATCTCGAGTTACCTCCTTTTTTCTTCTATCGGATGGCGTGTTTTTGCCTGTTGCTGCATGTCTTTACCTGTATGCTTGTGATTCATAGGCACGTTATGGCTGTTTCCTTAGGTACCTAATATGCTACTTGTACGTGATGTTATCACAGTCTTTGAATCTGTAGTACCCCTATCCTTATTGCCGCTAGCCCGCTTTCTTCACTCTCCCCTCGGTTTCCGGGATGTTATCGTGACTCATTTTCGCAAGGGTCTGCGTAGCTGTATGTTAAGGCAGCGAGCCGACATTGCTCACACCCTCCCCTCGTGGCCTTTCCCGTCATATCTGCCAGCGCACAGGAATGGGCAGAATACACCCTAACTTTTTGCCGGGTAGTGTTCCCGCTTAGCTAGGTTCATACAAAGGAATATGAATACGCACTTAAAATACACACTATAAGCCCAATCAGGAAGTACTTCAGGAAATACGCCAAACCCCTCCACGGCCCTTTTCAGCCCCTCGGATGCAATGCGCCGAGAAGCGCATCCTAACGAACTGAGGCGGCTTTGTGGATATATTTGCCAGTACCACAGGCTGTAGAACAGGTATATAACACGCCTTGGTCTTAACCCCTTTAACGAAGTGTCTTGCTTCCTATATTATATTCCAGTATGTTCAACAACTTCTCCGCTGTCAATTGCTCCGCATGCTCCTCTCGGCGAACATACACACGCTTCCCATCTAGAAACATCCCCCTCCTCCTATTCTGATCCGAAGGTCCGCCCCTGAATGCCTTCCTTCTATTGCTCCATATCCGCTTGATTGTTATCCCTATTGCCCTGGAAAATGAAACCTGCAAATATGACGGCGGCTGTGGTATTTTCGCGACCGTCTGCATTATATGAATTTTCTCATATGTCTTCCCAGATGGGCCTGTGAATACTGGGAAAGCTGAGCCTGTTTCGGTGATGTAGGGTGTTATCAGAACTGGCTTGCCGCAGCCAATGATAATTAGTTGGGAGAGACCGTAGAGCCCAGGAATTGTTTCCAGAACAGAGTCGGTTAAGTAGTACGAGACTGGACAGACGCAACGTTGATCGTAGGTGCAGAAGAAGTGGCAGACTGCGGGTCCTATTAGCGTTCATACCGAGTAGAGTTTTCCTGTAGGGGGTCCATGTACTAAATACAACGATGGTAGTGATGTGGTCACTTTTATCAAGAACCAACTCGCCGAATGGAACGCGCTTGCCGTCCGTAGATTGTAGCTCAAGACCATAGGCAACGCGGAGATGTGTAGTATAGCGGACAAGTTTCGTAGACATAGCAATTCAAGATTTAAAATATATCTGGAATAGGGTATGCGATCACGGTTGTCTGGTCTTTTGTACATACATGGTCCGGAACCTACATCGCCTCACCGCGTTGCGCCACAGAATCCGGAACCCTGGAACTCGTAGTGGCTTCTTTTAACAATGATAAATCGTGATATCAGCTCTCATGTCACTAATGGATTTAGTTGATGGAATAAGCGGATGAACTAACTTATATTAGACAAAATTAACGATCACAGGATCATATGCAGTGAAAGAGAAGAAGCAAATAGCAGAGTGCTAGCAAGATCCTGACCATCCAAAACAATGCATGAGTCGTTGAGTCACCTCTAAAGAATGATTAATACACTGGTTTGACATGGCCCTGACTCATTCCTATCACTATAATTGATTGCCTGCTGGGCATCATTTCGTTCCTCATCAAACTAGATTCTACTTTCCTCAGACGACAAGATTGTACTCCGGTTTTCCATACTTCCGAGGCAACTGTTCACCTTCTGGAAACGGATGTGGTCGGTTCTCTACTCAACGCCGGTACGAACGTTGACAACTCACCTGCCCAATACACGCCCGTACCGCTTACCGCAGAGCTCGGTCATAACAAAATCGCCAGACACCTTCGTCTCCTCCTTGCTCCATGGGCGCGACTGCTGGACCCCGAGGCGGAAAGCGCGAACAGGACATTTGGAATGTGTGGCGCTGGAGCCGAGCGGTTTGCCGTCAGTCTGATTATTTATTACATAAACACCGGGTCATGAGCCTGGGGATCTAACTAAGGGCGGTCTGAGGTGGCTAAACGTCTTCAAAACTTGGATTTTCCGGGGTCGGACGGGGGGGATCTGGATCGGATAACCGGGGGCTGTTATGGCGGCGGGTCTTCTTCGTTATATCCAGTATTAGCTGTCATTGCCTCTTTCCGCTGCTTGATTCATGGTTTCTTGCTGCTCACGTGCGCTTTTCAGTGTTGTATGTATGCCTGGCAGGTTTACAGTACTCTCTGATCTTTCCCCGTATTTGCAGAACAGGGAGGAAAACGGCAGTGTTGAGAAATTCGGGTATGAACAAGCGCTAGGTATTTTATACGATGCAGGTACTCGGCCACCTCTCCGCTCGCTTACGGATTGCGTTAAGTTAATCTCTGCTGTTAAGGATGTGTGGGTCCGGCCACAAGTTTATTACCAATGTGACCCAATTACGGCTGCTGGGCTGTATTTGACAAGAGGTACCAGCCACTGTCTGGCGCTTTGCCGACTCAGTAACCGTCCGGATAACTCGGTTATCCCCCAAGTTGACCCAAGTTTCGCGGAATTTCCGCCCTCTCTAGCGGCCCACTTTTCCTGCGGATAAACAACATTTTTTCTTGTCATGTATTGTTGACCTGGCTGACTTGAATAACACAGGGCGCCCGTCACACGCGTGCTTCGAGTAGGTGTTGATAGTTGCACTCATGTAATCCATCATAGACTGCTTGTAAAGGCTGTCTGATATTCCTTCGCGCAAATTTACAGAGCCGTCAAATGACGAACTCGATGATGTCCCTGATCTCCCTAATCAACAGCCAATGAGGCCATTGTCGCCAGGGTAGTCGCTTGTCAAGCCACGGCACTCATTCACAGGTAAACCACCGACAATTATCCGTCGTGGACATCACCAAGAACAAATTGGAAAGTGGAAACTGCCCCAATCAGTGCGATCGATTGGATACTCCACATGGGGCCTGAAGGGTGCGAAGCTTGAGCCGGTACTTGTCAGTGCTTGCCATTGCACTGCTGTGGACCCAGATAGATCCATGGAGTGAAATAACGGAGAAACAAAAATGGAGAAATGAAGGTGCTGAATATAATCTTAATTTCTGGTTTGGTGCAACACAGAAATGGTTCGCAGGAAAGACACGACTCTGATACGTTAGGCTGCGAAAAGTCCTGGAGATGACTAACCATAAAGAGAAACTCTTGGGAACCGGTAAAAATGAACAAGAGGTAAGGGGGCCGGATTGCGAGGCATACCAATAACTTTGGTTTATCAAGATATGATCTCCCCAGGAAGTGGCAGCCTCGGACCTGCTTCTCTACCTTGTTTGTCCTGCAGTCCTCTATCAGATACAATCTAGTGTTTAATGCTAACTGGACGCTCGGCTGGCTGTTATGTGGGGTAGATGGATAATATATCCTGCACGTTTCAATGGCCTTATATGACGTGTGGGACCCACATGTATTGGAGAGTGTACGTATTCCAAGAAAGCATTCTCGTCGGAAGGAGGCTTACTTTGAGCAATCCGCCCTCTATTGCCAACACGAGAGAATCGAGTTTCAGACGCGGAGAGAGGTTTTTAATCCGCATAGCCTGGTTAGCTATGTACCCCAAACCTTGAAGCCAAGATCCATCTTTTGCATGTTAGCAGAATGTCTACCAAGGCTGCTTTCTACTAGACTAACCCATCCTTGGACTCGTTGACTGCCCCAGAGTCCCTATACCTGGGCAACAGTTTCTCTCCTGAGTTTTTCTCACTATTGCTACTAGATAAAGGAATCCAGTACTAAGATATAGGAATACTATATATACAATTTGTATCTAACCAGACAGGCTCCGTGCAGGCCATGGTACCAAATATGAAAAGCAAAGGTAACAATATTAACTAACCACGCCTCCGTAACCGCGCACTCTGACCAGCGCCGCGTGACTACCGTAAAGAGTCAATTAATACTGAATTAAATTAAATAGTATTATTTTTATAGTTATACCTATCTATGCCGAGCTTCCTATCCTTCTTCTTCAGCAGCCGTGGAGCTGCCGGTTATGGCACGGACTTCGGCATTGATAACAACCGTGTCTCTCTACTCTCGGACATGAGCAGTAACAACTCCTTGTCGCCGCTGCGCTGACAGAAGAGTGACACAGACAAGCATGCAAAATATCTAGAGCGGAACCGCGCAGTAGCCAGTAAATCGTGTTAGAAGCAGAAGTGGAACACAGAGTAGCTCTAAAACCGGTCCCAGGAGGTGTCTCTCAGAAGGTCCAGCCTTGACAGTGAGGTTAAAACCCTGCAGCATAGTTGACAACTTTTTTTAGATGATCAGATCCCCATGTACTCGTGCTGCAAGGATGAGGCTATTGATCTTTACCTTAGCCGCATACTTGAGCAGGCGATAAGTTCCACCGGTGAACCGGACGACGGGGATGCTCGTAACAGACAGGACTCAGACTCGGTGTCGCCTTCTCACGATGCAACTGCGGGCTTCCACGGATACCCAAACTCCCACCGCCACAACCCTGTCTGAACTGGAGTTTTTTCATCCTAGCTGGCAACAGTTCTGACTGTCCAGCAAAACACTTGACACGCTTGTTACCTTGTTGAAGTAAGGGCCGACTTAATAGGCAGTATTGTATCTTGTTCCATGTTTCGAAACTACTCCTTAGAGTCCAAGAGCTTGCTACCAGATCCTAGACAATACGGAGGCCGATATAAAGGTCGAGGAGACCATCAGGTGCACCACTTGGTGACGACCATGGGCATCCCGGCATGGTTCGCAAAATCCAAAGCTGCCCTGTCGACACACAAAATGCAGGCCACGTGGGACCCTTCTATACTGTCCAGCTACCTGTCTCTTGCTAGAGACACTGCAGTGAGATCATGGATTTAAGGGCTCATTGCCTCGGTCGTCAATAAAGCATAAGGACTTATTACAAGGATGCCGAGACTTGCATTGACACGAACGATAAACGCGAGTCTGTAGGCGTGGATAACTTACGTACAAGTCGTCCGAGCCTTGCCGGGCATGCAGCTAGTTCATTTGATAGCTTGTAATCAGTAGCCATTCTCTTGCCATCCATAGACTGTCCTAATCTGCTGGCCTACCATGGACTGACCCTGTGCAAGGGCAAGCTCGTCGAAGAAGAGTCTGGTGTATGTTGATAGGGGTGGTGATCTGACTGTTTATGATCCAAACTTCTAGTCAGTTATACATTCACATTCCAAATATAGGCGGATATTGCTACAACGCAGATCCGGATTCCGCGCTTTACCATAAGAGGCAGTGAAGCAAAAATGCGGGGGTCTTTTGGCGGGGGTGGTTGTTATGTTACACCCGATCAGTTCTGCCGGTATACGAGAAGCCACGCTGTTGTCCTCGTGTCCCTCATTAACTTCCAATGTAATAGTATTACGATTTAGATGGGTAGTACTACTAGATATTGACTATCAGCAGGGACTAAACGGAAATACATAAATATATATGATGAGCATTTCTCTTCCGAGCCTACATTTGAGACCTAAATGAACGACTCCGGATTCCCAAATTCCCATTCCCTATGCCGGAACAGGTCCAGATAAACATGCTTACTTTGGGAGATCGATACCACCAGAGTTATCCTCTCTTCCCGGAATCTCAGCGTCAAGCACGACAGCTAGCATTCTAGCCCACTCCGTACTGCTTCCGTTCTGCCACGCGTGCGAAGTGCCCCGCTGTACACTGACATCACCCACCTTCATTGTCCGTCGAGGACCGCTGTCAAAATCCTCGAGTATCAATATAACCTCCCCCTGAATCACGACACAGTAGTCAACGCTATTGGTGGCGTGCATGGGGGACTGCCCGCCCGGCGCCAAATCAACCATCCGCAGCACCGATCCATTCCGGAGCGCGATCGGGACGGGTGTTGGTTGCTCGTAGAACGCGGTTAGGTCTCTGTCGTTTGCGACTTGCACAGGGACGGAGTTGGTTGTATAGTGGACGTTGAGGGCGGCTTCGCCCACCCGTTGCGGGGTTACGAGCTCGGTGCCGGATGGAGGGTCGTGGAAGACGGCTTTACCGTCTGCGCTGTGGGTTGTGATGTAGCAGTGGACTGCGTTGAGAGACGATGTGCTGCCGTCATGGTATACTGCTGAGTCTGCCATGGTGGACAAAGTCAAGTAGGATGTGGTGTTGGATGAGAGTGAAACGGAAAGTTAACAGTCAGACTGGATATCATGAATACAGACCCTTACTAATGGTAGGATTGTTCTACAATCAGGCTGTTTCCAAGTGAGAATAGCCACTGAGCAGACTTGGATTGGTGGAGGGTCCTACGCAGTAATTCCCGACCACAACTTGCATTACTGTTACCTGATCCGCACCGCCACAGCAAAGAAAACTTAGTAATTAACTACATATTGCGTGCCTGAGTCAAGTTAATTCGGAACTGTTATAGTACTTCAATTCCAAACTGACCGTGATAAACAATTGGTAAGGGGGATGTCTAGTTTAGCTTGCATGCTTCATGCAGAACCCCGAAAATACGATGCATCGCCCTCTGGGTTGGGAAAAGGCAGATATCAACCAAACGTTTCTGGCCTTACACCGCTCATGTTGGCCACAAAGTTGCGGTACGCAGACGCCGTTGATTTGCTCGGAAGTCATCATTCAGTGAAAGTCATACAGTAGGAGAGTTCCAAGGTTGCCTGCCTGGGATATATAGTGATCGGGCTACCGGCGGGCCTGCCACAGTACTATTCTGGGGAAAGTTATGGCGCAGTCACTGGCAGAACCGCGGAAACCATCGAGACATCGACAGACGTCATCCGATCATGGCGCTGTGGCCTTAAGGCTGAACTGCAGAATATCACGGAAGATCGGCAAGAAACTGTGCGTGGCTGGCTGGCGGGCTATTACTCCACAATAAAATAAATACGCTAGATAAATAGTTCTAGAGCCCCTCTCTAGATCTACAGACACTATGTCTTTGTTACATAATTACAAAGCTATTGTTAACAAGTTAAAACTGGCTGCGAGAATGTCCGGCCGAGCGGATAGAGAAATCAGCAAGACGGTGTGTGTGGCTGGCTGGCGGGCTCTCAGCTCCATGATAAAACAAATGCGCTAGATAAACCTTTCAAGGGCCCTCTCTAGATCTGCGGTGACTGTATCCACGGTGGCATAATTACGAAGCCGCTGTTAATGCGAGGCACCGGAAGATGCGAAGGATGTAGCAACTACGAAGCAATGTCGACGAAGGAAAGGAATACGGGTTCAACCAGTGAGGAGTCAGGATTCAGTATATAACAGAATGAGTTGCTTGAAGTATCTGAAGAATCGAGATCTCTAGAGATCTTACATAGATAGATCTCCCGGGGTAGTCCGGACCCGGGCCGGCGTTGGTCTGGCTGAATGTGAGCTCCTCCACAGAGCGTCATCAGTCACACCGACACGGCATGTATGGTTGATCCTGCGCAATACCCTGCGGGGACCGCCCGCTTGGGAATGCCTCGGTGGTTGCCTTTGTCGATCGGTGGTGGTTTGGCGGTTGGGACAAATATAGAGGATACTAAGATTTCGTAAAAGTAGGATGTTGTATTCGCGAGACGATGAGCGATTTGGCCTTCAAATGGTTGATTGGATAGTGTTGAAGAAAGATAATCGGGGTATCACTAGTGTTAACCACGAGCTCGGTGATCATCTTGTGCAGCGTGAAGGAAGATCGACATCAAGAGTACCCACCCTACCCTGACTCAGGCATAAAAAGTAGACTATTTTATCCCATAAGTGTCAGATATTCATGACAATATCAGTTTAGCTGAGACACAGTCAAATTAATAGACAATTCTCAATACATATTAGTAACTCGTAAGCAATGAAAGGCAGAATGTATTAGGTTGACGTGCAAAGATCTAGTTATAGACTTGGCCTTTATGATCGAGACAAGATTGTAGCTTGAAGGCGGGTCTACAATTGACCTTCAGGCGTGGCAATCATGAGTTCGCAGATCATTTCTTCGAGTACCAGCGAGCAGTGGATAAGACAGCTTGAACCCCACATCAACAGACAAACTATAGGATCACCCTTCAATATTGTAGATCAATGCAGGCGTATCACACCCACGTATGATCCATGAAAAAGACATGAGAGCTATATTAGTAGCAAAGATATCAGATAGGCCGAGATTATGGCTATATAAGCCTCCCAATCCAGGATTTCAAGGATCTTTGATTAATCTTCCCAAGCCTCTCTCTTTCGAATAAGAGTGAGTGGTTCATCCTTTCTTATATTTCATCCTTTTTGGATTGCTTCCTACTCGCAAAAATGCACATCATCAATTTCACCACCCTTGTGGTTCTCATCGCCATACACTGTGCATTCGTCTCCAGTCACCCAAGTCCGATAGATCTCCAAGACAATGCCCCTACAGCTATGGAGTCACACTCACACCCAGCAGGCCATGATAGTCTCATAGTCAGAGAGGCTCTTCAAGGCAATACCGATCTTACAATCGAAGAATTAGTGGGCATTAATTTGTTGCCAATTCCAGAGGATTGCAAAATCTTATTTGAAAAAGCCGTACCGGCGGCGAGAAAGGCATTTGAGTGGTCAAGAAAGAAAGTCTGCGATGACTATAAATGCAAAATAAAATTCTCGCCAGTTTACAAAAAGTACTCGATCAATCCTATCAAGAAGGACATCATTATGACCTGGATATTTGGCTTTTTTGAAAAGCAAGGTCATCCTATTCAGAAGCATGGCATAAACCCAGACAAGATATTTGACTCAATCGTGAAAAAATGCATTGAGTCGGATAAGGAGATTATGGGGATTCAAAATACCTGTACCGCCAGCCAAGAAAAGTTCAAGGAGATAAAAGGCTGTGTTATTGGTGAAGTGATGCCTTACGCGGCCAAAGTAGGTCCATGGGCCGATAAAGCATGCAAGCTTGCACTTAGTCACAAATTGGTTGATAAGGTAAGCCTCTGATATTTCCCCCCCTCAATGAGTTGGTTAAGCTGATGAATGTATAGATAGTCAAACCTGAGTTCACGCCTAATTGGCGCAAAATGGTAACTGGTTTCAAAAATGACAAACTATGTGGGAAATAAGAGCATACAAGTAAGTGAGTGCAGCTTGGATGGTGGAAGTCTCGGAGCCATTGTGTGAGGTCAATTGTGACATTCAGGAGAGATGAACGGGTGAAGGTGGCTCTTATAGCAGAGAAGTACCATTGTATGGGATTTTGAATTAAACAGAAAGCCCATGGCAACTAGTTTTAGGAAAACCTACCAAAGAATTGCCTTTGCCATGTTAGCTCTGTCATCGGGTTGTTGTTAAACTTCATTAAGCAATCCTGTATAGGCCTGTCTCCTCTAGCTAGCTTCTTGTAATCTAAGTATCCAAGGTCATTGCAAGTTGCTCGCTCTTCACAGATATTATAACTGGTGTACAGCATGATGGCAGCAAACATATGCGCCAGAACTCACGGAAACCGAATGACAATCTTATTTTCCAAATGGTCACTATACCGCCTATAAAACCCCGGCGCATCCTCAATATCAATAACCGCGCTGACCACAAAGCTCGGCGTCGCGCGATCCGCAGCAACAAGGTCAACGAGCTCCTGCGCATGTTCCAGCGGCAGTACAATCCCACTGCCCACGGTAAGCGCCTTCCCCCACAACGACGCAACGGATAAAGGAACCTGGGCAGGAATCTGATCCGCGAATGGTGCGCCCTGGGTACTATTCCCACCGCCGGTGTATACACCCGCAATGGCGATCCCGCCTTGCTGTGCTGCGACGGAGAGGAGGTTGCGCGGGACGATTCCGTCGGTGCGATGCCCTGTGGCGTTGACGGCCTCGAAGCCAACGCAGTCTAGAGCACGAGTGACGCCGTTGGGTTCAAGGGATAGGATCTGCTCCACGGGGTCGGAGGTGTTGAAGCTGATAGGTATAGCGCCGATCGAAGAAGCGAGTTGCAGACGGCTGGGCACTTGGTCCACTGAGTAAACGCGTGAAGCACCGCGGAGCATGGCAGAGTATGCGGCCATGAGACCTACGGGGCCTGCGCCGAAGACGGCCACGGTGTCGCCGGGCTGGAAACCACTGTAGGTTAGGGCTTGCCAGCCCGTGGAGAATATGTCCGAGATCATGAGGTAGTCGAGTTCCTTGGTTGCGTTTCCGGTGCCGTTGTTGAAGGGGATTGGGATCAGGCTCATGTCCGCGAATGGAACACGGGCATATTCGGCTAAAGGGCTATCTTAGTAACTGTAAAGGAGTTTATCGATCGGACGACGACAAAACAAAGTACCTTGCAAACCACCATAGTCAGGGGACCCGCTTCCGAACGAAAGCGGGTGATCCTGACCATAATGCCCATCGTGTGCATTGTCCGGGATAATAACATAGTCTCCAACCTGCAGAGAGGACACATCATCGCCAATCTCGGAGATGTACCCAACAGCCTCATGGCCGAGGCCCCAAGGCACGTTGGCAGCCCCCGTGTACCCGTGGTAGAAATGGAGGTCAGAGCCGCAAATTGCTGAGGTGGTGATGCGGACAACCGCGTCTGTCTGGTTTATGATGCTCGGAACGGGCATATCAATCACGGACACGTTGTAGGGTTGGCCGAGCCAGGCGACGGCTCGCATTGTTGCTGTGAGGGTTGTATTGAGTGGCATTCTGAAGCCTATGCAACGGGACAGGAGAATGAGATGAGACGAATCTTTTTGCCGGCTGTGTACCTTGATCACTGCTGCTTAGAACGAATGGAAAGCGAATGTGGAAGAGGGTGTTGCTCTTATACCACACTCCTGTAGCCCATATGGGTACGATAACCATTCAATTTCAGGCATCCTCCATTGCTTATCAAAATCGTCATAGGCCTGCGCGGCCTGTATAGTAAATTCTCCTTGGCCATGTCACACACGGCAACGTTTACAAAAACGAAGTGGATATGCTTATGCGGATCATGTGGAGGCCGGAGGTCAAACATGCTTAGAGCTTAATGAATTTCCAGGAGTTGAGTACTGCAGGGTTGCTCTCCATGTAGAAGTTAACTTATTCATTTGCTTCTTAATCATCCTTCGGGGGCTGTGCCGTTGAGAGGGAAGGAAAATGGAAAGAGCTGCGGATGATTACGCGCTAAGGGTGGGTAATTGGCTTGTATTCTCCAATCAAAGCGCACTTTCGAACTGTGGATGGATATCCATTCTAGAGCCGATAGTGGCTTGTTGGATGACAGTCTAACCGTGGGCCAATATGGGGCTCTCCTTCTGCTGACATTGGCACATATCGGTCGCTACGGTAATAACGTCTATCTCCGTCTATAATAGGCGCCTTATTCAAACGGTGCTGAAGTAGCATTAAACTAATCCTGATAAGTTCTTTGCAAATCTCTCTACATAGAACGTAATTAAGTAGCCCATCATCCGAAGCTTCCTAATCCTGGTCCACCGTTAGCGTGTAAGCCTTTGGGTTCGACAAAGCATAAAGCAGTTGGACTGCCAGGTTGAACAGGTCACATTTCCAACACCTGTACGAGCATTGCGAATTACCTTTCTACCCATAGTCGTGACGCTGTATATTATATACCTACCCAGCATGAGAGCCATATTCGGAGCTATGAATATTGGCGAACCTGGTAAGGAACCAATATGCCCCATCTAGGGCAATTGAACCGGCAGACACCTGTAATTAATCCTCGACTGTCAAGGCGACGGCCGCACGCGAGTCCACACGGTCAAACAAGCCAAGCAGATGGTCGACGTATTCAAAAGCCACGGGCACACAGACATCGACACCGCGCGGATCTACGGAAACGGCTCGTCCGAGGCTTTCCTAGGCGAAATGGACCTGGCGCCGTCTTCATTCCTCATCGACACAAAGCTATTTCCCTCCGCCGCCAACCCTTCCGTCGCTCTCGCCACAGCAGGCTACCACCACACGCCCGCCGACCTCCGACGCGGGTTACTGGAGAGCCTCGCTGCACTGAAGGTACCCAAGGTACACGTCTGGTACCTACACAGCCCGGATAGAACAGTTCCATTTGAGGCGACGCTGCGCGAAGTCAACAAGCTCTACCAGGAAGGATACTTCGAGAAGCTAGGGATAAGCAACTACCAAGCGTGGGAGGTCGCGACACTGTGCGAGATCTGCGATCGGAATGGCTGGGTGAAGCCCTCGGTCTGCCAGGGGATCTACAATGCGTTCCATAGAGCAGTGGAGCCAGAACTCCTGCGGTGTCTCCGTCATCATGGGATCTCGTTCTACTGCTTTAACCCGCTCGCTGCGGGGATGTTGACGGGTCGTTATTCGCGCGATAGCCCGGATGCTGTTGCGGCGGGCAGGTTTGATCCTAGGTCTGAGCCGGGGGCTCTTATGCGGAAGCGGTATTATCATGATGTATACTTTGATGCGCTTGAGCTGCTGCGGCCACTTGCAAAGAAGCACGGAGTGAGCGAGGTCGAGTGTGCGCTGAGGTGGTTAGCTCATCACTCCGAATTGAAGGAGGAGCTTGGGGATGCGGTGGTTATTGGATCCAGTAGTGTTGAGCAGCTGGATGAGAATCTGAAGGCTCTGGCTGGCGGGCCACTTCCGGCGGAGATTGTCGATGCGTTGAATAAAGGGTGGGAGATTATTCGTGGCAATCAGCTCATTTACTGGCATTAGTTTAGATTAGCTACCGTAATCTGCCCACCTATTGTTATCTATTTCATATACAGCCCGGGATGTGACCAGCCAAAGTGACTGTTGGTATCACTTAGTAGTAACCGAGTTTCCAGGCAACAGTTTATGATAATCAAGTTCAATCCAACTAAGCAGGACTACAGAAAAGCGGCGTCTCATTCCTTCGCGCCCTCCAGGAATTCGTAGAATGGCCAAGATCCCAACATCCCCCCAGAACCCACCCCCAGCTCTTAGCAAACGATTCTGTAACCTCCCACCCCTCCGCATCCCACGGATCCCTCCAAACAATAATCCCTGTTTGATCGGGATGAACGCGCCCATGCCCCTTCATATCCAGGCACAGCTGCATCTCATCATACGACTCTCCCGCTAATATCAAGTTATCTCTCATCTGCGGACTAGGTAGCAAATCCAGCCATGGATGATGCGGCACCGTGCGCTGAATAACTGTAGCACGGAGGCCAGGGGGGAGAGAAGCCTCGAAATTATTATTATAATCCTGCTCCGCCTGCCATGGCCCCAACACGTTGAATGGCGAAGTTGCATCATCATCGTCCATTTGCTCCGACGAAAGGCCCAGCACAGCCATGTTCTGGACCAGGGCTTTGATGAAGTTGAATTGGATTAAATGGAGGAGCAGGTCGGTTCGCGGGGAGGCAAGCGTGCGTTGCCTGTAGACAAAGGCTTCGAAATGGTGTAGCAGATGCTTTGTTTTTGTGGATTCGGGGCCGAGAATGTGTGCCTGGCCTATTGCTGCTAGGAGATAGGGGTCGGCCATATGGTCCATGGTATTATTTGCCTGCATCCTTGAAAGCTGTTGGCTGGTCTCAAGAGGAGGGGGTGCCGCTTGCGGGCCTTCTTCCATCTCAGGAGACGAACGACTGCTGCTGCCGCTAGTCTGCGAGTTAATGTTATGATCAGAGGATTTATCCAGTTTTCTCCGCAGGCCTGCTTGCAGATCTATCAGCCACACCTGCCTTGCCTAACAAGGAATAAGGGACTGGTTGCAGTGTCCAGGTGTAGACGGAGACTTACGCAGAGCCCTCTGATTCAAACGATTCTGGACCTTTTTGCGCTGTTTGACATCGCCCATCCCGGACCAGTCATCTTGCGGCAACCCGGTGAATCGCTCAGAAAACTGCTGCAAACGGATTTCAGTCGCCTCTGCTGCAGGTGGGCCATCTGAGGCATTCTGGTGAGACATTGTAGGTGGCTGGTCAGCTCGAGAGGATGGCACTTTGCAGGAATTGGTGACCGACATCTGCAGGCGGATGACAGGCGATCTGGAGAATATGAAGGGGTGGAACTTGGGAGGATGGATCTGCTGCCTGTTGCCGTTGAAGATGCAGGGACCACTGTGGACCTGCACGAGATAACAAGCGGGCCAATGGCAGGATGTTGCGACGGCCCACTTGTCATACGCCTGCATGAAGCTAACTCTTCAAAGTTTAGAGCCTTTTACTGAGCTTGGCACAACAGTGGTATCTGGGGCATCACCACCGCAGTATATTCATGGCGATGTGCCCGCCAAGAAGGGCTTGCGTAACGTGGGATGATGGAGAAATCCCGAATTATGAGGGGGAGTCGATCGTTTCTATAACAGTATTGACAACCAGACCATCGTCAGAAGCATGCGAAGTATATATATTAGGGCTATAGTCTGCAAAATGATACCGCCGTCTAGCAACAGCTTTCCACAGGACTCAAGATGCAATTGATGAGCTTCTTAACCTACTTCCTGGCGGGATATAGTACCCTTGTATACGGGTCTTATCCTATCCAGCGAGCATCTCAGCCCAACAGCACCGTGTCCGAAAACTGCCAACGAGCGGTAGGCCTATTTTCAAATTGTCCATTAAAAATGAAGGCAGCCTAATAAGTACATAGTGCGCCTCGCTTTCCCATCTGTTCGGGCCTGCAGCCTTCCACTATCCCGATAACGACGATACCTTCGCCATTTGGGATGCAAAGCAACAAGAAGTCCGACCAGCATGTCGCGTCGAGCCATCTACTGCATCCGATGTCTCTCAGATAATCAACACCCTGGTATCCAACTGGTGCCACTTTGCCGTCAAAGGCGGCGGCCACTCCCGGCATGCAGGAGACTCGAACTCCATCGGTGGTGTGACTGTGGACCTCGACCGCATAGCACAGGTTGAGATACTGGGTAATGGAACAAGGGCACGTGTAGGCGGCGGTGCGAATACCTACCAGGTATTCGCAGCCCTGGACGCGCATAACTTGTCATTCGTCGGTGGACGAGTCGGCACAGTCGGCATGGGTGGGTTCACACTTGGCGGAGGGACATCCCCCTTCTCTAACAGATACGGCTGGGCATTGGATAATGTCTACGAGTATGAGGTTGTCTTGTCAAATGGAACGGTCGTCACCGCTAGCGAAGCCCATAACCCCGACTTATACCTCGCCTTGAGAGGGGGCGGAAATAACTTTGGGATTGTTACAGCCTTCACTGTTCGTACTTTTGCGCAGGGCCCTGTTTCTACGACTACTACTACCTATGCGTCCAACCAGACAGTGCAGGCCATTGACAGGATCTATGACCTTTTCACTGATGAATCGCTGACGAGTGATGTCGATATGGGCTTTGACTTGTATTATACGTACTCGGCAGATGATGACAGGTTTACGCTGTCAGGGACACAGCGCTATGCAAAGCCCATACAGAACCCGCCTGTGTTCAGCGCAATTAACCAGGTACCAGCTCTAACCAGGTTCAACACGATCTCGAATATGAGCAGCCAGACTCAAGGATCTGAGCCGCTGGGTACAACGAGGTATGTTAACTATACTCATTCTTCTAAATCCATATTGATAATCTCAGGCATCTATTCGCCACGCTCACTGTGTCCCCCTCTCGCTCTCTCCTAACCCAAGCAGTAAACATCTTCGAGGAGGAGGTCCGTGCAATCAGTTCAGTGGAAGGGCTAGTCCCCAACCTCATCTCCTATGCACTCTCGCGCAATGCCATCGCCGCCATGAGACAGAGGGGGGGAAACTCCCTTGGTATCCAATCTGATGGGCCATTGCTTAGTAGGCTCACCCAACCTTCCTCTCCACTTAAGAGTGTCTTCCAAGACCACTGCTAATATCAATCAATCATCTCTTATAGTCATTCTAATTTCCACCGCATGGTCGGACGCTAATGGCGATGAAGCCGTCGAAACGATGACGGAAAACACCATCTCCAGAATCCGAGAAGCGGCTGAAAGTCTCGGCGTAGCGAACCGCTACCTGTACATCAACTATGCGTCGAAACGGCAGGCGGATGAAGTTTTCGCGGGGTATGGAGAGGAGAATGTGCAGCGGTTGAAGCAAATCCAGCGGGCTGTTGACCCGCGAGGTGTTTATACCTCCAAGGGGCTGTGGAGGGGGTTTGTTAAGTTACTGTGATACTTGCAGTTTCTTGTTGCGATCTATCCCGACCCAGATTGGTCTGAGATCGTTCATCATTTGCAGTATCAATAACAATGAATATATCTTCAGTGCTCTTGAAATGTCAACAGTTGGGCAGATAAACCTCAAAATTTGTAGACCAACGAACAATAGCCCATGCAACCCTTGGAAAAGCGCGGTTGTTTCATCACCCAAGTCTCCGTGATGTGCGGGGGCGCAATCAGTCTCCTTGGGTTCGGCAAGAACTAGGTATCTGCCCAGCCTCGTAAGACCAGAGATTATTCACGGATATTGCATCTAGGCCAAAGGCCCTCCGTCAGCCAACAGCGGCACCTAAAGTATTCCCAGCCCCTACGCCAAGCGTAACTGAATTGTGCGCCGTTACGGTATTGTTGTAGAACTATAATCCCGGAAGCGAATCTTTCCGATCAGATACGTGTTTAATATACTTAGTATTATTATACACAATTAAATCTTGATACCCGGAGACGTGGCAGCAGCACTGCGAGCCCAGGACAAGTTCAAGAATTCCTTCACACTGACCAGCGTGATATCCGGAAATTCAGAGTTCAGTGTATATGTCGGGTTTAAATCCAGCTCCCTATTCACAAACCATATACCAGCCGGCGCGAGTATAGTCTGGATTTCAGCCTCGGGCAATTGAAACATTTTCGGGTAACTAGGCAGGATTGTGATATTTCCCGCGTTCAAGTCTGCCTCGGAGTCATGCACGACATTGAATTTGGATCCTAATGTGAGATATTAAGCAGATGGATTCATGGGCGGGGAACTTATGTACCTTTAGCAGCCTTCGCCAGTCCGATAAACTCATGCCATGTCAGTTTCTCTCCGAGAATAAAACTCTCTTCCCGCCATTTCGTCAGATCCAAGCTTGCAACAACGAACTTGGCGATATCAGAACTGTGGGTGAAAACGACGGGAATGTCCCCTGAACCCGGAATTGCCGCTCTCTCGTTCAGGATATCAACGAACAGTGGCCAAGGCGATACATTAGATTTCAAGCCCGGTGCACCATAGTAATCGAGGAAAATACCGTTGTAAAACGCAGTATATTCCAGTGACGTCTTTTTCACAGCTTTGAGAACTTCGGACTTAGCTTTGGCAACCGGGGTGCTATCTGGATATCTAAGGTAGAGTGATTAATGTCCACCTTGCCTTTCCCTGCGTAAGGACATATTTACCTCACAGGATATGGGAAGCCAGCAAAGATACTCGGTATAAAGCGTCTCGTGGTTTGCGAGCTGTCCGCGGCGAGAATCAAATTGAGTTCCGGTTCCAAGTCAACTTGGGAATTTATAGTGCAGATGACCGTTTCGACGTTGTGGGCTTCTAGGGCTGATTTGATGGAGCTGGGGCTTTTATAGTCAATAACGGTAACAGGAACCCCGAAAGTGGCTTCTAAATCTGGGCTTTTCTGCTCGACGTGAGTGACTAACATCATGGCAGGGCCGACAGGGAATCTAACCTTTCGGCTAAGTATCAACACTCCATGTTTGCCTTGATTGATCAAATCTTCAACAATGGACCGGCCAAGACCACTTGTACCCCCTGCAACGGCTACGACAGTCATGTCAAGGGTTTGTTGAAATGAGTTGGGGGGGAAGCTAGTAGAAGTCAAGTGAGTTTATAATCGAGATGGATGTTAACTTCGAGCATTTTATAAAACTAGTCGGAACATATAGAGCAAGGAGCAGACAATAGATTGACTCAAAATATAGGATTAATAAGATAATACTTGCAATTTATTTGAGAGTTTATTTCCCTATTGTGTCACAAAGTCTCCGCTCGGGTCCGGCATTCATCCATTCGCGGTGAGTTCCAAAGGCAGTCAGAATGGTGGAAATATGGCCGATTGGCCGGTTAAAAGTCGGCGCCTGCAAACCGATGACATCCGATCCGACTGGCTCGAGTCTCCACTCAACAAATGCATTATGAAGCGTGTCGCATGGGCGGAGCACGTTCCCCAGAGCATCTTCAAGCGGCGGGTCGGATGGCGAAGTTTCGTTATCAAACGGACCGGCTCATACGGCCTCCGGGAAAGTTTCTCTGGGCTGGGTGAGAACCATGTACTGAGGGTTTCGCAAGCTCACTAACATTGTCGTGGGTGGAATTTGCTGAAGCTCGCTGAATTGAACGATTGCTTATCCACAAAATGTCTTTTGGTGAATAGAAAGGAGAGCGCAACCAGTCATGCACGTAATTTGCAATTGGGCTATTTATTGTAAAGAAAATAGGAAGAACTTGTTTAGACATTAGATCTGGAAGCCCCTTGCTATTCCTCCTACATGGCGCCCACGTCCTCACGCTTTATTGGCCGCACCGAGGGAGGGCAGATCCATAAGATGCTCATACACTCTGCGCCCCTTTCCGTCAAGAACATCCCTGGCATAAGCCTCCAGTGTCACCCCCTCAATGTCAGGGTATAGATCCTTCGTTAGGAGATATCCCAGGTACTGAGCATTCTCAGGCGTATTATCTCCACGAACACCACAAGAGTGCCAGTATTGTAGCTGGGTTAGCCCTATGAACTCAACCGAGTCTGGGGCAGGATCTGTAATCCTCACGGAGTCGATACGAGCTTCAATTTCTGCTGCTGCGACCTGCGGGATCCGGTCAGTTTCCAAACCCATCCGCTATATACGGTACGATCACTCACATATCTTCGTTCAAGTTTCTCTCCGCTGAGTCGTTCCATTAAATCGTACATTTGATTATGCGTCACAACCTCATTGTATGCGAATACCATGCGGTTGAGAGTCCGAGGATCCAAGATGATACGTCTTACATATGTCCCGACATCGCGGAGGTCTGTCAATGCGAATGGAACATTGCCATCAGTAGCGATTCCGTCGGATGTTTCCATTGCGGCGTAATCGATGCGGCCCGACGGAAGGCGAGGGAGGTTGACCTGAAACCACCATCCGACATCAACCACGGTATACGGCAACCTGATGTTCTTGATGTGGTTCAGCACCTCCTCTTTCTATGCATCAACGTTAGTGCACTACCCCAGCCATAGGAGATATTCATATTACCATTTCCCTCAGGAGAAGAGCACCCTTGGGAGGCGCGACGGTGCCAAAGAAACAAGGTAGATACCGTTTCACACCGGCGGCTTTGGCGGCGTTGATAAGAGGGATCTCGTCCATGACGTTTCCGCCGTAGATCGTGGATATAACAACATCCTGCCCAAGGAGTACTTTGGTCATTTCGATCTCACTACTGGCAAGGTCGACTGCGACGATTTCTGCACCTTTCTGCTGCAACTCTAGAACCGCAGGCTTGTGGAGGGATGACTCCCTGACGAGAGCTGTGACCTCCTACACGATATCAGCTTTCAAGTGTTGTGCAGTGGTCGGAATATATCGAAGAGTGAGTCCTTACAAAGTTTGAAGTATCCGAGAGGAGCGCTTCTACAATGACTGAGCCAGTTTGGCCAGTTGCACCAACAATCGCAACCTTCATGTTGTCAGCAGCACTTTAGAATGAAGCATTGTCGGTCATATGATGGAGCCTTTACTCCCAGACTTTATATAAGTTTATTTCACGTCCTATATAATTGGCAATCTATTATCAATCAGATTCTCATCTGAGTACAACCATTAAGTCTTAGCATCCCCAAACTTTCCCAACCCTCCGATCTTGTGTCTATCTCTATAATCTGCGTAACGCGCGTCCCCGGAGACATCTTCGGCCGGGGACGGGAAGGTCGATATCCGTAAAACATTCCGAGCCGGAGTCGAGTCGCTCCGCGCTTGAAGCCAAAGTCGCCGATGTCTGGATTCAACCAGATACCGCAGGGGAGGAATGTGTAATTTCAGGATCTTTCCGACCCGGAGCAGGGATCCTGTTTATCGAAACAGCAGCAATAGTTGGGAGTGTATCTAAACAGATCTTGTCAACACCGTCGAAATGTCGTCTCCGAATAAATACATCTCCAAGCTCTCTGGGGCTAACATTCTCATCATCGGTGGAACTGCTGGAGTCGGCTATGCCGTCGCAGAGGCTGCTATCGAACACGGCGCTGCTTTGGTCATTCTCTCCACCTCGAACCCCGATCGAGTATCCGCCTCTACCTTGGGGCTCCGCGACTCTTACCCTTCCTCCAGCTGCCAGATTAATGGCTTCACGTGCGATTTAAAGCAAGAACACCTCCTTGAAGCCAACATCGAAGCTCTCTTCAGCGCCGCTACCTTGAACGGGACGCGGAAACTGAACCATGTCGTCTTCACAGCAGGAGACCATCCCATCCCAAAGCCCCTGGCTCAGATCAACTTCGAATTCATCAAGAACACCGGACTCGTGCGATTCTTCGCGCCACTGTTAATCGCAAAACTTGCAGTCAGTCACATGGCGCCAGGCCTGGCATCCAGCATCTCGTTCACGTCTGGAGTAAGCGCTTATCGACCGTACCCTAATTGGAACGCGCTGGGTGCCTATACCGGTTCATTGGAGGGTATGGTTCGAAGTTTGGCGGTGGAAATGAGGCCAGTGCGCGTCAATTTGGTTACCCTTGGGCCTGTTGATACGGATCTCATTTCTCGGTGGTACTCCACCCCAGAGGCGCGCAGGGAAGGGCTAGACTCTATCGGACATACTTTGATAACGGGGAGAATCGGCCAAGCTGAAGATGTCGCAGAGGCTTATGTTTACTGTATGAAGGACTGTAACTTGACAGGATCGGTGATCAATTCCAACGGAGGAGTGCTGATGGTTTGAGACGGAAGACGAGGCTTAACGGGGCAAAGGCTTAACGAGGCAAAGGCTTAACGAGGCAAAGGCTTAACGGAGGAGCAATGGCTTGGGCGGAACGGAGTCTGTTGTGAAATCAAAGTGGAGACATTCCGTTCCGAGTTAGACGCTCATGCAGGTGTATGACAGCATGACAGCGGATCCATGGAACAAAGATGTTATGTCATTTCAAGCTCTGGTTGCAGCATATATAACCCTGTCACCAGCAACTTAACCCACAAAAGACACACGTATTCCTGCAGTTCAGACTTCAGAAACCCATCATGGTCAAGACACTTCCGTTTGGCGACCTGCAGGTCCCTGTTCCCGGCTTTGGCGCCATGGGCCTCAATTCTGCCATGGGAACAGACCTCAATCTTGAGCAGTCCGAGCCTGTTCTTCTAAAAGCCATCGAGCTTGGCTGTACGTTCTGGGATACTGCAGTAAGTCGTCCTCCCATGATTGAAGGAATGTTGGCCTCTCATTATGCTCTGCGTCAAGGTCGCCTACAAGAATGGCGAAAATGAGAAGCTCCTGGGAGAGTTTATAAAGAACCACAATGTCCGCGAGAAGCTTTTTGGTGAGTACAGCATCCCTCCTTTCTCTTTATTCAGTATCGCTTACTTACATTGTGCCGATGCACAGTTGCCTCAAAGTGTGGATTCGATGTCTTCGGCCCGCAGCGGAAAGTAGACAATTCCGCCACTCACATAAAAAAGTACATCGAGGGCACGATCGAAAGACTTGGTTTCACTCCTGATCTTTACTACTTGCACCGAATCGACCCAAGTACGTCTTGAGTCCACCCCTATATTAACAATCCTAATTCTCCAGCACAGACACCCCCCTCGAAGAGTCCATCACTGCCTTGGACGAACTTCGCCGTGCAGGAAAGACCAAGTACATTGGTCTATCTGAATGCTCTGCTGAAACCCTGCGCAAGGCAAATGCAAGTTAGTATCCCCTGCAATCTCACAAGTACGGTCAAATATGCTGATGTATCGCAGTCGCCAAGATTGACGCCGTTCAAGCCGAGTACTCGGCTTTCGAGACCTTGCACGAGACAAGTGGCCTGATTGACACAGCGAAGGAGCTGGGCGTGGCATTTGTGGCATTCAGCCCTCTTGGTCACGGCTGGCTTGTTGATGACTTCCAGTTCAAGTCGCCGGATGATTTCGCCGCTACTGATTTCCGCCGCACTGGTACGTTAAACCTATTCCTGATTAAAAGTTCACCTGATGACTCTGTAATCTAGTTCCAAAATTCCAAGGCGAGAATTTCTATAAGAATAAGGCTATCGTCGACGAGATCAAGAAGTTAGCCAGTTGGAAGGGGTGCTCGGTGGCGCAGATCGCGTTGGCTTGGGCTGCTGCGCAGGGGCTGATTACAATTCCCGGAACGACCAAGGCATCACGGTTAACTGAGAACTGGGCATCTCGTGATATCGAACTGACATTAGAAGAGCTGGGGGAGATGCGGACGATTGTGGATGCTGCGAAGCCGGTTGGTGAGCGGTTTGCTCCTATCTTCCAGTCGATGGTAGGCCATTAATTAGTAGATACTATAAACAAGACCAGACAGTCTTCTAGTACATCAAGTATAAAAAGACAAAACATACAACAGCTGGGATTCGCATGTGGTCACCCACCATACTACTAACCAGCCGGCGTGTGGCTTCAACGCGACCAGAAGTCGGGTGCTTGCCGCCCGGGTGAGCTTAGGGTGAGGCCGCTTTGCAGTCGCGCGACCGGGGTGAGATTAGGATGAGTGCGGGCGAGACAGGGTGAGCCACTCACCCTGGTCTGTGGTTCCAGGTCACCCGGCGTCTCAAAATCGGTCGCTCGAGCCGAAATTACTGATATAATCGATATTTACATTAACTAGTTAACGTAAATCCCGGGCGGAAGGTAGTTTTTGCACCCGCCTATTGCTATACAAACTTTCGATTTAAATAACTTTATTAATTCTTAATTAAATTCTTTAAACTAAAGATAATTAGAAATATAATAGCTTGTTCTCTTATAGCCTTATATTCTATAATTTATATACTTTAGTAGAGCGTGACTATATCTCTTTAAAGTTAGAAGAGTAGTAGAGCTTAATATCCTTACCAACTTAAACTTTATTAGTTACTTCTTGATAAAATAAGATTCCTAGCTTCTGTAAATAAAAGATTATCTATAGGAGTTATTAAATATCTAGAATAACTCTTTTTTACTATATTATCTGTTATAAATTCGCGGAGATCTGTATTCTCCCGTGTTAATAATTTAATACTATGTTAGGGGAACGTCTGTAACAGAACTTCATATTAACTATGCCATGGTAAACGAAGGAATAGATAAAGGAAGGAACAGGTAATCATAGAGCAGGCAGATAATTTCCAACATCGTATGCGCATACGATGTTGGAAATTATCAAAGTGCGGTATGGTGCTTCAGCGCATAGACTTTGGATTTTCCTATGTCTATTGAATAATACGTTTGTGTTTACGAGTATGGTTGTTGGGTTTCTGCGCTCACGGGAATGGATGTTGTTGCGAGCTCTTATCTTTTGCCGCTGGGTGTGACGGCTTATACCTATTTCAGTGGGTTGAAGGCGACGTTTTTGACGGACTACATGCATACGTTCATCTTTATGATCATCGTCTGCTGTTTCACGATCAAGGTCATTACTGTCAACGAGATTGGGTCCCTGGGTGCGCTTTACGATGCAGTGCTTAGGGCTGACGCTGTGAATGCCGTACCGGGGAACTATCAGGGATCCCACCTAACCATGCGCAGCGAGCAGTGTTTATTCTTCGGCATATTGCACGTAACAGGCAACGTCGGAGCCGTGATAATGGACACTGGATTTTGGCAGAAGGGGTTCTCCGCTGACTTTGCCGCCGCGGTAGCGGGGTACGTCCTTGGAGGCATGGGCGTTCGGGACGATAGTCGGTCTTGGAGGGTTAGCGCTGCAAAATTCACCATCTTGGCCGACGTTCCCGAACCCCATGACATCCTCTGAAGTCAGTGCTGGCTTGGTCCTTCCGTACGTTGCACAGACGGTAGCAGGGAAGACTGGTGCAGCTGCTATATTACTAGTGATATTCATGTCCACGACATCCATTGCAAGCGCGCAGATGATTGCCACAGGCTCAATTATATCTTTCAATATATACGGGACATATATCAACCCGCATCCAACCAACGCACAGCTCCTCAAATGGTCCCACTTAGGGGTCGTCTTTACATCGCTGTTCATCTCGACGCTCGCCACAGCATTCCACAAGCGTGGCGTGGATATGACCTGGCTTTTGTACATGATTGGGCTGATTACGTGTCCCGGTGTATTTCCCACATGCCTTGCGCTGCTGTGGGAGGAAACAGAGTAGGGAAGCGGCGATTACAGCGCCGATTGTGGGTATGGCCTGTGGGCTGGCTGTTTGGTTTGGAAATGCATATGCATATTATGGAGAGATTACGATTGAGAGCACGGGCGGGACGATGCCTTGTCTTTTTGGGACTGTGACATCGTTTGTTGTGCCGCTGCCTGTTACTGAGGGTATTTCGCTGCTACAGAACAGGGAGTTTGATTGGACTGGGTTAGGGGAGATTCAGATAGTTAAGGTTGAGAGCGAGCCTAATAGCACCGCGTCGGAATCAGGGACAGAGACGGAGACGACAGAGCAGACTGGGAACAATGTCGCGCTTTTCAGCACTCCCGAGATAACGAAATACCTCAGGCGTATGAGCCGCTGGGCAGCTTTCTGGGCGGCATTTACGATAATCGGGCATGTCCTGCTTTGGCCCGTGCCAATGTTCGGGGCTAGGATGGTGTTTTCGAAGAGCGTAAGTGCCGCTTTTTGATATAAAAATGATTATATTTGACCATCTTTGTACTAACCGTTTGCTTGGCCGTGTAGTTCTTCGTTGCCTGGGTCGTGATATCACTCATATGGCTGTGGTGCACTCTTGTCGTGGCTATATTCTACCCGCTCGTTGATGGTGGCTTACAACAGATGTGGGCCGTGATTACGAGAAAAGGAGCTATAAGGAAACGGGAGGTCAAGAATGGCGGAGGTGAGAATCCCACGCCGGATGAGTCTGCAGTGGAGGTTGGCGTTGTGACGAAGGCTTGAAGGAGGTTGTATGCCAGAAGTTCCCACAGATGGTGATTGCCCATTTCCTAAGATGGGGCTTCGCAGATTGAGCAGGTGACGGAAGAACCCGGTGGTAGAATTAGAAAAATAGACGGAGCAAGGATGGTAATAGGGAGTGTACTTGAAAACTCAATATATCCAGCGCAGAATTCAGTTTACTCTAGTACTCCAGGATTAGGAAATAATCAGGAAAAGAATACTGGTATGTACGATATATACATTGAATATTAGGTCTTTCTAGTATGTTGCAGTGGTCATGCCCCATCGTCAACCTCGCAGGATGCATCCACTATCCACCCATGATGCAAAAGTCAAAGTCCAACATCAAGGTCCTAAAATCTTGAAAGTAATGAAGAAGCAAGTGAGAAGAAAGAGTAAGGGAAAAGAGGCAAATAAAAACTGATAAGAAGTAAACCCTCAACCCCCTAAAAAACCCTAGCCGTAACAGTAGCAACAGGCTGGATATTCTCTGGCTGATAATCCGGATCCTCCAAGTAACTGTATGCAGGCATGTAATCGATACCTGAACAATCGCCCTCCTTGGGGTGGCCGAAGATGTCCGTTTGGTCGGGGATATCCTTGTACCAGCACGTGCAGGTGTCTTTGTAGGAGTCACCCAGGATCGAAGTGTCGGTGTCTTTGCATTCGACGCCGCCGTGATCACCACTGGCCACTGTGCCTGTGGGGTCTTCGTCGTCTTTACCGACGGCTTGGATTTGGTAGACCTATTTCCGGTATTAGATTTGTCAGGATAAGAGTTAGGGGAGGGATTACTTACTAGGCAGACGTCCTGCAGGCTTCCGCCATATTTGCTTGTCGTTGTGTCCGTGTCACACTGTAACGACCATTAGCAAATAGCGTAATAAGAATAAGTGAAAGGAGACATACCCCATTAAGCACAGTCCTAAGCCGATCCATGCAAAGATCTGTATCACGTAGACCCAGCCCAGTAGGCGGCCAAGTAATCGACCCCGTACAGGCACCACCGGCAAAGTAAGCGCCAACCCAAATCTTATCATTGCCACCATTAGTATCATAGCTTCCAGACGAACCAAGCGCCTTGCCCTTGCCATCAGTCGTCTGTCCAGTGCCCATATTGATAGGCGGCACAAAGACGTTCCCGTACAGCCCGTCCTCGCTACAGAAGTTCTTAATAGCCGTCTCGGCGTCAGAGGCAGGGAATGCGATGCGATCGTCTGCGGAGCCAGCACACTCGGGAGCTGGTGTATCGATGTAGTCTGCCCATTGCCGAAGTTGGCTGTTGAAGTCCTCAGAGTAGTCTGAGTCGGGTGCGAGGGTGTCGGTGTCGGGATCGTTAGCTAGCTCAACGACTTCGTCATCGCCGAGGTCGTTGGCTGTGAAGTCTGTGTCTGCGTCGTCGTCTGTTGCAACGTCGCTGGGGAGAGCACCGGTGTTTACGCCGAAGTTACCATCGCTGTCATACACGAGGAGGGCGTTGGTCCTGCCGAACCAATCCTCGGCTTGTTTGTCGGCGAGCGGGAGCCAAGGGTATTGGTTGCCTTCCAGCTTGGACTGGACGTATTTTGCTGGGACCAGTTAGTTTTTGTCCTTTCAATATCTAGGCTGAGGGTGTGAGAGTGGACATACACAGTGCGTACTGAGCGTAGTTATCGGCGTTCATGGTGATTCCTTCCTCAGCTATCTTCTCTCGCGCAGTCCGTGCAAGGACCTTGCAGTAGTATGGCTGGTACACGTCCACCTTGGCGAGTTTCTTCTTCCAGTCGCGGCTATCGGGCTTCTGAATGTACTCGTAGATGTGCATGCTGAGGTCGGTAATGCGGCGGTTGTTGTTCTGCTTGTAGGTCATCACCGAGGCGTGCATCATCTCGTGCAGAATGATGTATGCTAGCCAGGAAAAAAACTATCAGTGACTGACTGGCAAAGGATAATGTTGGCCGTGATGATGACTTACCTTGATTCTTATACTTGGTAAGATCATACCTCCACTTAAAATTATCACTGTCCTTCTGATCATTGATCGCATCACCAAGATTCTTATAGTAAAAGAACTGATCGCAAAAGTGCATATTGCTCAGTGCATCATACTTATCATACCGCGGCGCATTATTCGGGTTCGCGGCATCAGTCTTCGTGTTCCACTGATACGCAATAACACCCTGTCGATTACACCGGTTCTGGTACTTCTGGTCATTTGCGGCTCCACAGCGCGCGTTCATCTTGTAGCCAGGCCACACATCGCTCAGCCGGAACGTGCCGATGTGGTCGAAGACAGACTGGATGTTGCTCTGCCAATCCTTGTTGAGTGCGCTGGGACCAAAGAAGTCCATGGCGCCCGGGTCGTTGGCGAAATCGATGTTTTCGACGTGTAGGGCCATGGTCACGGCGTCTTCGTGGGCGTCTTTAATGGCTTGTTGCTGCGTTCTATCGCAGCCTTCGAAGTGAAGCCATGTCCATTGGGCGGTGACATTATCGTCGTCACGCGCTTCAATTGTGCCGTCAAACTCGAGGGGTGCTGCATAGGAAGTGAGGAAAAGAGGGAGGGAAGCAAGAAGGGGAAGGAGTGTTCGAGTCAACATTTTGACCATGGTCAATGAGCGTGACTAGGTGCTCCGTAAAGCTTTTTTTGTGAGACCTGTTCTTCAAAATCATCATGATATAGAGACTTTCCCTGACGCTATATATACTGCAAATATCCTACTAGCGCAGGTCCAGCTTTTCCGTTGTTCTATTGTTATGCTACAGGATCTAGTTCGGACTGGGTCCAGCTCGGGCTTCCACGGAAATATCTCGTTTAAGCACATGATAGGGCGAACGTGAAACGACCTATTGTAGGCGGCTGTGCCCCTGTCATTCTGAGTAATTTTAAGCAGGCTAAGACATTTGCATAGGTTGAGAAGCCATAAGCCAGGTCTTGGCGGCCCTTGCAGAGGCTGAGCCTAGGGTTGGGGTCCAAGATATGCTTGGCTCATTTGGTTACCTGATCTAGGCTATCTTGAAGCGTGGTCAGAACAGCTTTCAGCCCCGTCATGCAACCTGGCCCGATCAATGACAGTCCTCAAAAGGGTTTTCCGCCCCCAAAGACGGGAAATTAAGTACTCAAGCCTCGTATTGTCTTACTTAGTTTCTACTGTTTGGACAACCCCATTTCAAGGCCTTGACTTTTATTCCGCGACCGCAAGTTCTAAGCGCTTTGTATTCCCGCAATTCACGAAATCAATTCAGCTCCACGACCATGGACAAAAATATACCACAATCCGGCTTACAAGCCCAGTCTACGGCTGAGCCCCCATACTACCACCGCCCGATGAAAACAGCCCTTACAATGCTCTTCTTCCTCCTCATGGCTCTTTTCAGCTACAAATCTTTCGCAAGGTCTTCGTCTATTCTCCCCTTCTCAGCCCCATCGCAGGAATCCATATCCGAGACCTCCGAGCCTACTAATGAGGATTACGTCTTGCCGTATGAGCGCCGGCCTTGCCCCCTCCCAACAACCCGATATAGCATCCACACGGGCCAAGCAGCATGCTACCCCTCATCAGGAGGAATCTGGCTTTCAGACTTAGGCCCCCTGGAACTACAATATTTGGGTATCGATAGATTTTCCTCGACTGAGCGCCCTGATTGGTCAAAGGAACAAGAAGACGATTTCTGCCACAAGCTCCGGCGATTTGGTGGCGAATGGCATAATCCTGATCCCGAAGGGCGAGATCTGTATATCGGTGGGGAATGTCATGAGCTCTACGAGAACGCACCGATTGCTTCGACCACTCGCAAAGTGGGAATCCCGTCTGATGAGAACGACAAGGGGGCTTGGGTTCTTAATGTCGATGAGGAGACTGGGAGGTTTCCCAATGAGATTGTTATTGTTAAGAACGCACTGACAATGGACGAGCGAGTTCAGGCGTTGATAAGATTGGGGGCTGTTTACTGTGTAGACGTTGGTGATTGTAGTTTACTTGGCGATCTGAAGCTGAAGCCATGCGAGTTGCCTAGGGACAAAGGATGGGAGGAAGTGCTGGAGCTGGATTGTCTTTGATTGATGGGAAGACTGGGTTTGCGGAATGATATTTATATGGTTTTCATTTAGCTTGTACTACCCTCAAGTGACGCTTCTCTTTGATGATTTCTTTTCTTGTCATTTTTTTTTTTTTTTGTTTTCTGGTTATTTTTGCTGAGAAAGCGGTGCTCAACTTGCTTTTTTATTATCCAGGGGTGTATACAGTGATCTCAATGGAGGGAGACGTCTAGATAAGGCGTCCACAATTCTATCTCTGACCATGACACATGAATATATTTCCGCCAATTGTCCCTCAGGTCTGTCATCATTGACTAGACTAGGAAACCTGACTTTAGCCCGAACAGGTCCATGCAATCCTGCATTGGTTGCGTCCAGCTCTTACAAACACGGTCGATATGCAGATGATATCGACTATCTAGAGATGGATGCCGAGGAAGAGGAGGAAAGTGAGAGTGACAAATCTGACGAGGCAGATGAGTTCCATAAATTGGAGCTGTCGCAGCTGGCGAAATTCAAGACCAAGCAAAGCAGTAAAAGGTGGAATAGAAAACTAGCTATGGCTTAACCCACAATCCACGTCCGCTTCTCTGCATCATCCCAGGTGCCTCTGATCGTGTAGCCAAACAAGTTTGGATCGCGCATATCCAGAATTTGCGCGTGTACGTACCCCGATGAAACATACCGTGCGTGGTAGGCACCATCTTCAGTGGTCTGCAACGACACTACTGCACAGCGGCTGATCACATCCAGTTTGACCTCGAGCATGATAATCCCATACGTTGCACCCCCGCCGAGCTCTAGCGGCGCTGCTGTCTCCAAGTGGAAGACTTTCGTGCCTGTTGCAGGCTGCGTCCGATCAAACTGAGAGTCATCAATCCACCTCTCCAAGTCCTTTCGCCTCTGGCACTCGTCAGAGTCGAAGAACTTGTTCATATCCCAGAACCTGCAAGACGGATAGACCAGTGAAGAATACAGAGAGACCTCGAGCCCCCGAGGCGTAATTTTCCCGCCATCATGGTAGAGCGGGGAGAAGGAACCGGTAAATCGACAGACTCGCATTGCCCAGCCCATTCCCTCGTCTTCAAACCGGGGTCCCTCAAGAAACAACACGTCTTGGGGGAACCGTTCAAGCATACCATACAGTCTGCGCATGCGCTCTTCAGGTTCCTTTACCTCGAGGATTTTCTGAAGATCCAGGTCTAAAACACTGGCTAGGACGGTCGCTCGATCACGGTCCTTGCTGGATGCTCGTGCGGCCACATTGAACCAGGTCCCCTCGATGATCTGATCTGGGGTACTCCCGTAGAGCATGCGGCCGACGCCAGACTTATGGCGCTGTGCCTGTTGAAAGTATATGTACCAGGCCCCTGCAGCCAGCGTAGCCATTCCTTCTTGAAGAATCGGGAGTTCTCCTCTGTCGACCTTTGTCACTAGCTCCTCGTTGATTGAACTGACGTTGACTGGCTTATCTGCCAAAAGCACGTATAGTCTCTCCTCGGAGGCAAGTGCTTCCTGAAGCGTCCATAACCGGCGAATCCAACCTGAGCAGTACAAAACTCTCAGACAAATCTCCAGCTTGGTACATGAGCGGGACTCGACCATCATCATGCTTGAGTCAATTATCATCGTCCGATAGGCTAGGGTTGGTCGGGTTAGTGCTGTGTGGGTGAGGAAATGAACGACAGGACAGCTCGGACTGACCACCAGTATAAACATCGCGAATGCGTTGGATTGCCAAGTTGCGAATATCATCTTGATGGGGAATACACAATGTGTCCATCCAGACAAGTACAGAATCGTCTCCGCGCTGGGTGGCAGTCGCTGCGAAATGCGCAATTCGAGAGGCACCACTATGCAGTACTCCAAATGTCTTCTCTTTGTAATGAGGAATATATTCTTTCTTGCGAAGAAGGGGCCTTGCATGGTCATATATAAATTCTAACTGGCAGTGCGGGAGCGAATTAGCATGGGGATTGCCTAGTCCATCAGCCCATACATGTGAGACAGCCACGTATGGCTGGCTGCTGTGGTTTTTGACCACCTTAATGTCAAACTTCCTATTTCCGAACTCATCCTTTCCACGGGGTGTTATCCTCACAACCGGGATGTGTCCGCTTTGAAGGATGGCATGTAATTGTTCAATATCTGAACCGACATGCAAACAGTTGCAATCCTGCTGGACGTGACGAGTGATATAAGTCCTCTCATCTATATTGTCCGCCACGCATTCCGTCGTCTGACAAGAGTCATGCGTTCGATTATACCAGCTGGGCTTGGAACGAGCCAGTTGCATTAGATACACCTGGGCGTCCAACTGCATACCGGCCTTACTACATCTCGCTACATCGACCGGACACCATCCATCGTGGATTAGCTTCTCCTCTTCCTTTAGATTAAGAAACAAGAACCCCGAATTGCGCGGAGTGGGCTGCTCGCCACCGCGCTTGACGGCAACGTTCCAGAGGGCCAGGGCAAGCAGCCGAATTGCCATAAAGATGTCCTCGCCTATCCAGAGCTTATATTTGGAAAGGCTTAAGAGGACTTTGGGGATGATCCACAAGCATCGGGCCCCGCGATCATTATTCTCCCAGTCATCGGCATTGCCAACATATTTCTCCAGTTGTCGAGTCGTGATGTACTGCTTCTCGCCTTCTGTAGCCTCGCGGAGAAGAAAGTCAGACTGGTCCAGCTGATCACCAAAGACATGGTGCAGCACGCCAAAGTAGAGCCAGCAATGCATTCGCGATCGATATTCCGGCGGAACAGCGTTGGAGGCAAACGTGACGCCGTTGGATTCGTCCAGCCACCCACTGCGGTAAGGGTAGGCTTCCCAATCGCGTCCGTCGTATAGCGGGCCATCATATTCGAACCGGAGGGGCTTTTGAGGCACGTCAGGGGAAAACAAATGATCTGCCATGACGACTGCCTATCTCTGCCGGAGGTGTGCAAAGGGTTGGCTTTGACAATCGGGGTTGACCCCGCTTCAGCTGAACGTTTGCTTTTGTGCGCTACGTCGAGTACGAGGCTGAAGTGTGGGAAGCACTAGCGTTCTTCCACTTCACACAGTCCCAGACCATCACCACAACCACAATCCTAGATGCCTTTAGAAATGCAGAAGATGTTCAATTTGGACGGGAAAACAGCCCTGTGGTATTCAAACCAAGAGCTCTTATTTAGATAAATATATTATTAAGCAATTCCTCCATGCTTTCTTCCGGGGAAGGAGATGACTTGACCCTGGCTTTTAATTTTTTGCGATCATTATCAGTTCCTTGGTAAAGAACATTGATAATTGTCTTTAGAACCTCTTCGGTTCACTGGGCCTTTTTTAGAGGTTCTTACTCCACCCAGGTGATTGTTTTGGTTTGCAGCCACTCGTCATAACCAGCAGTGCCGCCGAAGCGGCCAAATCCACTGTTCTTCCATCCGCCGTGAGGTAAGGTGGGATCATCGTGGACTGTCATCGAGTTGATGTGAACAGCTCTGTGAACGAATTTGGTCAGCCAACTGCGTTTGGGTGAGATACTCAAGCTGGAAACATACCCGGATTCGATTTGATTGGCCACCCTCAGACCACTGAACAGGTTGCTCGTAAACACGGCTGATGTGAGGCCATACTCCGTGTCATTGGCTAACGCAATCGCTTCTTCCTCGCTGTCAACAATGTTAAGAGACACTGTCGGCCCGAATTACTCCGTGGCGTAGATGTCCATCTCCTTGGTGGACCGGGAACTCCTTGCAGCATACTACCTATAAGAAACTGAATGCCTTGATATCTCCCAGCTATAACAGAGATGCTATAGTCCAAGGACCCAGGCTAAGTTAGATAAGACGCGGGACTTCTAGGACTGGTAAGGAATAGTATAGACCTACTTTAAAGTACTAATACTAATAAAGAGCCTGCCTCTCCAGATTCTACCGCGAAAGTAAGTATAATTCTGTTAAATATTTTGACTGGCTCTCTAACTCTAAGAAGATATTCTACTTTCTTAAGGCCCTCTTCTCCTAGCGCTGCGATCAGCAATAAAATAAGAAAGGAGGTCAGATACCAGGAATAAGATATAAAAGCTTACTGGAGATCTTCCAGAAGTGGTGGTATCTAGTTTATAAGATAAAGCTAGGACACAGCCTTAGTAAGGACACCATTATTAAGATTCTAGATATTAGTACCCGGCAGCAATCTTATAGATCTTAGGCTTTTTTTTACTAATTATCCCCAGGTATTAGTGATTATTACTCGGGAAAAAAACCTCCTCTTCAGACGCCGACCGAAAGTAATAATATATATTAGAGACATAGCGGAGCTCGCTCGCGTGCTGTTATTAATAATAGAGATGGTATTTTAGTTTGGATAGCTTTAGATATAGTTACTCCTCTTCTACCAGTTAGCCGCCATTACTGGTAGCCGCCCCGGGGCTCTACTGAACTTGCGCTATCGGGACCTCATACAGACTCCGTTATGGAGTAGCGAAAGCATTCAATGATAGCTATAAGTTATCTTGTTCAGATCGCAACTGATCATCTCCTTACTAACTTCGCCATCGTCTTCGTTGAACAGTGGATATTACAAATGAGCTCCAGAATGTAATATTACAGCATGCTAGCATCGATACTTTCATAAAACATTACAGCGTGGGCATTTATGTTAATGCTCAGGTGATTATCCTGGGATTCTGCAGGCCCACGACCAATTTAGTCTGAAGGGTTTGTAGGATCTGAATGGGGTCCTGGGCTGAGGGCTGACGTAGGCCTGTGGTATGAACACTGGGATGGTTGGGTAGACGAGAACAGAGCGCTGCGGTGGTAGGCCCCTATGCTGATGACCCGGGCGGTAAGGTTGGGTTCGGAGAACCAGTGAGGGGCACCTGTATTTATAGTTGTACGCTGCATAGTTGCTGGCGGCTGGGACAGTCTATGGATAGTAAAATCATAATAAAAATGTTCTTAGCCTGCGCTCACTGTTAGCCTACGCTTTGCTGCCGCGCAAGAAGTAGATCTTTGCTAAGCGAATATGCAACTGCCGAGGGGGGCGGGGTTTAGAGCCAATGCCAGCGTCAGCCCTAAGTCCCTCACGCATCGACACCTTCTATTATCCCACAGTTCCAATCACCTGTCGGCCTCAAGACTCCCAAATGCGTGCGCTACGAGGATGTGAATTAGGACTCACCCACAGTAGCTGGGACAGGGATGGAATTTGTCGCACTTGGCCTTCCGTCGCCTGTATGCGATCGGGCTTGAGACCTGTTAAGGCTGATCCTGACGCAGTACTGAGCAGTCATGATCTGAGTCATACTGTATCAGGCAATCATCAATATACGAGTGTTTAACTCCAGCCCCAGCTTGATTTCGAAATCTCGATCCAATAGGATTCAGACAAGTGTGCAGAAAGGACGCAAACGTGCTCCTTCCCATAGAAGATCTGCTTCCTAATACAAGGTAGACGGGCTTGCGGCTCTTGTGGCTGTGGCTGCACAAGGGTTCTTGGAGCCAAACTACAGAAGCGCAAGCACACAACATCCAAAAGGCATCAATTAATAACCAAGCTGACGTGTCTCTCGGTGCCAAGAGATCCCGCCCATCAAAATGAGGCCGTGTCCAGCGTGGACTGGATGAGCTGCTCTCGTATTGCCACCTAGTAGAGTAATGATTGGCACCCAGAAGGTTAGGTGTGCCATCCAAGAGAAGAGCCTCTCCGGCCCAAAAAGCTCTGCTTCTCGCTGTTTTGATTGAGAAAAAAGCAAGTCGTTTTCTGGACTGTTCGTTTCGTTCGCAGGGCATCCTCAAAAGATCTCGAGAAAAGTACGCATTCAGCATGGCAGACGCAAGCGTGGGGGAGGAGCAAGCACTCCATAATTTATGCGTCTCTGTTTTCACGGCAGAGTACCAACGCGACTATGAGAATGCTACTTCGCTTCACCAGTCATCCGTCGCGCAGCTTTCACAGGCCCTCCAGAAAGCCGGCCTGCTCGACCATAACAAGAAGCGCGTGCTGCGACGGAAAATCAAAATCCACCAAGGTCGACTCCAAAACCTTAGACAGCAGCAAGCTCGCCCTTTCCTTTTGGTCGTCCCCCAGCGCAGGAAGGATATAGTCGAGGAGCAACTTCGTCGCGGTGTTGTGACGATTGGTTTGGTAAAGCCTCAGCTTCAGTCCAAACGAGCCTACAGACTAATTTGATACACTGTAGGAGGATATGGTTCTCGGAAAGCACAAGCGCGAACGCGCCCAGAACCCAAAGGCGACGATTGAGCCGTTTTTCCAATATCTCCTACAACCGCAGGTGTCGTTTTATACGCCAACAGTGGACTTCTCTGTCCCGACCCTGAAGTTCGACATCACTGGAGATGCTGAGAATACACCCTTCGTACCCTCCCACTGGTGCTCCACCAAGGTCAAGGTGTTCGGAAGTGACGAGAATCTCTATATCTGCGAGAGCCTCAAGTACAAGAGGCGACAAATGCCAGTCGTTTCGATCTCCCGAGCCTCCGATTATCCCAGTCCCTTCGTCACAACTCGCGTTGGCCCGGCCTACTGGAATCTGAGCGGCCGTAATATGCAGCACACAACGAGCTACGGCAGTGTAATTCCGGAGAACTCAGACCGGGATAAAGAATGGGCCCCGCGGCGCTTCACATTCGGTGGGCGTCGGTTCGTCTGGAAACCTTACCCTGAGGTAGGCCGTAGCGCCGAATATCTCTGTGAGGTTCGCTCCGAGCGGCCAAAGCCTGGTAGTAAAACGGGCAAGATTGAAGATGAGGTGTTTGATGCTAAATTGGCGTGGACGTCCGACCACAGGTTCTTCAAAGCAACTCAGCTTGAGATCGTGGGCGGACTGGATCCGTTCTTCCGGGAGTTTATATTTGCCAGCCAGTGTACAAGGCTTCTCATGACGAAATACGGGCACTAATTAGGCATAATGTGTAGAGTTTAATGATATCCGAACATACTGGGAGGACTGGGCTTGTAGAATGCTCTCAACGGCTGTCCTGAACGTTCGCGGATTGAGTCAGAAGCTGGAGTGGCTCATGCAAGTTGTATTCCAGTAAATTCCACGAGATGACAGCAGCTTCGGTCATGAGCCGCAATTTGGTGGCGATCTGTGCAGATCAATATCGAAACACGGGCATTCCATCCTATCAAAATGATCAGCAAAACTCACCCAGACAGCCAAGGGTCTGACCGTTGGATAAGGGTTGCTAGAAAAGGGCCGTTCTTATTTCAGCTCGTGCACCCTGAATGGTTTTCTTCCCACACCCGAGTTTGCAGAATCAGAGGGAGACAGACACCGTCGTACTGGGCGTGCGACAGTCGAATATATGCTTGTCTGCCTCCTGAATGGCTTCTTTGAAGACGGGATACGCCTCGATCAGCTCTCTGCCCATTGCGTACCACTTTGCTCCCTGCCCCGTGAATACCATTCCGATCCTTTGAGTCTGTGAGGCTCTAGCAACAAGAAACTCGTTCTCTTCAACAGCCTGTATCAGACTGTCTCTGTCCACCGCAGGGTATGCTGCTGTCTACTGGAATCGAGATCGCCGTTGTCCAAGGGTAAACGCTAGATTCTTCATTAGCTACTCATCTTTCTCGACGTTGGCCTGTCTCAGATACTGTGCCAAATGCGCCATCATCTTACGAGTACCCGTCTCGTCCTTCGCACTAAGAACGAAAGCTCGAGGCACATTGGCTCCCGAATGGTGTCCATTGGTATAGGGCTCGGGCCTATCTTGTGGTGCAGGCTCCATAATAACGTGGGCATTCGTTCCCCCGTACCCAAAGTTGTTAACCGATGCCCGCCTACAGACGCTCGATGGCCATGGTTTGAGGGAGCCTGGGACCTAATCACCAGTCAGCAATTCCAGGGATTCCTTCAATTTAAGCTGGTCTTACTTTATTACCTCTACATTTAATGATTCGATATCAATTTCGGGGTTCGGGTTCTGATAGTTCGCATTCGGGGGGATACTTCTTTTCTCAAAGGCCATGGCGACCTTAATGACACTTGCGAGGCCATTGGCTGTCTCCGCATGGCCGATGTTTGATGTCACAGAGCCAATGAATAACGGTTCATTTACCGGTCTGTCACAGTTCAGGGCTCGGCTGAGTGCAGATATCTCTATGAGATCCCCGACTCGTGTACCTGTACCGTGGACTTCCACATAAGTCGTCTCGGTAGGGTCTAGGCCGGCGTTTCGATAACAGGAGAGAACCAATTCCTCCTGAGCCTGTTCGCTAGGTGAGGTAAGGGTTGGAGTGCGGCCATCCTGGTTCAGTGCGGTTTCCCTGATTACTGACCGAATCGGATCCCCATCGCGCAATGCATCCGCTAGGGGCTTGAGAATAACTGTTGCAATACCTTCTCCACGACCGTAGCCTAAAGCTCGATCGTCAAAGGGATAGGACTTACCGGCAGACGAAAGGAATCTAACTCTCCTATTAGCGGGTGCTCATATATATCGCCACGTAGATGCTTGCTCGTACCCTACACTCGCCAGCGTCTCGAGCATGTCAGGGTTGAGCATTATATTAGAACCGGCAACAATCGAGGTAGTCGACTCGCCCGCGCGGAGACTCTGGCAAGCCAGGTGCAAGGCCGTCAATGCCGTGGAACACCCCGTATCCACCGTCATGCTGGGCCCTCTCAGGTCATGAAAGTGGGATATCCTGTTAGATATCATGGCTGCGCCATTGCCGGTCAAGAAAAAACGAGGCAGAATGTCCGGGTCACGCATCAGGCTATCGTGGTAATCTCGAAAGGATGCGCCAGCAAAGACACACGTCTGCGTCCCTGCGATTTTTTCGATCGAGATGCCGGCTGCCGAATGTTATCTCCATGCTCTCTTCAATCCGATCAAGAAGCTCAACGTACCGCTCTCGAGGGCCTCAAATACCCCCTCTAGTTGCAGGCGAACTTGGGGGTCCATTGACTAGGCCAAGTTAGCTCATCGCTCTTCTCTAATTGCAATAGCCTGTGGGTTTACGTACGTTGGCCACCTCGGCTGGAAAATTGAAAAACGGCGCATCAAACAATGAAACATCCTCCTCAAGAAAGTGTGCTCCTTGTGCGTTGCTCTAGAGGTTTTCAGCATCCCTGTTGATGACCAAGAGAACGAAACTTACGGTGCCTGATCTCTGACCATCGGGGTGATAGAACGCTGCCTGGTTAAACCGACTTTGGGGTACTTTCGACCAGGCACTGCGCCCTTCAGCGCAGAGCTCCCAGAGCCTCTCCGGGCTAGTAGCACCTCCTGCAAAACGACAGCTCATGCCGACGACGGCGATGGGCATCGTTATAGGTTCTTTCTGGACCATGGTTGCTTGATTCAGTCCTTGCGCAGCTGATACAATATGCCTCAGGATTCTTCAGGATGGTAGGTCGGATCCCAAGAGAAAACGACCTAGGGATATAAGATGTCGTATAACGGCCCTGCGAGGACTCCCGTTGTAGACCGGCTGCGGACTTATGGCCATTAGTGAGACAACTCTTTTTCTCTTTTTCCTTTTTGGATAGTAATAACACGTTAAACGCTATTGCGTCTGTGACCGATAGCTATACAGGAAACAGGGCTGGAAGCTCCACATTTGACTTACATGTCTTTTGCCCGGCGAGGCCACAATTGTGCCTTTCCCTCCGCACCAACGCGTCTTGGACAACCAACTTACGATATTGATATCTGCTAATATGTGTGGAAGCCTGATTGCTAGTCTATGATCGTGGCTCTTGCACGGATTTCCCGATATCTAAAGTGTCTAGTGTCTCTCCTCCATCGCCATGACTCCACTCCACACCCTGACTCCCAAATCAGTAATCCCATAGAACTAAAGCTCGGGATCATAATCTTCGTAAGCTTCGTAGTCATAATCAATCTAGAAACTACATAAGCTACATAAGCCTCATAAGCTGCATAATTATTAGAGTAAGCAAGCATAACCTGATCACTGCTAGGCTGTCGTTTCTTCCCCCCCTTCTCCGAGGTCGGCGCAGGATCATTCCAGGCGGACTCCGATAGGTCCTGTGTTTCAACGGTCTCGACTTTAGTCTCAGCTCCATTGGTGGGCAAGGGTCATGGCACGGCCCAGAGCTGTCACGGTCCTCTGAGCTGGCCGGTCTCGCCCTTAGCAATTCGGCACGGGCATCGCCGGGCGGGATCTCCACCGTACAGAGTATGCTCCGAGACTCTTTCAGGCGTCCCTGGCTGGCAAGGTGGGGCCGGCAACACGGGTCATATACAGTAAATGAATCAAGGAGGATGAAGGAAAAGAGGATAAAAGAGACCAGCGGGAAGTCGCCCTTCACTGTTCCCAGCAGTAAAGTAATCGCATACGGTTGGCTACTACGTTACAGTCTGCGGTATTGATCGTGTTAGAAGAAGATTCCCGACCGGCGTCTCGGGTAGTTAATTAAAAATGTAGCGGTTTCATGGAACTCCCTGGCGGCTTTTCGTTACACTCGCACCATCGTCAAGGCCACATTCGCCAGTGCACACAGGACTGTAGCAATCAAGAACGGCGCCCCCACCCAGCCGTTGCCCTGGCGGATGCCCCATCGGAAACTAGCAACAAGCATCGGCACAGATGAAAGAGACGCAATCGATTGAACCAGCGGGATGGCCGAGCAGGCCAGCCCGAGAATCTCTGGCTCCACAACCGCCATCAGGAGGTTGCGCGCCGCCAATTCAGCGCCTGCCCCTAGCGCGGTGGTCACAATACCCCCTATAAGCCCGACACTGTGTCCTGTCAAGAATACCACGAAGTAGCCCATCATTAAAAAGGCCAAACTAACTTGTACCAGGGCTTTTTGGAGCCACTTTTGGTCCGAGGAAAGCTTGGTAGCTAAGACGCGAGAAAGCCAGGGGAAAACGACTAGCAGTATGCCGGTGCTGATGCCCAATTTGACGACAAGGAGGTTGGTCCCCTAAAGGATTAGCTCCTCATTTGGACAAACTACTGTAAGAATGGTATTTCACCTCTGCGTAGGTCCATCCAAACCGCGTTGATGCATACTGTAGGATGAGTGAGGTGCTTTGAGTGCCCATGCCCTCCGCAAGCAGGCAAACAATGATCCCCCGCGCGCTTCTGTTGGCCATAATTGCATATACGGTATTCATTGCCTGGCGCATCGTATCAAGTAAAGTAGAATTCGCCGAATCAGCGCGACCTTGGTCCTCAGATCCAATGGCAGATTCTGATGGTGAACAGGGGCGGATTATCTTCGCTGCTGTTGTCCTTGGGTGAGTTTCAGGAAGGAAGCATGTGAAAACGCACCCAATCATCAACATAATCACGCTCATAGCAAATGGTATCCATGGGTTGATGGATATGACCAACCCAGTTATGGCCATCCCGAGCAGCTGGGCGGCGAAGATGATGCCGAATATTCTCGAGAGAATGGCCGGTCTAGCTCCAGTTAAGCTACTTGCCATGAAAAGAGGGTTAGCTTGCGGCATACTGACCTCTCCTCCTCCGAATACAAGTCCGCGACGACGACCGACAGCACTGTCGTGGCGGTTGCGCCGCCTCCTCCGATCAATTGAAAGAACGAAGGGAGCCAAACCGCACGCAGAGGCACTGCTGGCTGCAGCCAACCTGTGTGTGTAGTGTCATTATCAAGCCACCAAAGGGCCCAACAACATGAACATGCAGTGCAAACTTACATATCGCCAGGTGGCTGGTCTGGGCAAGAAGCATCCCGCCCATTGACAAGACCAGGACAGGCCAACGACCTTTTTTATCGGCCATGAAGCCGTATGACGTACCTAGCACAATGCCTGTGGAATATGAGTCGACCAATCCAACCCATAAACGAGCGGTGCTTCACAGCTTACTTGGGATCATGTCTAAAGTGTTTTTCCATCCATTGACCGCCGCGAGCTCACTTTGAATTGGGCCAGCTTTGCAAGTCTCAGGCGACGCGACAGGAGAGATCCCACTCAGATAGCGTTGGCAGATAATTTCTTCATATACCGCGACCTGAGATGCAGACAGCATTGACGCGCCCAGGTCAATGATGAAGACTATGATGGCGATCAGGACAATCACTGCTGATCGACGGTGGGTTAGCCTCGTCGGCCCAGTGGAATCAGGGTTCCGTCCAGCATCCTGGAGCAGAGGCGTTGTTTCGGACATCTGCAGCAGAATGTTTTTTATGAAGAGAATTTCTCGCGTTCCCTGGAGTTGACGACAAATGCCAGAGGAAGCAGATCGAGCCTTTTGTAACAGCTTGGCTGTCTTATGTAATGCCGACACAATAACTAGTTAACTAACTAACTAACCAACCAACTAACTAGTTACGGACAGAACGCCGTAAAACCACGCACAGTCGTGCTACAGCCAGAATCTGCACAGTGTAAATGTAAATCAATATTTGTAAATGTAGACAAAGTGTGTCGGCTAATCCAAGTACAGCGAACTGCGATTCGACCATAAAATTACCAACTGGCATTGTATATTGCTTTGCTCCTCAAGTTCGAAATACTAATCGTGTCCTCGGTGGTCAATATATATATTTGTCATGAAATGTTCAATCAGATGGAAGCACATTGATTTTAATATATGTAGCGATTAAATATTTAAAGGCCATGCACATCAAAAATTTCTAACGATACCTGTAATTAGCAAACTACAGTGTAATTCGATGGCGATATCTTTCTCCTCCTATACAAAAAAGTGAATCGGGCAGCTTGATCCTCAATGCTCCGATCGAGGCTGTCGAATATTTATTTAGGGTTGGAAGTATCAGGCTAGCTTGAATACGCAGGGGGCTAACTTGGGAGAAATAGAGTGGATTCATCATAATACGGAAGAGACTGGCTGACAAATGGGTACATAAAGTACCAATTGATGTCAACTTTTCCCCGCCGGCCCTTTACAGCTCCAGAGCATCATGAGCCCGGCTGGCACAAGATATTTACTCTTATTCACCTCCAACAAGAATGGATGTGTTGATCTTGTCGGCTTTTTCCATTCCGCCGGTGAGGATGCTGTCCCCTGCTTGCTCAGAATGCGAAACCCGGAAATGGTCAAACTTCTGGTCATGCCACCCGGGCTGTGATCATCCGTCCCTTGGAGTCACGGTATATGGTATCATCGGCTGGACGCAGGAAAAATGCAATTGAATACCGGTGAGCCACCTGACGGTTGACAAAGGGCAGCACGCGGTGGACAGCGGACAGCAGTCGGTTTTGTGTCAGGAACCGGAGCGAGTCACCTACGTTGATAATGGCGTGGCCGTGCTTGGGCGCCACGTACACCCATTTGTTCTCTAGCGGTGACAGCATCTGGAGGCCCCATTGCTGGCAGAGGAGAAAGGCCAGGGTCCCAATGTCAGTATGTTTGTTGTGCCCCACGCCCTTAGCCGCTTCCTCGTCGGTCTGGCTGGGGTAGCGGAACATGGACAAGGTGCTTGTGGTTGGCTGAGACGGGTCGTGGAACGACTCCAGCGTCGCTGGAAGCTTTTCTCCCAGGACCTTAGTAAAGCAACGCAGAATAAGCAACGTCAGCCTGTGAGCACCGGAAATGAACGGCTCTAACAACTCATAGTACTTCTTCAATGCGGGCGCCAGGTTATCTGAGCGGGTTCGGCATTCCTGGAAAGAGATCTGCCCATCATGGATCAGCAATGTGCCTGGAGAACGGTGGCTGGAATACCTTCAGACTCTCATAGTGGTCGGTGCGATCTTCTGTGGCCCCGGCAGAGGTACCACAAGGTTCATACCTGCGGAATCATCAGCGATGGGCGAGCTGTCGGACTGCGCAGTCATACCCATGGATATCGCTGTTCCGGTCATCCTTCATCTTCACTTCCTGTAGCTGATCGAAGTACTCTTCCATAAACGCCAGCACCGCATTCCAAGTGTCCACTAGACGCGGGGTTTCTGCGGTGGTCAAATCCAAATAGAAGAACCCATGTGTCTTGCCCGCATCTAACACTCTCTCTATCTCAGCGTCATCTCCCCTCGCAAGCTTGCTGGGGTCAATGATAGGCAGCTCGGCCACAGCGTGGTTCAGAGTCATGGCAGCATCCATGGTCCACGAAAGCAAAAGGAGTTCGAGTTGGGATTAGATTTAGGAACAAGCTCGGAAGATTTGGAGGCACGCTGCCCTAGATGATACCTTACTACGACTGTCATATATCATGCGCGGCTGCAGGTGGACTGATGTTTCAGAATCCGGATAAACATCACATCACTGGGATGCCCTGCACCTTGGGACGAGTCAGCTTGCTGTTCCTGATCTTATAAGGATAGCCACAGCCCACCTCGCTGCCAGTGTCACTTGCCATGGCTGTTCAGCCTCGCAGACCCAGCTGCTGATGCTTATACTTATAAGATGCTTATCCGATGCGTATGCTTATGCTTATGCTGAGATGGATCCAAGGAGACGCGGTGCGACGACAGAGTGTTGTTCTCTTCAGGCAGCGACATTCAGTTGCGTTTTGTTGGTGCGAATACCGGAAATGTACCGTAATTACCGAGTTACCATACGTCGCCCAAACGGCCCAATCCAACTCCCCCACTCACGTCTCCAGCTCACTCCAGCTCACTATCTTTCCTTTTATCTTCGTTGCCTTCATTTGTCTTGCTCCCTTTGGTTCTCCTTCTCCCTCGACGAGTCAGTGCGTCGGCCCTTGTGCTGAGTGTGGGTTGCAACTCCCTGTCAACTAAGGCACTGCCAGTTGTTCCCAGCCACACTTGCCTGACGGCGAGCAGCATCCCAAGACCTTTAGAGAAATGGATGGCTGCCAGCCAGAGGTCGACAACGTGTTCGGACCGGTGGTATCATACTGCCGCGATGGGTTCGACTTTACTCTGCTCTTCGAGCAGGCCATTCTCTCGATGGCGCCCTCGGCGCTCGTGCTCGCAGCATCCGCGTATCGCCTTCGGGTGCTCTATCGCCAACCCAGCAAGACAATCCCCGCGGCGTCAGTGCCCTGGATAACAGCGAAGCAGGTAAGCTCGACTGCTACCTCTGGGAGACTAGACTGGAGGGCGTTGCTGACTAGCAGGTCTCGAATTAGGCGGCTATAGTAGGCTTTGCGATCACACAGTTGATACTCACTATCCTGTGGGCGGTACCAGGGTCCAATTCCACGCAACTGTCCATTGCAGCATCTGCGCTCTCCTTCGCCAGTAGCATAGTGCTCGCCGGGCTCTCGTATGTGGAACATTATCGGTCGGTTCACCCGTCGGCCATCCTTACCACCTACCTACTTTTCTCCATTCTCTTCGATGTCTGTCAAACGCGGACGCTCTGGCTTCGACGGACAGACATAGCGATTGCTATTGTATTCAGTATCAGCACAGCGATGAAAGCGGGTATGCTTGGCGTAGAGATGGTTGGAAAGCGCTCCATACTGCAGTCTCCCTATCGAGACTGGTCGCCGGAAACTTTGGGGGGAACTATTAATCGGAGTGTCTTTTGGTGGTTGAATGAGCTCTTGCGCCAGGGCTCCGCCACTGTACTGCACCTGTCTGATCTGTACCCGCTGGATCCAGGCCTAGAGTCAGCTTGCCTGCAGTCGAGGCTGAAAGCCGCCTGGGAGGACTCCGCACAGCAAAAGTCCTATGCGTTGTTACTCGCAACTTTCATCAGCTTCTGGAAGCCGATGGTGGCAGTTGCTATCCCTCGAATTGCCCTTATCGCCTTCAAATTCTGCCAACCGCTTCTCATCGACCGCGCCGTTTCGCTGCTGAGTGAGCCTGACGGGCCTAGAGAAACCGACATCGGTCGCGCTCTGATCGGCGCGACGGCCTTGGTCTATGCCGGGGTGGCCGTATGTACGGCGCAGTATAAACATAAAACATATCGCTACATTACGATGATGCGCGGTGGGCTCATCAGCTTGATATACGATACGACGCTTCAGCTTGATATGCAAGCCGCGAATGAAGCAGCCGCCGTTACTCTGATGAGTACGGATATTGATCGAATCGTAGCCGGGTTTGAGTGGGCTGATGCTCTCTGGGCTGGCCCTATCGAGATCGCCGTTGCCATTTACATGCTCTACACTCAGATAGGACTGTCTTGTCTCGGGCCAGTGATTATGGCTATCTGTAAGTGCTGGATCTTGAACACCGAAAAGGGGGAAGGTTAAGCTAACCCAGTGTACTACAGTATTCGTGGTGAGCATGTTCGCTTTTGGAAAGCTCTCCGTCAAGTACCAAAGGGACTGGATTGAAGCTGTGCAGCGCCGCGTCACTGCCACCTCCTCAGTGCTCGATAACATGAAGGGAATCAAAATGTCCGGCTTGTCGGACGTGTTCAATGCGGAGCTGCAGCAGCTACGAGTTCTGGAACTCGCAGTTTCCTCCAAGTTCCGGCAAATCATCGCATTCTTCGCGGTGCTTTCAAACTTTTCGGGCGCCACTATCCCCATCTTGACCTTGATCATTTATGTCTTGGTCACTCGAGCGACAACGGGGGTGGAGCTTAATCCGTCCGTGGCATTCACTTCAATCTCGCTCGTCGCTCTGCTGGCAGCCCCAATCCAACAATTTGCTAATGCCCTCATCCACTTTGCCGCCGCGACTGGTTGCTTTCAGCGAATCCAGGAATACCTTTTGAAGACCGCCCAACGAGAGGAATACGTCTCCATCCCACCTTCTAAGACTGAGACCTTGAATGGAGTAGAGCTCCAGACTATGAATCCGTTCGCGCGGCAGTACTTACAAACGGAGAATCTTTTGTGTCTCCAGGGTACTGCGTTTGCCTTCACCCCTCTTGGACCCCCGGTGCTCCACGACATTTCACTAGATTTAGCGGTTGGTGTACGAACAGTGGTGGTCGGGCCTACCGGAAGCGGGAAGTCTGCCTTGCTCCTGGCTTTATTGGATGAGCTGTATACTACTAAGGGATTCGTCTACTCGCGCTCGTCGCTTAAAATAGGGTATTGTGCACAAGAGCCGTGGCTCCCAAACCTCGACATCCGTTCGATCATCCTGGGAGACTCCGACTATGACAAGGATTGGTATTTGGCCGTCCTCGGGGCTTGTGCGTTGTTCCAAGACCTCCAAAATTTACCCAAAGGGGACGAATCGATCATTGGGAGTAAGGGTACTAGCCTAAGTGGAGGACAGAAACAGAGAATCAGTCTAGCCAGAGCACTCTACGCGCGGACAGAGTTACTTCTGCTGGACGATGTGCTGAGCGGGCTTGACGCGACCACAGAGCAAACCGTACTTAACAACGTGTTTGGGCGACATGGTATTTGCCGCAAGACCGGCACGGCTGTCATTTTCGCCACACATTCAGGTATCACATCCTTGCTTATTTGTTAGAGAAGCTGACCGTATATGAAACAAGATACTGACTTTCCTTTAGTCCAGCACGTCAAGCAGGCAGACCATGTGATCATTATGGAACCTGGGGGAACTATCCTGAAGCAGGGCACGCCATCGTCTGTCAACTTGGTCAGCGCGGACGACGAAGAGAGCGGCTATGAAATGATAGATGATGATGATGATGATGCTGCTGCTGCTGCTAATCACCGAGGCGATCCTCACCCGCTGGGGCCGGAAACCGGAGAGCAAATGGAAGAGGAACCAGAAGGGGCGGAGCCTCTGCGTAAGACCGGTGATATACGCCTGTATTCGTACTATTTCCGAATGCTCGGCTGGGAGGTCACAACAGTCATCGCGGTCAGCTGTGCTCTCTTCGCTTTCAGCGCCAAGTTCCCAACGGTCTGGCTCAATTGGTGGTCCGATGCTGAGACCCAACACCCAGGGCAGCAAACAAGCATGTACATGACTGTCTATGGTATGTTCTGCGTAATCTCTCTCGTCGTCCTCATAGTGGGCATATATGTGCTAGCCATGGCGGGAATACCTCGGTCATCCAACAAACTCCACGCTATTCTGCTCCAAAAGGTGATGGCCGCTCCATACTGGTTTTTCGTCTCGACGGATTCAGGCCAGACCCTCAATCGATTTAGTCAGGATATGTCGCTCATCGACATGCAACTCCCTATCGCACTCGTTGACTTCAGTTTTGGAGTATTCTTATGCATAATGGAAGCTATTCTCATTGCTCTAGTGTCTAAATGGGCCGCATTGATGTACCCACCCTTGATAGGCATCCTGTTTATTTTGCAAAAGTTTTACCTACGGACCTCTAGGCAGATGAGGTTTCTCGACCTTGAATTGAAATCCCCACTCTACTCGCATTTCTTGGAAACCCTTCAAGGACTTACGACGATCCGAGCCTTCGGCTGGCAAGCATCTGCCGAGATGAAAAACCATCGCCTTCTCGATAACTCCCAACGTCCATTTTACTTGATGTTCAGTATCCAGAGATGGTTGGGGTTTGTGTTAGACGCTATTGTAACCGTGGTGGCGACGGTCATTATGGCGTTAGCCACGCAGGTACACGGTTCGTCGGCTGGGGGTCTCGGTGTCTCCTTGACCAACATCTTATCGTTCAGCAGCACACTGTCGTTGCTGATACGGGTTTGGACGGAACTCGAAACGTCTTTGGGTGCTGTCTCTCGTATGAGGACCTTTGAAACAGATACACCATCAGAGCATCTTGTCCAAGAACACAGGCAACCACCCGCTAATTGGCCTTCGAACGGCGAACTCATCATCTCAAACCTCAGTAGCCATTATCGGTAAGTCGATTGGGACTGATTTATCTCGCACTCCCGACACCTAACTCTGTATCCCCTTCTTCTTCTAGACCGGGCTCGAAGGAAGTTTTGCGGGACATCTCAGTCAAGATACAACCAGGCGAGAAATTGGGTATTTGCGGCCGTACTGGAAGGTCTGATTCCATTGCAGATATGCTTTTACAGAGCTAACTGCCATTCTAGCGGGAAGACATCGTTTATCCTCGCCATACTTCGCCTAACGGAGATCACTAAGGGCGAGATCTTTCTGGACGGTCTTCCCCTCTCGAGCATTCCGCGGCTCCTAGTGCGGCAAAGCATTACGGCTATCCCGCAGGAGCCGCTCATTCTCCGCGGCACGGTCCGCTTCAATGCGGACCCGTTTTCACGACACACCGAAGGACGGATTGTCGGGGCCTTGAGGGAAGTGGGGATCTGGGATGTCATTCTTGCACGAGGCGGCCTCGATGCCGAAATGGACAGTGTTGCTTTATCGCGCGGTGAGCAGCAGCTGTTCTGTCTAACTCGTGCACTCCTGGCCAGGCCGCGTATTCTCATCCTTGACGAAGTCACCTCCAGCATTGACAGTGCCCGTGAAGAACACGTAATGCAGGTGCTGCGCCGCAATTTTGCGGAAACCACAGTGCTTATGATCGTGCACCACTTGCAAATAGTGCGGCAGTTCGATAGGATCTTAGTGCTGAGTCAAGGAGAGGTGCTCGAATGGGGTAAGCCGGAGCAGTTAATGGCGCAGGACTCGGCTTTCCGGTCATTGTTGGAAAGTCAGCAAGGCACGACGGTGAATGGGCACTCGTGCACGTCCGATATTCATGGCACTCTTGAAGGACCAAAGAGGGGGATGACCTGATGCGATCGGATGGGGGGATCAGAACCAACAACTCAGCACATCTCCGAAACTCGGTACAGAAAGGCGGGCAATTACTGAGTCAGTGTGGAGAATAGTAAGCCGTGGCTGCCTGGCTGGCAAGATCCTGGGACTGACAGAGACGAATCAATTAATGCCTGCTAGCACCCGCTATACCACGAATCGACATCGAGCGGTGCTAGAGCGGCCTGGATGCGGGGCCTCGATGGCTACTCGTACGTTGACGCTGGTGGTGTTGCTAGTCTGATTTTATTCCATCCTGCCACTAACTTGCTTGAAACGCTCCTAAAAGGCTGAGTAATGGAAACCGTATCGTGACAACATTATTAGCCACGTCAAAGCGCCAAGGAATAAGTTACTGGCCGTATCAGTGAGATCTAATCTGATCCGAAAGCTTAAGATCTGGACGGCAATGGTTCCCGTTGTCAGACTTTGTCCAGCACAAAGCTACATCTTGAACAGCGCTAATATGTCCGTTCTGCGGTTTCCAAGCGGTAGCCAAAAAGTCCCCATCCTCCTTCCATCCTCCTTTGCAGCTGGTAGTGTTCGGTTGCAACAGATTTATGGCTTGCCTCCCTATTCTATCGGGTAACTGATCAGCAAAGCTGATTGCGCTAATTGAGCGCAAGCGACTGGAGCCGTGGGGAGTCGAGGCCATATCTTGCATAATTATTGGATCTGCTGGTCCACCTAAGCTCTGTCATGCCATCCATCTATATTTGGCCGCAATTTAATCTGATTCTTCCTCGCGTAATGTTTCAGTGTAACTCTTTTTTCTTCCCAAATGGCCAACAGAGGCCAGCAACCTGGACTGACCTGGACTGCCCAAGATGCCCCCCAGGAAATCTCTTTAATGCATTTTAAACGGCAGCCATTGCGCCTTTCCCGCTGATCCTTGGTGTCGTCAGGGGGTCGGGTGTTGCACCTTGCTCAACACTCAGAGAGCAACCAACCGCCCCCAAGGATCACGCACGAATCCTTCCGGTCGAGCAGCCTCTGGCAAGGCTCAGCTATTGGTACTTGTTGGAGCCTTGGCTCCAGATGGTTCTGGCTGGAGGCCATGGTGTGGACTTTTTGAAACGCGCAGGATCACTAGTGACCAGAACGGAACTGTAGCCTTTGGAATTCCGGTACGGGCTAGTAATAGAAATGTGCTGCCTCATGGTACCTACTATAAGTGTTCAACGGCTGTAACAGTAAGTATTACAAGATAAACTGTGCGGTTTCTTTGATTGAAGGGAGATGAGGTACATTTGACTGGGGAGCACCCCTGCAACAGCTCGGTAGAACGAAGGTCTAGGTCGCAAGCGACACCTTACAACCCATGCTCTACGACCACACGCGGAGGATCCGTGAGAGATAGTGAGTGAGCTCCTCTCACGAACAGTTTCCATCATCAGAATCTCCCACTCCGCGCAATTATTCCCCGGGGATAATATGCAATTGTCGTACTACATCCAAAATATATCTAGCCTTGATATGGTTGGTAGGCCCAGGAATCCAGTACGTGCTGAAACCCTAGAAAAGTAAATTGCCGGGGATGTGCTGTTTGGCTTCGTCCGAATCTAAGTGGTGTTGCGATCATGCATCTAGCTGTGCCGCATTGCGTCGGCCCCGCCCCTCAAGAAAGCAACAAACACGCCCCCTCTTCTTGCGCCCCATACAGTGCTTCCGGACGCTAGATTTATGGCATTGAAGCGTGTCAGATCGTTCCATAGTTGAGGGCGTGTCTCGGAAATCCTGGTTGGATCACCTTGCGAGGCACGGTTCTCGGCGCTTGTGTTCTCAATATGTACGTTCCTTTCAGAGTCAATCGGTTAGTGAGCCGGACTGTATTTAAAGCCCAGAGTTCAGGAGCGAGAAAGCTCCTCCCCTTGCAAACGAATCTTCTACTCTAATTTTCCGTCCCCTTTCGTTCCAGGATCACCCTAGAACAGGGATGAACGCAATTTCAGACTACGAGGAAAGGCGGAGGATCCAGAATCTTGTCGCGCAACGCAAATGGCGTAAGTTCCTTGCAGTGTGTATGAGTGCCACAACTGATCTTTCTCACAGGACAAAAGCTTCGGGCTAGGCAAAGATCCGTCTCGCAGTCTATTCAAATCCATCATAAGCCAGACGAAGGTTTCAAGGACCATCATATGTGGCAGCCTTCGTCTGCGCACACTGCTCAGGCTATTCACGGCCCAGGTAACGACTCCCAGGGCATAATATCCTTGGAGAATCCGTTGTCGACCGACGGGTTGGGAGCACAAGATCCGATTGCTTCGTCTGCGGGTCAAACCATCGGAAGTACTCTGGTGAAATCTTACCCACCGGAAGTGGATATGTCTAGGTCACCGGTTGGTCCGCATTTCCAACGCTCATAGTGCAAGACTGACAGATAGATCTAGTTCCGTAGTGATGACTACGCGGGAATTATGGTTGATGCGCGAGATACTTTATCCAAAGGACATATAGATAATGGCCTGCTGTCTGGGTTGAACCCAAACATGGGTCACGATTATTCTTGGCAATTTCCTGATTGCGAAGCCGGGCAGACTGCCCCTTTCGACCGCGGTGAGTAGTCATCACTTTTAACAGAAAAGTAGTATTACCCTTTCTCCTAACACTTTTGAAGGTGCAGCGCAGAACTGTATTGAGACGCATATTGACGGGACAGACCTTCAAACCACGGCAGACATAGTCAGAAACCAGATAATTAGATCTATAGAAAGAGCTGAGATTCTCTACGAGTACGGTGCCGTGATGCAGCTTTTTCCGCCGAACAAAAGTTTCCAAAAACATCTCGCAGATGCCAAAACAGGAGTTGTATTGGCTCCTACGGGATACCAAACCCATTTTTGAGAGGGATTTGTATCTTCAATGGCTAAGGATGCCTTGAATCAATGTACGCAAACAACGGTATTGAGCAACGGGCCCATAGCTTCGAGGAACTTTATGAAATGGAAGTGTGTAGTCCGGTGAAAAGGCCCCTTTTAGGACTTAGGCGAGCACATACAGACTTCTTGGCTTTCAATATTTACTAATTAGGCTTAGTCGGGTTATCTATCATGCAACATGTTTATACAGCGACTTTTCAATATAAAACAGCAGTAAGTTAGAAGCTGTCTCCTTCAATGAGCGCTGGTCTGACCCAAGATATAAGATATTAAGGAGCGCACTAGACAATCAGCCAAGAGCTTTCTAATGGAAAAGTCGACGTCTGTTGGAACCAACTCTAAGCAATAAGTCGATTATGGCAAGAAAACTAAGCGTGAGGTGCTAAACTAACTACGTGGCCGGAATATATATCCGGTGGGCGCTAGCGTGGCACGTGGCCAGGGCGAGGGCTAGTCTCGTGACCTGGTCCGGCCTGGGCCGTGACAACGTCCTAGTCCCGCTACCACAGCGGATCTGTAGCTTTGACAATCTTCCACTACCTGTTATTACGAGGGTCCGTGGTAGATCTAGAAAGATTTCCCTGTCTATATCTTCTAGTAGTTTGTCTGTTCAATGAGATCAGAGGATATTAAGAAGTAGCTCCGACTATTACTATATTTTCCATTCTCGGCTATTACGCTGTACTGGAAGCTAGACGCTACACCTCGACACGCAAGACAAATATAATTTTTCTATTAGCTTTCAAATATCATGCATGGATTAAATTAAACTCGTACGTCGCAGCTCAGAGAGTGCGGAGTTGGTCCCGTGAGAAAGAGAACAATAAGTACAGAACCAATTCAACTTCACTTTTATCGGGTTCCACAATAAATAAATCGGAGCGCCTATACAAGCCCAGAAATTCCATGCCTGTCGTGTGATACTCGCCTTAGCAGTTTCAGTGCGACAATCCCTACAAACATTATTTCCTTGGCATTAGGAGACGTTGAAGCTGGGGCTCCACTGTAAACAAATCAGACGTACTGATCATTCCTCTACTGGGAACACCTGCAATAGCGACTTTTATGTTGGATCAGGAGGATGAGGTTCATAAACAACTAAATAGAAAAGAATTAATCTTAAACTAGTATCTTTTTTTAATCTACATACTGCTAAAATCGGTCGTCCAGCTAGGGCTCTGCTGTTACCTAACAGATCGCACCATAACTTGCCACTCGTTGTAGATTTCTAGCAATCCATCAGCTTCCTCCTGGTTCAAGATTACCAGGTTGCTTTGACTACTGTCAGAATTACTCTAGTGATCCCTGAGGGGAGGTTCAAACTATTGTGTTCATCTGATGTCTTCAGATAGTTGTGTGTGTCTTCGTCCTTATGTAGACATCTCTCGCATAGATATAGGCTCCTGCGGATTCCATTAGTATATCTGTTCCATATGATGTCCTAATACGGATTAACTCATTCTGACAACTACATACGAGACAAATCCTCCGTTTAAGCAGCCAGAACCAGTCCTGTCTAATTGGTCTGTGAAGAGTTGGACCTGGCTGTAGCCCTCGCGGCTACCTGCCGAGCAGCCTTGGAAGTAGGTATACAGCTTGTCGCTGGAGGCATAGAACGACTCGCGAGTCCTGAGGCATCACCATTTCTTCGCTGGAGTTGACCGTGTAGCTGCCTCCGCCAGTGGACGGCTATCTGTTTTGGAATTTGCTTGGTGATAGCATCACGAATTGCAGCAGGGGACGGCCGCCCTTGCCCGGGTGCGAGTATGCGCGACCGACGTTGCTGTGCCCGGTAGGGCCTCTGAGAGCGACTGAGATTAGGCACCTGCTAGCCCTTGTTCTCGTAGAGATATTGGCCCGGATTTGAAACATGGGAATAGATGAAAGGGAACCTAAGCAGTGCTTTTCTTGTACGTGATGCAGTCGGCTTTGTAGCGATTTGGCTGCATATACAAACAGTCCGGGCTTGTGCAGATCGTTAGCCAGTCCGCCTATTATGCCTACAATGTCTATTAGGAGGGATTAGATGGATCTGTATAGTATAAGACTTAAATTGCGCAAGGAAGCGTCTTAGAGAGTCATGCGAAACATAGCATTCTCTTGGCGATCACATACAGTAGTGGACAGAAAGACTCGTTAAAAATCCTCAAATCATAAGTCCCACGATCATAAACCCGAGCACCGAGTTTTAGTGATATGCAAAATCCCGCACAATCAAGGGCGAGGCTCGATAGCTCCCCTCCGCCTCACACGCACATGCAAGGGCCCCTTTTTGTCCCCAACCCCATATTCCAACATAACAAACTTCTCGTCCGGGTCCACCAGCTCGAACTCGTAATTCTTTAGCACTGACACGAGAATTTTCCAGATTGACATGAGCGCGATGTTCCGCCCGATGCACTGCCGGTTTCCCTGCCCGAAATGCAGCAGGTACGTATGATACATCGCGTTATACCGCTCACTCCCTGCCACAAACCGCAAGGGGTCGTACTCGTTGTGCGACGGGCCCCAGATGTCTGGGTTGTGGTGCAGGCATGTGCTCACTATGGCGCAGTTTGTCTGAGACCCAACGGACCCAGTACAGCGGTTAGTTACTCCGTATTTAGCGGGAGAAAGGGCCAAAAAAAGAAGTAGCGGGGAGGAAGGGGAAAGGGAAAAGGACAGGCAAGAGTGAAGACCATTATTGTGCTTACTTACCCCTTGAGGAATGTGCCATTGGCCGATTCTGGCCCCTTCTGGGCTTGTTACGACGCGGGGTAGTAGGAGCGCTGCTGTGGGCGCGATGCGAAAGGCTTCTCTTATGCAGGCCATGCCGTAGGGGAGGGACGCCTCGAGGCCCTTGAAGGGGTAGACGTGATACTCTTGGCCCGGGAGGACGGCGTCAATCTCCTGGATGAATTTGTTGAGGATCTGCTTGTTGTGGAGGAGATGGAAGAGGAGAACAACCAAAGCGCTCGAAGTCGTATGCGCACCGGCGACACTAGAGGCCAAAAAAACATGCGTAAGCCGGTTTGTTCCTTTCCTTTAATTCTCCTGTTTTTCTGTTTCCCTCCCGTCAAAGCTACGAATGATATGGCGAAACATACAGGAACAAAAAAGACTCTGAGTTGATCTCCTCGGCTGTCAGCTTCTCCCCTGTATCAGGATTCGTCGCACCGATCAAGGCCGCAAGCAGAGTTCCCGGCTCAGCCTTGTCATTATGCCGCTGCATTCCCCGGGCAATGCACTCTGCCGCGATCCCTGTCAGCTCAATGCGACTCTTGATCATCTTCTGCACCCAGGGCAACCACGCCGTCCAGTTGCGGACCCAGGGAAGTAGATTAGCAACGCAGCCGTAGATGTTGCCGAGGAAGAAATGGTTGTTGAGCGGGGGCATCTTGTCTGGATCGTCCATGACCTGCGTCTCGAAGTTGTGGTCGAATGCCAGTTGGCCCGTGACATCGTAGCCGTAGAACGCGAGCGCCTGCTTGAGATCCAGCACCGTGCCGTTCCTCGCGTGTTTCTCCAGGCTGCCCATGAGATTCTGGATGTGGCGATCGAACATGGGTTCCATGTTCTTGAGCGCTGCTGGAGAGAAGCCCTGCCCGATTTGCTTTAGGCGCATGGTATGGAACTAATTCAACTCAGCAATCTTGACCAGGTACACCTTCCCTCACCACCCCTTATTATGTTCCCTGGGTACAGCAGGAAACCTACATTTTCATCCCTCGTCGAAAAGATCTCTGGCACAGTCGAGACAAACGAGTCATAAAAGACCCCCTTGGGCATCTTCCTACCGGCCTTGTAAATTGGCGCAATCGTCTCGCCTCCATTGAACATCAGATCATTAGGCCCGATCCTAACCACAGGCCCGTACCTGGCGTGCACGTCGCACATACGCGAGGGCAGTGCCATCGTCCAGCACTCGTAGACCTTCCAAAAATTCGTCAGGCTCGCCCAGAATGGCCCTGGGTAGCCCGCCAGCGGATGCAGATATCGGTAGTATACCACGTAGGAAACGAGGTAGGTGGCCAGGAGGGAGAGGGCAAGATGGATGGGGGAGATGTGCTGGGAGGAGGTAGCAGCCGCGTCCAGCGCGGTTCGCGCAAGGTCGTGCAACGGCATGATATCTCGGCGGTTATTTTGCTGGTCACAATTATGATGAGCTTGACCCGACGGGTATATATTGCGTTGAAGGGGGCTTTTGGCTTGCTTAGATTGGTTTTATAGGGTTCGGGTCGGCGGCCTGTGCCCCCTGCTTCCATAGCCGGGATCGGTTACTCCCCAGTTACGGTTGCCGAAGACGCAATCCATTTGTTGCCGTTGGGATGAAGCCGATCAAGGATAATGATTACCGCTGTACTAAGAGGTGGTGGTAACATTTCCCAAGGGGAGAGATAACACAAGCGTAAGTCTCAAGGGTATTAGTGGATATTAGCTCTTGAAAGCCCAGGTCTCCTCGCAAGATCACTACGTGAAGTAGATATAAGAACTGCCAAATACGTCTAAGAAGGAAGCTTTGGCAGGCATAGAATACAATTGTTGGGAAGGCTGCTTTGTATCTAGATATCTATAAACAACCAGGTACGCATAATTCATAGTGAAAAGAAAAAAAAAAAATCACAAGAAATTAGCAACCTTGTTCAACGGCTCAAAGCTACCAGTGAGTAGCCCTATCTTAGACATTCAATAATATGCCCATTCCACTTGCAATACCTAGTAGGTTAGGTACCCTTGGTGATCAATCATCCAACCCATTGCTGGTTGAGCCTTCGCTCAGCAGTGAATAGGATAATGACACATGCTAGATGAGAGTTACACATTACTAGTCCCTCGAGTGTGCCCACCTCCTTTACAAACCCTCCCTTACAGCCCACCACTTATTAGATCAACCCCGACACCCTCCTCCCAATCCACCCCCGGCTGCGCCAAGAACGCCTGCAGCGCTTCGTTGATGTCAAGCGGCCACAGCGGGCCCGTGAATACTGCCAACGAAGACGGATTGCGCGCGAGGACAGCGTCAATGAGCGCGCTCGTGGCGCCCGTTATGAAGGGGAAGTATTCCATCCAGTCTGTGGTTGTGGGGGAGGAGGCGCTTGTTTCGGCGGCATTATTATCATTATAATTATCAGGGTCAATTGCTGGATTGTCTCGCGCCATTAGTAGAGGGTCCGCTGGTTCTTGACCCTGGCCGACATGCTCCGCTGCGCCATGGCACTCATCGAAAAGCCTGTAAAAGGCGACTTCGAACATCCGCGACGACGGCCACAGGCGCGCCATCTCGCAGAGCGCCGTGCGGAGTGTTTCGATATCCGCGCTTGCCGGCACACGCAGGGCCTCGACGCGCCGCGCGTCCAAGAGTGCAAGCAGCGCAACAGCAATCTCCCACCCCGCGTCCCCCGAGAGAAAGCGGATGTTCCCGCGGGCGAGGTAGTCTTCCCAGAGACGGGCGATGCACGAGGCGGCGATGATGGCGACCTCGGAGGCGCGCGGCAGCGGGGAAGAGTCCTGGGAGTGCGTGAGATTGAGCAGGATGACCGCGGTCAGGTAGCTAAGATGGAGACGGTGAATGTCGCGGTTGAAGGAGAGGGTGCGTGGGGAGCGGATGTTGAGTGTGATGGAGGCCGGGAGGGACTGGATCCAAGTTATCAGGGCGTCGAGGTGTCTGGGTGTTGTTTTATGATGCGGCCAGTGATCTGGGCGAGGTGGGCGCGGGCGATGAAGATGGGGATGCCGATGTCGTCGATGCCAGAGGTGGCGGTGGCGAAATCGGTGGGGGATACCATCTCCACGGTGCAAAAGTCCTGGTCGATGTTTGTAGGGCGGCCCTGCGAGAGGGCGAGGATGCGGTCGCGGATGAAGAGCGTCCACCAGATGCGGCGGCGCAGGCCCGCCGTTGACTGCGGGAGGGTTGAAGGGGGTTCGCGGTGTAGACCCATTTCCTGGGCGATGCGGATGGCGATGCCTGTCCACCACCAGGCGTTGTCCATGCTTACCAAGGTGGCAGAGCCAGTGCTCCACCACCAGAAGAGCATGATGGAGGCCAGGAGCACGAGGCCGTTCTTCTCCGCGCCGCTGTGGAAATGCGCCTTGGCTACGGCGTAGTAGTCCGCTGAGTCGCGGGCACGGATAAGCGGGGGGTTGACGCGGTTGCAGCAAAGGGCGAGGGCATGCTGGAGCAGGGGGGAGTGGTCGATATGGGTGAGGAGCAGGTCTTGGTCGAGGACAGGGCACCAGGTGTGGCAGTATTCAGCGTAGCTTTCGAGGAAGCTTGCTTGTAATGGAGGAGAAATTGTGATGTTACTATTCGAGGCAGGGACCAGGATCGACTGCTGGCTACCGGTTGCAGGTGTTGGGGCATAATTGGCGACATCGCGGCTGAGCAATTGCATATACCCCGTGTCACCAAAGCAGCTGGCCTGGTTGACGGGTAGACAGTCCTCGTCTGGGTCCTGGTTGCCATGGTTGCTCTGTATTGAGTCTGGCGATGGGATCTGACTTGCGGCTACGGCATGTCTTGCCACGGGGCTCCAGAATGGCGCTGAGTGCTGCGTGGCGATATTTTCTCGAGCCTCTTCGACCGGGGGATCGAGGGCGACATCGCGCGGGACGCGTCGTTTGCCGAGGCCTCGTTTCGACGGCCGGAGTCTACATTCGTTCAGATTACAGAAAAAACTACCGGGAAAAGCCCTCATAAACACTCACTGGCAGGCGGCCTTGGCCTGGGTACAGTGGCGACAAGACCGCGACTGAGACTGCTGGGCGAGATCGCACTTGATCTAGAGGGCAGTCAGAAAGGTGGCATGATGCTGCAAGAGAAAATGGCAAGGACAGACCTTTTTGCTGTGGCAGCGGTAACAGACCAGACGAGCACGTCTTTGCGAATTCATGGAGGTCTGATTTTCCCAAGGTGTGGCAGGGGTGATTGCCGGGGAGTGGTGTACGGAGTATAGCCGGCGCAGCCGCATATAAGTAGCGAAACCCGCGCGGGGTAAATCTGGGGAAGTGGAGTGATGAGAGCAGGTGATTGGGTCGATTCAGGTGTGCTCCGCCTGAATTGCCAAGTTTAGCCGACCCGATCAGGAAGCCTGCCTGTGGTGTATATATTAGAGTCAGTATGCGCAGGGGGTGGTCGCAGTCTGGTCAGCACCACGCTGTATACTAAATATGGAAATGAACGCCGTCGTCCTCCACGGCCCTCGCCACATCCGAGTCGAGCGAAAGCCTCGACCGTCCATCCTAAAAGCAGACGATGCCATTGTGCGTGTGCGGTATGCTGGGATCTGCGGCAGTGAGCTGCATCCCTACAGAGGACACCAAAAGACCACATATGGGCATATCATGGTACGTTCTCTTCCCACCCCCAACCTCGAGCCCCATCGACAAGATCCAGCTAAAGTGAATAGGGCCACGAATTCACCGGCATCGTCGACCAAGTCGGAAGCAACGTAACCACTGTCAAAACAGGCGACCTAGTCGTCGGCCTGTTCTCCTCAGCCTGGTAAGCTTGAAGCACAACATCGCCCAGTAAACAAAAAATCTAACACCGCCAGTCTCAACTGCTGGTTCTGCAAATACGGCTACACAAACCGCTGCGCCAACTCGCTTGCCCTAGGCACCGCGCAGATTGACGGGGGACAGGCAGAGTACGTACGAGTCCCGCACGCCGATGGGACGCTCGTTATCGCGCCGCCGAATATCAATGACGAACTGCTCATCATGATGTCGGATATCTTTCCGACGGGATATTATGGCGCCATGCGGGCAATTTCGTATTTTGAGACGGAAGGCATCAAGATGCCGACGAACGGCGCGCTGCAAATGGTTAAACAGCCGCTGAAATCCGCCGTCTTTGTCTGTCTTGGATGCGGCATTGTCGGGCTCTGCGCTATCATGACAGCCGTCGTCAAGGGGGCTGGGACCGTCTTCTGTGTCGACACGATTCCGGACAGGTTGGAGCAGGCGCGGCGGATGGGAGGGATCCCGTTGCATCTTGGGGTAGATGACATCCAGGCCATCGTCTTGAGAGCAACAGAAGGACGAGGTGCCGACGCCGTGGTTGAGAGTGTTGGGAACCAGGCGGCCCTGGCCATGGCGATGGAGCTGCTGAGACCATGCGGCGTGCTCAGCTCTGTTGGCTTTCACCAGACGGAGATGCCGTTTACGGCGCTGCAGGGGTATCAAAAGAATATCAAGTACGTGTTTCTAGACCTATCAGATGGTGGTTGTATGCTAACCGGATAGCCTAAATATGGGGAGGGCGCCTGTCAAGGCTGTTTTCGAGGAAGCCTTGGAGCTTTTCACTTTCCACCGGACGATGTTCACGGATTTCATTTCACATCGGTTACCGTTGGCAGAGGCGGCGAGGGGATACGAGCTGTTCGAGTCGCAAGAAGCCAGAAAGGTATTGCTGCAGGTGTCCGAGTAGTAGATCATGAGACCCTCTTTCCTACAATATGCTAGAAGACGAAGACGAAGACGAATATAGTAAAACGTATAACCCATTTCCAAATGGTCATCACAACGACACCCCCGACGCACTCTCCCCATTCCGCTTCAACTCCTCCTTCGCCCCCTCCCACACCTTCTTATCTCTCCAAAACCCCTCAATAGCCCTCGGTCTCCCAGGTTTCCCCCCACGCGACAGCTCATTCAACCACCCCCAGTGCACTCTCTCCTTATACCCTCTCAGTCGCCACCCATTCAGATCATCGTCCGGCGCTTCATTCAACGTCGGCAGTTGACGCAGCATCGTCTCGTCATGGGCCAGACAAACCAGCACATCGGGGCTCGTGTCGAAGTGGACGAGCTTCTCGACGGACCGCTGACTCTCCGCGGGATCAATGTACGCGGCGCTTTCGTCCGTAGAAACGTGATAAAATGGATGGGCCCCTGGTTCAGAGTTCTCGGGAATGCTGTCGCGAAGAGGGTGCGCCTCTGCAAAGAGGGAACAGGGGCAGACCCGCGGGAAATAGGTTGTGCCACTATCCAGAACGCCGCTTGGGATCGGGTCTGGAAGGGGTAGCTGGGGGCTTGGCCGAAACACTCCAGGGAAGTGGCAAATGTCCCCGCCGAGAAGGACAAAAGTGCTTTCAGGGCCCGGGGTAGTCCGGGCAAGGCCGCAAATGTGGCCCAGGCAGTGGCCGGGGGTGTCTATAGCTGTTCGTCAGAGAGGAGGAGCAGAAATGAGGCGAAGGACGCAGCTACCTACCCAGTAGATAGAAGGAGCCGTCGCCGAAGAAGTCGTGCGCACGGAAACCACCGATCTGAAAGGAATCGTCAAATACGATTTCCCGTAGCTCGCGCCCCTCGATAGCCCTTGAATCAATGGGCGAGTCTATGTTCTCGGGGAAGCCTGGTAAAAGTCGCGGCGACGCCTTGAAACCGGGACCGACGACCAGCTGTGTTGACTTGGGGAAGAGCTCCATGCTCCCGGTGTGATCCCAGTGGTAATGCGACCAGATCACGCTCGCTACCATTCAAGGAAGATTAGTATTGCTACCCAAATCTGGGCGTGGGCAACGTACAAATCTCCCCCAGGGCCACCCCTCTCTGTTCCAAAATCTCTGTCGTATCCTCATCAACTCTCAACGCTGGAATAACAAACCCCAACCGTTTCTGCAGAGACGCCGGGAGCTTCCAATACTCCTTTCTAACGCCGAGATCGAACATGATTTTCCGACCAGAGGGGCCATGGTCGAGAAGGAATGCGGCGACAGGGAGGTTGAGTGTCTCGTGGCCTGACTGCACGGGCTCGATGAAGGGTTTCGCATTGACGACCATAACGCCGCTGGTATTTACCATGCGCACGCGGACGGTGGCATCGGATACGGGTATGTGGAGGCCTGCCATTGTGATACGGCCGCGCACTTTGTCAAGACTTGGTATGCGTTTTACTTGTATATATTGTGCAGCTCTTGGCATAGTTCGGCTCTCGGCGATCGGCTTCTAATTGACTTCCTACGTGTCCACGACGACTGTCCCTGTCTAGGTACATACGCTAAAATGAGAAAAAGGTGGCTCCAAAATCGTCCGCCTGCGTGAAAAACTGGCCCAACTGCCCCGGGAAATCAAACGTCCACCCCAGCTCCGGAAACCGCCAGCCCAGCTCATCGCCCCCGAGAAGCGTCGACACGAGCTCACTCGTGTCACTACTGATGTACGGGAAATAATCCTTCCAATCGACCCCCTCCATAGCCAACTGCTCGTCCATACCGGGTGATGAACCTGTTGCAGACCTGGCCCCGGTGGCGTCCGGCAGCGCAGGCGGAACCCGCTGCCTCATCTCTGGATTCGCCGGATCCATGAGCTTATTGATCCCGTGCTCGAACATCTGTGCTGAGTGCCACGTTCGCGACATGGCTCCGAGCGCGGCACGTAGGATTGCGATGTCTGCGTCTGCTGCGGCGGTCATGCCATCGAGTCTACGGGCGTGCAGGAGCGCTAGTATAGCGATTGTGATGTACCATCCGGCCTGGCCTGCAAGAAAGGAAACAGAGCCGCGAAGGAGATAATCCTGAAAAAGGCGTGCTGTACACGATGCAGCAACAATGGCGGCGATGGAAGCGCGCGGGAGTGGCTGGGCATCTTGGTTGAGATGCAGCAGTGTTATGGACGAGAGATACGTGAGGTGCATTCCGTGCACGTCACGGTGGAAGGCGGCTGTTCTGGTACTCTTTATCCCCGGGTATAAGGTCGATGGGAGGGATTGCACCCAGGCGATGAGCTCGCGGGCGAGTTGGACTGCGGATGGACTCGCTGCTGGGTCCTGGCGGCGACGCAGCATTTGACCTATTCGGCCGATTAGCCCACAGAGCGGGATCCACTGCACGAAGAGAGCGGCTTGCGTGGATTGGGTCCCGGGCTGCGGAAAGTCGGAGAGCGTGGGCATGGGGACGTTGCTGTCGTCAAGATCGACGAGGCAGGGGAGGCCTTGCGAGAGGGCTGTGATGCGTTCGCGGGCCTGCTTCCGTTAGTATGCAGTTCTCTTACTTTCTCTCGAGCCGAAAAAGAGACGCACAACTAGGGTCCACCAGATTCGCCGACGGAGTCCAGGAGTCTCGCCAGCGAGCGTTGGACTCCCCAATGCAGGCTCCCGATGCAGACCGATCTGCTGTGCCAGACGAATTGCAGTGCCTGTCCACCACGATGTGGTATCAAGACTAACGACATTGGGCGGCTCTGCGCTCCACCAGTAAAATAACATCAGGGAAATAATGCGCACGAGCGGGATCGGTTCATGGTTACCATAGAACAGCTCCTTGGCCCGCGTGTAATGGTCCATCGACGAGGCGTGCCCCAGCAACGGCGGCTTAATCTGGTTCCCGCAGAGTGCCAGAGCGTGTCGAAGAAGCAGCGAACCTTGCAGCTCAGGATTGTTCTCAAAGAAATCGCGATCAATGATAGGACACCAGACCCGTGCGTACTCAAAGTACGTGTCGAGGTGGCTCTCCTGGAGGCCCGGCGGGATGCAGTCGACCGCTCGTTGCTGTGGTTCTTGCTCTTGTAGGGACCCGCCGCTCTCGTGGCTGAATATCTGCATGTACCCAGTATTTCCGATGTAGCTGGGATGTGGGCGGCGCTGGCTGGGGCTTGTTGATACGGGTTCTTGCTCAAGGACTCCATTGCGTGTCTCCCCGTTCTCGGCCTCATACGGGGGGACGGGGGGTAGCAAGGCACACTCGACGAAAGAGTCTACAACAGGCTCTGTGGGCTCCTCTTGTACACGGGCAGGCTCCGAATCATTGTCAACGCGCCGAGCCAAGCCTCGCCTGGAGGAGCGTAGTCTAGATCACACCCACTTTCAGCCATCTCCCTACCTACCCACTGGGGTGGACATACCGGCACTGGCATCCAACATCGAGACAGTTTGAGCACTGCTGAGAGTCTCGACTTGAGAGATCACATTTGATCTAAGCCACATATTAGCTTGTGCAAGTCCATATTAGGCCGTAAGGAGGCTAACCTTTTTCTCATGACACCGGAAACAGACCAACCGAGCGCGTTTGTTCTTAGCCCCGGGGTCACTCGTCTGCGGGGGCTGTGAGTTGGCGATGGAAAATTGAGAGATCATGCTGGGGCAGGAGCTTGGTTTTCCCGAGCAGAAGGGGTATCTGGTCGTGCAAGCGAAGATATACTGGGGTCGGTTTCTCCATTGCCATACCCGAGTCCCCATAGCCGAGACACGCGGGGAATTATTCGGGGAAAATACACAGTGTGCATCCTCCGCCTTTTGAATGATATAGTTGCAGGGTCCATCACACTATTTCCGGTAGGCACGCAATTGCTATTATTCAAACAAGCCCTCCCCATCGCACCAACTCGCAACCTCCCACCCTGACCCATACCAAACAAACAACCCACCGAACACTACCAAAATGTCCTCCTCCACCCCCCCAAAACCAAACCGGACCACAATCGAATCCGCACAGGCAACCCTGTACGAAGAAGGCACAAAACTGCGCCAAGACATCCTCGGCGTCCAGCACATCGCCGCCTCCCAAGCCCTCCCGGACTTCCAGCAGCCCGTGCAGACCATGGCCGTTGTCGCGGGCTGGTCGCTGTGCTGGACGCGCCCGGGGCTGGAGCGCAAGACCCGCTCGCTGCTGTGCCTTGTTATGCTTGCTGTCCTGGGGAGGGATTCCCAGCTCGCGGGGCATGTCAAGGGTGCGGTTGCGAATGGGTGTACTGAGGAGGAGATTCGGGAGGCGCTTTTGCAGGTATTTTTTTTTTTTTTTTTTTATTTCTGCTTCTCTTCTTGTAAAGGCAAAGATGGAGAGGGCGACTGAGTGAGGAAGAATGCTAACGAGCCTGACAGGTCTCAGTTTACGCGGGGGTTCCGTGCTCGTTGAATGCGACGAATGTTGCCTGGAAGGTTTTGGAGGAGATGAGGGAGGGGAAGTAGAATATAGCGGCACCTGTGATATGATACAGTCCTAGAACTAAACTACCAGTATGATAAGAGTTTTTCAACGTGGACTTTTCACGCAAGTGATGCATTCAATTTGAATCGTCCATAGCAACCATAAACGCTAACCTAGCCAGCTAATGAGTCAAGTAGAAGACGCCCCAAACTCCCCATACACCAACGAACTCGCCATCACCTGCAGCGTATCCAGCGGTGAGCCCTGATTGAAATCGTCGCGGTCCAGATCCAAGTAGCCCGAAGAAGAGAGCTGGCGGGGGACGACGCCCAGTGTGCGTCCTGCAAATGTCATTGTCATTCAACGTCCTGTATATGAGCCATAGATTGAGCCATGTAATCGAGGGTACAGAAAGAGCATACCATTAATCGAAGTATCGGTCGCAAGCCGTACCACGGCCGTAACAGCATCATCCGTCTTTGCAAAGTCCAGCCCTTGGCTCTGGAATTGGGCCCCCGTGGACTGGATGAAGCTGGCTGGGAGGATTGGGGTTGCGATGAACCTGTGCTGGTTAGCCTCCTCTTTCTCTTTCCTTCCTTTCCTTTCACATAGACACCCTTCATTGGCTTTGATCCGGGTCAATCAAAGAGCACATCACATACCACGGCGCAAGACAATTCACCCTAACAACGCCCTTCCGTCGTAGACAAGTCATAAGCCCCCGAACCCCATGCTTCGCAGCCGAGTACACAGATGACCCCTGCGTATCTATATACCCCATGATACTGGTTACAAGGATCAGGCAGCGGTCGCGCTGGCCCTCCTGGTGGTGAAAGTGCCAGCCTGCGAGCTTGGAGGTGTAGATCACACCTGTTAGATTTACGTCTAGGAGCTTGGTAATGGGCTTTTGGGGTTCATCGTCCGTTATGCCTGATACGGTCAGATTATGAACGGTGGGTAGTCATGGTGTTGTATGGTATTGGATGGTCTGGGGGGTTGTAGGAAGGGGGAAAGAGGGTGCATGCACACCGTCAAAAGCGTCCGGGCTGTAGATGCCGGCATTTGCAATGACGATGTCGATTCCGCCGTTTGGGGAACGGTCGCGCGCGGTCTTGAAGACAGTGACTTGGTCTTCCCATTGGGCTACGTCGCACTTGACATATACGACTCTGATCTGGTTAGTGGGTGTCTCCGTATGTGCATAACAACTAGGAGGAAGGCTCACCGGTCAGACGGGAAGGACTCTGTAGGGGGCTTGATGTCCCCGTTGACGACGAATGCACTGACAGGACCGTACTTAGTGTAAACAAATACTAGTTTGGGAGGTGTTCATACCCAGCTTCGACAAAAGCGCGCACGTAACAGAGGCCGAGACCGCTGCTTCCTAAAGGGGTGTTTCAGTATATGTACACAAAGGCACAGTTGGGTTGAGAGACACCTACCCCCAGTCAGGACTACTGTTTTCCCAGAGACTTGACTAAAGTCGACTGCCCTCTGGGCGTCGACTAGGGAGTTCTGATAGGCAGGGGTCGACATGGTTGTTATAGACTTGCGTTCAAGGTAAGGTGGTTGTACAATCTGTCTTTGTTACAAGCCCACATGGAGGAGATCATCAAACCACCGACAACTAAATAAGAGACGCTCACCGGCCTCCAACAAGAAACCGGAGACATAATGTGTCCGCGGGGCGAGGATAGACAGATGATGTGCTCCGGCATTCCGGATTCGTTCGGCAATGGAAGACAATGGCCTCGGCGCAAATGTTCGCAGAGGGAGAGAGAGGGAGAGGGAGGAAGAAAGGGCGTTTAGATGGACGAAAACTAAAAAGTTTGGAGCATACTTAAGACCGTGGATTTGTCTCTTGCCTTGGTATCTACATCCATCGGTCAGAAGCCACAATGTCAGCTCAAACATTAACCCCCCTGCCTCTCGTTGCGGAAGCCACCCCAAAGGACAACCACAAGCACAATGACAGCCTCCCCCACAACCCTGTCTTCGCAGCCCACGGCCTGCCCCCAGATATGACAATCGGCAGCAACACCGCAGGCGCGCACCCTTCCTCAACCACGCGCCCCATCCACCACATGGAATGGGACAAGCACAGCGAAAGCGGGTACGTTGTCTCGCAACACATGATCAATGAGTCTCCGCCCAGCAAGCCTACCTTCAGAATAATCATGGTCGGCGCGGGCGCAGCCGGGATCGACTTCCTGCACTATGCACCGCGCAAGCTCGCCGGGCTGGGCGTAGAGATCGCCGTCTATGACAAGAACGCCGAAATCGGCGGGACATGGTTGGAGAACCGGTACCCCGGGTGTGCGTGCGATGTGCCGAGTGTGGGGTACACGTTTCCGTGGAAGGCGAATCCGCGGTGGGAGAGCTTTTACTCGACGAGTCAGGAGATTTGGAGGTATATGAAGGAGATCGTGGAGGAGGAGGGGATGATGTCGTATATTACTCTGCGGACGAGTGTGGAGGGGGCGAGGTGGGATGAGGGGAGGAGTGTTTGGGTTGTGAGGCTGAGGCAGGAGGGGGGGAGGGGGCAGTGGGAGGAGGAGTGTGATATGCTTCTTAACGGGGCGGGATTTCTAAAGTCAGTTTGCCTGTCGTGGTGACGCTGATGCAGGACTGACCTAGGTGCAGTGCATGGAAGTGGCCGGAAATCCCGGGCCTTCAATCGTTCAAGGGCGATATCTTCCACTCGGCGAGCTACCAGGAGGACTACGACCTCAAGGGCAAGCGGGTGGCCGTGATTGGGTCTGGCAGCTCTGGAGTCCAGGTGTGTGCGTCGATCTACCCAGAGGTGGCAGAGTTGTATACCTGGGTTAGAAGCCCAACCTGGATCACCGCTGCGTTTGGACAGCAGTTTGCTGGCAAGGATGGACGCAACTTTGACTGTGCGTGTACTCCTGGCCCCTGAGGCTGTGTGCACGGCTGACCGATCCCAGACACAGAAGAGCAAAAGAAGGCGTTTGATGGCGACCGAGAGCAGTACCACAGGTACAAGAAGATGATCGAAAATGAACTGAACAAGCGATTCAAGCTTGTGTTGAGGAACACAGCAGAGTCAGACGAGGCGAATGCAGTACGTTGCCATTCTGATTCTAGGGCTTCATTTCGCTGACAAAAACAGTACGCATACAAGGAAATGTCAACGAAACTAGCCAACAAGCCTGAACTGCGCGAGGCAATCATCCCGTCAAGCTTCAACGTCGCCTGCCGCCGCCCAACACCCGGAAACGGATACCTGGAAGCCCTGGCTGGCGACAAAACCACGGTTTTCACCAGCAGCATCCAGGGAATCTCCGAAAAGGGGGTCATCGACTCAGCCACGGGCAAGGAATTCGAGGTCGACGTGATAATCTGCGCAACAGGCTTCGATACCTCCTTCCGACCTCGATTCCCCATCACAGGGCTCGACCCCGGGGTCACACTGGCTGAGAAATGGAGTTCGTTCCCGGCGAGCTACCTGGGCGTTGGCGTGGATAGATTCCCAAATTACTTCACATGCTCGGGGCCGTTTACGCCTGTTGCGCAGGGGTCGATTCTTCCGATCATTTCCATGTTGACAAACCACCTGATGGAAATCATCACGAAAATGCGCACGCAGCATATTCGCCGTCTGAGTCCCAAGCCTCAAGCCGTTGCTGACTTTATGGAACACGCACGCACATTCCTCCCGCGGACGTGCTGGGCAGATCCGTGTTCCTCGTGGTTCAAGCAGGGGACCACAAACGGTCCAATTATCATGTGGCCAGGCTCGAGACTTTCATTTTTTGAAGTCCTGCGCCATCCGAACTTTGAAGACTACGAAATCGAGTACTGGAATAACGGGAACAGATGGGGCTTTCTAGGCGAGGGCTTTGTGGATTTCGAATTTACAGGCAGCAGGGATCTGACCTGGTATCTGGATGCCTACTCGGATAACAAGGAGTGGGAGGGAGGCGTGGAGTTCAATAAGGACCCATATGAGTTTCGCGATGTGAGTGGCGGCACTGTGCCGAGAGTGTCTAGATAGCTCCTATAGTTCTACCTAGATGTGTCAACAACACCAAATTCAGACTCCTGGCTGTCCGACAGAATCCACTGGCAGTTCCGCACCAACAACTCATCCCATACCCGGCTCGAGGGAAGTGCACTAAACCGACGAAACCCATGCGGCAGTCCAGGGAAGACATGCACCTTGGTCGGTACCCTATGTAAGAAACTCATTAGCCGAGACACCGATATATACCAAACGGCGAGAACGAGACCAACCCATTCCTCTCCAACGTCTCCGCATAATACAACCCTTCATCCCTTAACAGGTCCCTCCCCGCAACCAAGAAAGCCGTCTTCGGCAATCCAGCTACAGCCTCATCCCCTGCCAACCCAACGTTCAACTCCGGGTCGCTGGGATCTCCCGCGCCCAGCAGATCCGTAAATAGCCGGAGCAACGCCATGGGCAGAACAGGTGCGTTCGCATTCTGCGCATAGGACGACCCTGCTCCGGAACCCAACGGGAGGTTGTAGTTATCCGGGTGCACCAGCCAGGGGATACAGAGGAGCTGTCCGATTACGGTCAGGGGAGGCGTCGCTTCTGAATCCTCCGAGTCTGCACCCACCACGCGTTGATGCATGGAATGATGGTGCCGGAGGACAACCGACGCAGCGAGCCCCGCGCCCGCTGAGATCCCGCCCACAATGACGTGCGTTGGATCGGCATTGAGAATCCCTGCGTTACGCGATAGCCAGGTAAACGCGTCCCATGCATCGTTGACCTGCGTCGGGTGCTTGAATTCCGGCGTGTGTCGGTAGTTGACGTTGATGACGATGAGATTCGCTTGTGCGGCAAGACGCGAGCACGCCGCGTCCTCGGTCTCGATTGTGCCTAGGAGATGGCCGCCTCCGTGGAAGTAGAGGTAGACCGGATAGGCGCGGGGGGACGGCTGGCTGGGGGTGTAGACGCGGGCGAGGATTCTTTGGGTGTCTGTTGTGAGGATAGAGTGGTCGTGCCAGTGAACGAGGTCGCGGAGGGACTCGTTGGTTAGCTCGGTTTGGGAGATTTGGACCCGTAGTGCGTTGGCGGTTTGTCGGATTGTTTGAGGGGGGAGGCTAAAGTTTCCGGGGGGAAGAGGGTTCTTCTCAACGAAGGTCTCCCATTCTGTCGAGGGGCCTTGGTATTGCGAGTAGTCTGACATGATGAGCGTGGATGTAGAGATGCAGAGAGATAGGGTGTAGCAACATCCTTATATGCCAACTTGGAACTTGGGACTAACATACAAATAGACCCAGCGAGCCTACATGCCAACATTACCGAGCGCATCCGACAACTACTACTAAGTCGCCGAGGTAGGCTGCCATCGAATACATACATATAGTAGTAAATCAAGCGTGTTTCGCTGCTGCCGGCAAAACCCCAGCGCGAGTGCCCAAATACCAAGCAATATCACTGCTATCATACTCCTTGGTCGAGTATCCACATCCCAAGAAGGCAAACCGATTTCGGCTCCAGTACTCGATATTATAATCCTCAAACCTCGGTGAAGCAATCAAGTCTGCCAAAACCAGCCTCGACCCCGGGAATATCGTCAGCTGCCCGTCTGCCTTCCCATTCTTAAACCATGATGGACACGGCCCCGCCCATGCGGTTCGCTTCAGCCAGAGATCTGCGTGTTCGACAAAGTCATCCGTGGCGTCTTGTCGAGGCGCGATGGACTTGATACTATCCGTCTGCATCTTCCGGATGACGGCCAGGATGTTGTCGAAGAAGAGCTCCACCATTGTTGTGTACGAGCCATGGCCAAAAGAGAAGTAAGGCCCGCCGATCATGAAGAAGTTGGGGATGTTGGGGACAGCCATGGAGAGGTACGAGGTTGGTCGAGCTCTTTGAATGTCCTGTACGTTTCGGCCGTGGGCTACGATGGGGAATCGGGGCACCCAGGAGGTGTCGAACCCCGTGGCACAGATGATCACGTCCACCTTGTGCTCCTTGCCTTCGTGGTCGATGAACCCGCTTGGGGTGACTTCCTGGATGGCGCCGAGGAAGGTAGTGACTTTGTCGGAGGTCAGGGCTTCGAGGAAGCCGTTTCCAGGCTGTCTACCGTTAGGGTCGTGCGTAATTGATACCAGGAGTAACGTACTGTGGGACGTCGACAACCAACATTGAATGTCTTGGGAATGATCCTTTCCATAATGTCGGTTCGATGCCCGAGCTTCTTCCTCATTTCGTCGATCGAAAACTGGTTCTTCAATCAGCACAAGGGCAACCCTGGCGTAGGTGGGCATACCTTCTTCGCCGCCTCAGCCTCTGGTGTCCCAACCAGAATCATCTTGAAGACCTCGCTGACCTCGCCTTCGAGCTTCTTACAGTATTCGAGGTACTCTGCCGGGTTTTTGGCAAAGTACTCTTTCTGCTCATCCGAGTCTAGACCATTGAAGCCGTAAGTATCTCCCCGAAAGCACGCTACGAAAAGAAAAGACGTACACAAATAGTTTGCTCCGTCCGGCCCTGCATACTTTTGCGCGAAACCGGCCGTCATCCACGTCGGCGACCGGACCCAGCAGTACAGGTGCGAGACGCGATCGAGAATGCTGGGTATAATTTGCACGCCGCTACTCCCGATCCCGACAACTGCGACCCGTTTTCCCTCGAGGTCGGTTTGCGCGTCGTAGTCGGCTGTGTGACACAGAGTTCCCTGGAAGGTCTTCAGGCCTTTGATATTCGGCCAGTCCCAGGCGCTGAATTAGTCAGTATATTGCATTCCTGAGACGCGGTGGTTTAAATTCGAACGTACTTCAGAATACCACTACAGTTGATGAGAATATCACAGGTATCGACAAACGTCTGCCCAGTCGCCAAGTTTCGGACATGGACCTCCCAACGGCCACGATCAGAGTCCCAGTACGCGCCAATGATCTCATGCTGTAACTGGAAGAACTTGGCCAGGTCGAACTGGTCTACGACGTCCTTGAGATACTGCAGGATTTCCTGGCCGGAGGAATAGAACTGAGACCAGCGCGGGTTCTTCGCCCAAGAGAACTATTGACAGTTAGTTTACCATCTCCTCGCGTAGTATATATAGCTGGCACACACCTGGTAGATATGCGATGGAATGTCGCACGCGCAGCCTGGATATCTGTATGCAGCATCAGCAAAGCACTAATAGAACATTCATCCGCACAGGGTTAACCAACCTATTCTCATACCACGTCCCTCCAACCTCCGGGTTCTTATCATACACCGTCAAAGACACGTTCTGTAGCTGTTCTGGCAGGTACTTGGCCAGACAGATCCCACCCACACCAGCCCCGAGCGAGACAACGCGCAGCGGGCGCTCCGTCCCGAACAGCTGCTCTCTGATTCTGTAGCCGCTCTCGTTCTCGGTAGGCCAGCCATAACGAGAGGGCAGAGCCTCGAGGTCTGGTGGTGGTACGGACATTTTACCTGTGTCTGTGGTGGCGTGTCTGTGCCCGATGTCGCCCATGACGTGGTACGAGTATGATATTCCTTGAAAAAAACGAGAGTTTTGGACCTGAACCGCTGCAGCTGTCACCGAGGCTATATCATTCACCAGCACTTTATCCTGCGTAGGCCCCTTCGGCGTGGAATCCGCGTGCTATTTTGGGTCGGTTGTTCGTCTGAAATCGGCTTCATCCTATCTTCGCTCGGTTCTCGCGCAGGCGGGGACGGCGTGGCAGACCGGCTTTTGTTGGCGGACCCCCAAATCACGGATGCTCCAACTCGGTTTCCCCATGGGATGGGTGCACCTGTGTAGGAACTAAGTTAGGGAATAATGTCTGGTTCTGTACTCTTCCTGCCCAGCGTAGCGTGGTAACAATCATTCCTCCAACTCCTACTCCTCGAGCGGCACACACGCGGCACAATGAGTCAATACCCAGCCTACGATGACCTTCCGATCCTAACAGCAAATGAAAAAGCCAAACGCTGTGCGTGGGGAGTGTTCGACAAAGACGGACGCAAGGATGTATACGGCTGTCTGAACAAAGTCACACCGGCGGTCGTAGCAAAGGCGGCTGCTGAAGTCACGGATGGCGTGACAATATCGCTCAAGTATGACCTTCTCACTCCCTATACGGTCTTTTTTTTTTCCCCTGATTATTGTTTAGTTGGCCCCTCCGTGTTAGCCCCAAACCTGGCTTTGGGCGTAAGGGACTGAGCCATAAAGTGATTTCTTTTGTCGACTCGCCGCTGCAGATCCATGGGTTCGATGATGAGGTTGAGTTTAATACGCAGTGTAGTTCACAGTGGGATGGGCTGTGTAGGTCACAACCAACGGGTCTCTGGATATGAAATCTAACGGTGACCAGGCCATTTTTACGACCAGGATCTGAAGCGTGGGTACAACGATGCGGATCCCACAATCCAGGATCTCGTGCAGGACTACGGAGACGACGACGGCGACGGACGACTTCCCACGCTGAACCGTACGTCCCTCTAAGTAGATACGTTAACAATATCCTGTTAACCATCATAGATTGGCATGCACGAGGCGGCCTCGCAACACGCGGCGTCCTGATCGACTACAAGTCCTACGCAGAGCGAAAAGGACTCAGCTACTCGCCCTTTACTGCCCACAAAATCACCATCTCGGCAATCGAGGAGATCGCCCATGAGAACGGGATCCGATTCCAGCCAGGCGATGTGTTTATCCTCCGTACTGGCTTCACCGAAGCAATCGAGGAAATCGCAGACGCAGCAGAGCGGACACGCTTGGCCAGTTCCCCGGACAGCGCTGGGGTGGAGGATAACATAGATGCCGTCCGGTGGTTCTGGAATCGCCACTTCAGTGCCGTCGCGGCAGATAACCCGGGGTTTGAGGTCATGAGACCGACCAAGGACGGGGTTGATGCGAGTGGGACGACGGCTGATTATGGTGAGTTGCCTTTATAGACTCAAGATGTAGATATGTCACAAGGGCACGACGGCTAATGTGGAATTGGTCCAGTATTGCACCCCAACTTCCTGGCGCTGCTAGGCCTACACATTGGCGAGCTGTGGGATCTCAAGGCACTGTCTGAATATTGCCATCGGACAAATCGGTTCACTTTTTTTCTAACCTCGATGCCCCTAAACTTTGCAGGCGCCTGTGGATCTCCACCAAACGCCATGGCTTTATTTTAGCATAGACCTAGACCTCTAGTGACAGCGGCGGCTACATAAATAGTCCAAGGCCATTACAACCAAATCACAAATATGGGCTCTCAATTCTTCCACAATGAATACCCCCAGAAATCACAATCTCCCCGCCCGTCATATACGACGAGGCATCACTAAGCAAGTACACCACCGCGGGAGTAAGATCGTTCCGATTCCCAATCCGCTTCAGCGGCGGTTCATTCCGCATGAGTTCCATGCGCTTAGGCTGCGCAGCCTTCAGCGGCGCCAGGAGCTCCGTGTCAATGTACCCCGGGGAAATCGAATTCACGCGAATGCCCACAGGCGCGAGTTCTACGCCGAGCTCGGTGCAGAGCATGCGCACCGCGCCCTTGGAGGCGCTGTAGGCGGAGAGCTTGACGCCCGGGTTTACGCACGAGCCGGAGATCGATGCGATCATTACGATGCTACCGGGTGTGTTTTGGCGCAGGAGGGCCTTTGTTGTCTGTTGCGCTGCGAGGAATGTTCCTGTTATCTATACGAATCGGTTAGAATGTTGTTACTGATACTGTAGCATAACATAGATGATGGGCTGCGTACATTGACGTCAAAGCACCGCTTGACGTCCGCCAGGTTATGTTCCGCAAAGTCACCTTCGGGGCAGACGCCGGCTGCGGTGACGCTGGATGAAACGGAGTTGAATTAGCTGGTCTTCTCTGAAGGCAAATTCATATCAGGAGATGAGGTGAGATGAGATGAGACGCATACCACCCATCCAATTTCCCGAAATCGCCAATCGTCTCCTCAAATGCTTGCGTTACGCTCTCTTCCTGCGTGATATCCGTGCGGATATACTTTGTCTTGACGCCGAATTCGCGCGAGAGGTTCTCAAAGTCCTTGACTGGGCTGGGAGCGAGGTCGAGGATCGAGACATTGCCGCCAACTTCTGCGACTGCGCGCGCTGCAGCGTAGCCGATTCCCCTCCCGCCGCCAGTGACGATGTAGGACTTCCCGGCGAGGTTGAAGCGGTCCTTTAACGGAATGAGGTCTCCATCTGCGTTTGAGGCGGTGCTGAAACGTGTTGGGAATCGGGGAGTGCGTAAGGGGCGGAGAAATTGCAGGTGGCGGGGTCTCATCAAGGAGGCTGCTGGGCGCATTTTTGGATCAATTCAAAGGTGTTCAATATGATTAGGTACTGGGTGCATGTAGCACTTGGAGAACATGCGGAGAGGCGCCTTTTATGTTCCTAGGGCAGCTGCGCCGGTGTTTACATCTCGAACCCATGGGACCGGCTATCGCTTCGGCTATGAACAAGTGCGGTATGTAGGTAGGATCCATGTGTTCTCCAAGTCAAACGATCCTGCAACAGAATTTCCCAAGTTTATACAGCCAACCGTCCTCCATCCACAGGGAGATTCACTCCACTGACAAACGCAGCCTCGTCACTCGCCAAGTAGATCGCAGCCTGGGCAATATCGTTCGGCTCAGACATTCGGCGCAGAGGCACGCTCTGCGCAAACCGGGCTCTCTCCTCTGGTGTGTCAGGGACGCCGCTAAACATCTCAAGGAGCCCGGTTGCGCCTCGCAGAGGGCAGATCGAGTTAACTCGGACGCCCTCTGGGCCGTACTCAGCTGCCAGGCCTTGCGTGACCTACCAGTTGCATTAGTGTCTTGCAACGCACAGGTCTAAAAGAACGGATAAGGGAGAATATACCGTATTCAAAAATCCCTTCGTGCCCCCATAAAACACCTGACCGGGTCTAACCCTGGTCCCTGCAACGGACGAGGTATTCAAATAAACCCCGGCCTTGCGCTCAACAAAATAAGGCATGACAACTGCAACGCTGAGATAGATACTCTTCACATTGACCGCAATAATCTTGTCAAACTCGGCCTCGGAAACACCTTTGCTCTCTTGCTTCTTATATGTCGTGCCCGCATTGTTCACGACAATGTCCAGTTTCCCAAACTGCGACTTCGCCACCTCAAGTCCTTTTTCCCAATCGGCGCGCTGCGCAACGTTGAGTTCGACAAAGGCTGCCGATCCACCGCCAGCGTAGGCTTTCTTAGTGATTTCGTCGGCGACACGCTTGCCGTTCTGCACTGCAATATCGGCGACGAGCACGTTGGCGCCTTGAGAGACGAAGCCATGGGCGATGGCTTCGCCAAAGCCGGACCCGGCGCCGGTGATCAGGGCTACTTTTCCGTCGAGACGGCCCATTGTGTACTGTGACTGTGACTGTGACTGTGTTCAAGTCAGGGGATGCACTGCATTCCACCACTGGAGGCACAACAGAATAATTATACTGCGCGACCTGGAAGACGCATTGACACGTTGCCTGAATGTATCGGCAATTGCACAGATCCTAGGATAGTCGGCACTGATCTTCGTGTTAATTGGCTAGATTTACCCCGAATACTTTTGGAGAAGGCGGGGAATAAGTAACAAACTTGAAGTGCCGAGAGAGCGAGAGCCGAGATATAAAGCCGGGGCTTAGGGTTGCTATTTACAAAGTTGCTTTGACAAATTATCACGATTTTCTGGTAGATTTGGGTGAAAAGAAAGAAGTATCAGACAGAATCGCACACAATGGCCTCATCCACCCCAATCGAGCTCTCCACAGAGCTAAACTATGACATGCCCCCCGCGAGGCGACACATCACCACACTAGACACGCAAGGGCGCTCAGTGTTCGCCCCAGAGCAAGAGATCCTCTACTGCAATCGAGGCGGCTACGCCGTCTCGTGGACGTATGCGACCAGCGAGTTCCCGGCGAATCTGAAGAGCGACGCAGATCTGCAGGGTTATCTATGCGAGGACCGCAGAAGGCCAAACTCGGTGCTGAATACTGGCAGTCGGATCGTCAACGAGGGCGGCATCATTTTCAACACCACCAACTTTGCTCCAGGAACCGAGACGGTGATGCACCGGACTGTCTCGTTAGATTTCGTCGCTGTGGTTGAAGGTGAGATGGAGCTGGAGTTGGATTCAGGGGAGAAAATGCGCTTGAAACCCGGGGTTCGTTGCTCACCTCCTATTTGTATATTTTTCGCTACTGGATTGACCGCAGTCTTAGGATTCCATCGTCCAACGCCAGACGAACCATCTCTGGAGAAACCCCTCCAAGGACAAACCAGCGCGGATGATCTCCATGTTAACCCCCGCGCAAGCCATGACAGTAGACGGCAAGGCCATTGGGGAAGAAGGATTCAGCGTGCACGCAATGGGAAAGACACAGGCACAGTAGAAAATAACAAATTCAAAGATCCAAGTCTGAATACATGCATCATCTCGCATCAGTACTCCGCGCGATATCACCAAACCGGTCCAAATCCGCCCCAACTTTCTCCATCTTCTCCCTCACCGTCTTGATACAATCCGAACCCAGCGGCAGCCTTAACCCCAACCCCTTCCCCCTCGCCATGCCCTCCCCCATGACAACCTCCCAGATCCTCTCCGCTGCAACCACCGGATCCCCCGCCTGGTTTCCATCCATCTCGCCTAGAACTCGTAGCATATCCGCACACACGCCCGTCGTATACGGGTCGCTCAGCGGCGCATACTGGATGTTATCCTTGCCGAGGAAATTCGTCCTGAACGCGCCCGGTTCGACGAGCTGGATTCGCACGTTGAACTGCGCGGCTTCCTGTGCAAGTCCTTCGCTGATGGCTTCGAGTGCGTGTTTAGTTGCCGAGTAGTGGCTGTACGTTGGAAGAACGCGCAGACCTGCTGTCGACGAGATGTTGACGATTGTGCCGGAGCGTCGGGACCGCATCCCTGGGAGGGCGGCCTTCATGATTCGGCAGGGGCCCCAGAAGTTGGTTTCCATTTGTGCGCGGGCCGCGGTGAGACTAATTCGTGTCAGTTGGAGAAGGATAGGATAGGGATGGAGCGAGAAATGTTGAGGGGGTACCTGAGATCTTCGAACGCCCCACAGATGGGATACCCTATGTCGCAGCTGGCGTTAGATCGGGCTGTATAAGACAAGTGAGGAGCCTCGTCGTACCAGCATTGTTAACAACGATGTCAAAATAGCCATAGATCGCCTCGGCGTGGGTGACAATCTCTTCAAGATTGTCCGCAGTGGTGCCAAGCGCAATCCAGTGGCCGCCCTGCGATGTGATTTCTTGGACGGGTTCCGCGACGACGCGATGAGTCGGTGTCCATGCGCGAGGACGGCTCTGGCCAGTGCGAGGCCCAGGCCGCCAGAGCAACCTGTTATAAACCAGATTGGGGGTTCGGACATGGTGAAATTCGCGGGAAGAGATACTTTGGCAAGGAGAGAGGACATTTGTTGAGCCTTGCCTTGGTTCATATATAGAGGTGTACCTAGGAATATATACATGACAAGCCCGATCAAATCCGGATAGGCGAGGCGCTGTCCAGAGGTTGTTGCCGACGCCCCGACAGACATACAGTGACGCAGCAACATCTCTACGTGCTCGCCCCCTCCTCGTCCTGCACAGCCTCCAGCCAAACCGTCTTCCCCACCCCCAGCGCCAAATGCGCCATGAAACTATTCTCGTCTGCCCCATGCCAATGCGTCGTGCCGGGCTCCGCCCAGACCAGATCCCCGGCCTTGATCCTACGCGGCTCGCCGCCGCGATCACAAATCCACCCGGACCCCACGGTAACGTAGAGCATCTGGCCGCCCTCGTGCGTGTGCCAGTGCGTCCTTGCGCACGGCATAAAGACGTTGTTCCCGATCGCGATGTTACCGGATGATATCACCATCTGCGACCAGACCTGGCCTGTGAATGTCGATGTGCGCTGCACTGCGGCGGTTTCGTCGGTTTTGGAGTGCGGGATTATGATTGATTGGGGCATTTTGTAGAGGAGTTTGGTTGCGAATTGATGGATTGGCCTTGGTATAGGTGAATAGGAATACGTGAACTCTACGATGTCGTTGTCTACTGTAGGCTGTACCGCATATATACCAAGTGCGTTGGGGAAGACTTGAGATAGCCTCCTCCGGCTTCATATACATCGGCCTTCGGCAATTACGGCACTGCAACGCGGGGAAACCAGATCCAGAGCCCAGAGCGCGCGCCAGAGCTAACCGACAGGCTAGTGGGGGTCGAGAAAACATAACAAGATACTCCGTCATGGGGATAAGAAAAGACACTCTTTCCTTGCTCCCAATTGCGTGTAAACATATCCACCTTCCAACCCACAGTAAAGCGCCAATGGACGACCACATTACATTCATCGGTAAGCCGCATATCTTCCAGAGAACCACAAGAGGTAACACCTGCAGGCCTCGGCGCCATGGGCTACGGTATGGCCAGCAATTTACGGAGAAAAATGGACGCGTCTCGAACACTGTTCGTGTACGATGTTGTGCGCGAGTCCTGTGAGCGGTTCAAGCATGAGCTGGAGCAGCACGGCCCAGTTGAGATCGTGGATTCCCCACTGGCGGGCGTCAACAAAAGCAGGACGCTTGTTACAATTGTCCCGAAGAGCGAGAATGTGCGCGACGTTTACCTGGAGGGCCCGGGGGCAGTGATCAACGCGGCCAAGGGTGATCGCCTAATTCTGGAGTGCAGTACGATCGATGTGCAGACCACGCGGGAGGTGGGCACCAAAGTTGCACAGGCGGGGATTGGAATGTATTTCGATGCGCCTGTTTCTGTGAGTTTGGTGTTTTTTTAAACCATTCTACTACCTGATGGACGTGGCGTGCTGAGATGACAGGGTGGCCCAATCGGTGCCGCAAACGGTGCGCTCTCGTTCCTGCTCGGCCAGTCTGACGAGGAGACAGTGACAGGAGCACGCATCAAAGAAGTCGTGCATCTGATGGCGAATCCAGAGAAAGTTGTATTCTGCGGCGGACTGGGAAACGGGCTCGTCGCCAAGATCTGCAACAACTACCTCTCCTTCTGTAACATGCTGTCGATCGCAGAGTCCATGTCCATGGGCGTGCGTCTGGGCATCGACAAGCACGTCCTCTTCAAATGCATCAGCAACTCCGGGGGGAATTCCGCGACCTTTCACAACTTCCAGCCTTGTCCCGGGGTAATCCCGCACCTGCCATCGAGTAACGGGTTCAAAGCGGGGTTCCGGCCGTTTATGATCGTCAAGGACCTGAGCCTGGGTGTAGAAGCTGGTGAGCAAGCGGGCGTTCAGACGACCATGGCGGCCACTGCGTTGGAGACGTTTAAGAAGGCAATGGAGGATCCTCGGTGTCGGGTGCGCCAGCATAACCCCTCTTTGTGGCTTCTGCTAACAGCTGTAGGACCGCGATGCGACTTCGGTGTGGCTGATGATCAATGGGCTTACGGATGAGGATATAGAGACCAGTTAGAGCAGTAGAATCAATTCTCCATGATCGATTGCCATTCTATCCGGTCCGGTAAATCAACCGGGGGGGTCAAAATCTTGTCTATGTAGTCTACCATTTGCCACGCGAAATGTCCGCCCCCACACTCCCTGCTGGGCATCTCCGGGGAAGTTCCAGCACTCTGGGGTAACGGGGACTGGGGATATGGCAGCCGAAGCCACCACGACAAGTGTAGCCGGGCTCACTCGTCCTTTGACTGTCTGGCCCACACACGGAGGTCCAGGGTTGGCCGCCGCTGAAGTCTATAAAAGGAGACCTCATCTCCCTTTGCCGCTTGAGAACCACCCAGCCTTGCCCTTCCACTATCATGTCTGAGATAAAGCCCAGCGAACCTCTGGAGATTGAGGATGCTTGCGACAATGTCTCTGCAAAATCCACAGACCCCCACGATGTCGACCGCATGATGGTCAACGACGACCGAGCCCCAGAGGCTCGCGGCGCAACCACAAACACCATCCCGCGCAGCTATTGGTACAGCTGGGAGTTCATCGGAACCTTTATTGCCATCATCCTGGCCAAAGACGCCGGAAGTGGCGGGTTCAGTCTAGCTGCCCCTGTTCTCAACGACATCGACCGTGAGATCGGCCCAGATCCCGACATCACCTGGGTTTCACTCGCGTGGACTCTGACTCAAGGTATATCGACCCTGATTATCGGTCGCCTTTCCGATGTCTTTGGCCGGCGGTGGATCTTTATCTCTGCGTCTGTCCTCGGCACGGTTGGTGCCATCTGGGCCTCGCAGGCTACTTCGGTCAAGCAGCTTATCGGAGCAACGGTGCTCCTGGGTCTCGCTGGTGGAGTCCAGATCAGCTACTTTTGGATCATCAGTGAGATTGTGCCCATGAAGTGGCGCTTCGTCGCCAACGCCATCGTCTACGCGTGCAGTTTCACTAGCTGGCTGGGCCCGAAGATCTCATATGATTTCTTCACCCAGACAGACGTGGGTTGGCGTGGGAGTTACTACCTTCTCGTGGCGCTCAATGGTCTTTCGACACTCTGCTGGTGGGCCTTCTATCACCCGCCAACTTTCAAGATGCTCCATCGCCGGCAGGCTTTGTTCAGGCTCCTCCTATCATTTGACTGGGTTGGGCTCCTCCTATACGCCGCCAGCTTTACGTGCTTCCTGATCGGCCTCAACTGGGGCGGCAACAGATACCCCTGGGACAGCGGCCAAGTGCTTGGAACAATGATCAGTGGAATCGTCGGCCTCGCCCTCTTCCTAGGCTTCGAAATGTGGCTGCCGTCCTACACCAAGTCCATCACCCCCTTTGTGGAAATTCATTTCTTCACCAACCTCCCGCTAATGGCCATCACCGGCATGACCTGCGTCGCCGGCTCGACATACTACGGCTGGGCCTCCGTCTGGCCTGGTCTTGTCTCCAACGTCTGGACCGACCTTGGCCACGACAAGACCGGCAACATGCTCTCGCTGTTCGTGCTGTGCTACGTGTGGAGCCAGGCTGTCGGCGGGCTCATCGCCCACTTTGCACGCGTCAAACTCCCCATCTGCATCTCGACGATCGTCGCAACGCCGCTCCTCGGCGCGCTGGCCGCAGACCCATTCAACATGACGCTGACCAGCGTGCTCATGGGCCTCGGCAGTTTCTCCCTGGGGATAATGGAAGGCATCGCGCTAACAGCAACAACATACCCGCTGCGCTCGCAGGAGGAAATCGGGAGCGCTGGCGGGCTCACAGGGACGATCCGGCTGTTCTTCTCGACCATCGCAACGGCCGTCTACAACACCGTGATCCGCAACCGGCTGAACACGACAATCCCCGTGAATGTCGCGCCCGCAGCAATTGACGCAGGGCTCCCCGCGTCGTCTGTCGAGCAGCTCATCGCGAGTCTTCGTGCGGGGACGCCGCTGAACAACAGTACGCTGATTCCCGGAGTGAATGGCGCGGTGGAAGAGGCAGCGAGGCTGGCGTATCGGGTTGCGTACTCGCAGGCGTACCGTACGGTATTTCTCGTCTGTATCGCGTTTACGGTGCCTGGGTGCTTGCTTTGTTGGTGTGTGGTTGATGCGAATGAGAAGAAGGACGAGTTTATTGCGGGGCATTTGCATAAGAGGGCGGAGAAGAAGAGGCTGGAGGAGCAGGAAGGGTGATTTTGTTCATCCTATCTCTGGTTCTGGTTGGCTGGATGGTCGAGAGAACGGTGGGGAGAATGATTGAATGCAGGACGTATCTGTTATTGTCCATTACCGAACAGGTCGCAATTGAAGCCGAATATAGCCAGCCCTCGCTCCTTGGCTCCAAGGTTCACCTCTGTATCTCTACTACATATCTTGCTAAATCCACCTTTGTACACAGCTTCACAACCCTATGTAGTGTCACCTCCATCTCTACTAACATGTCCTCCAAAAACCTTTACCTAGCCACCGCCCTCGCCTGCACTACAGCCTGCATGTTTGGCTACGGCACCGGCTACATCGGCGGCGTGCTCGCCCTCCCCTCCTTCACCCACTACTTCGCCCTCGACGCCCTCCCCCCAAAGTCCCACGCCGCGGCCGAATCATTCACCATCTCCCTCTGGCTCCTAGGCGCGCTCCTCGGTGTCCTGGCCGCAAACCCCGTATGCTCGCAGCTCGGCCGGCAAAAGGCGCTCACCCTCTGCGCCACAACATACACACTCAGCGCCATCCTGCAGTCCGCCCCGCCAGCGCACTCGCTTATAGTCTTCAATGCCGGCCGGCTGCTCAATGGGCTCGGCGTGGGTGTGGGGACGCTCGCGACGCCGATCTACATTGCCGAGATTGCAACCCCGCGGGTGAAGGGGATGTTGCTTGCGGCGTGGCAGGTAAGCATGCAGGCCGCGGCGCTGGTGGGGTTCTGGGGTGCGTATGTGGCGCATATGCTGATTGGCGACGGGGTCCATTGGCAGTGGAGGCTGCCGGTGCTGTTCCAGGTGGTCTTTGGGGCTATTCTTGTTGTGGCGAGTTTGGGCGTTTTGCCGGAGTCGCCGGTGTGGTTGGGGGCTGTGAGCCGTAGAGATGAGTGCCGGGGGGTTCTGGAGTGGTTACGAGGGGAGGAGGGTCCATGTCAGTCGGAAGCCCTTGCCCTCGAAGTCGAGGCGTGCTGCCAGGGGAGCCTTCTTGCTCCTGCGGATGATGATACGCCTGTGAAGCAGAGGGAGGGACTATACGAGGCCCTCGCTAGCAGTGCGAATCTTCGCCGACGGCTCTTCTGCGGCGTGGGTCTGATGGCCGTAACGGCACTGAGCGGATCAAACGCACTGAACTTCTACGCGCCCACCATCTTCGCCAGCGCAGGGTTCACCTCGACCTCCGCCTCGCTCTTCCTAACGGGGACATTTGGGCTCGTAAAGCTCGGCGCCGCCTTCGGCTTCATGTTCTGCTTCGTCCGCATCAAGGGCCACCGGTTCTGGCTGCTCCTCTGCACAGCCGTGTGCGCTGTATCGTTCGCCGTGCTGGCATTCTGCGTGCGACGCCTCGAGCACCAACAAACTGCCCCAAGAGGTACCTCCACAGCCCCAGCAACAACAAGCACAATTGCCCTCCTGGCCGTCTACACTTTCGCCTTCTTCTTCGGAATCGGACACGGCCCAATCGCGTGGAACTTTTGCGCGGAGATTTTTCCTCCGCACCTCAGCACGAGCTGCTGCGCAATCACGACGTGCGCGCAGTGGGTGTTTCAGATTGTGAATGCTGTCTGTACCCCATTTCTCCTTACGCTGGCAGGTTGGTATACATGGGTTATCTTTTGTGGAGTGAATGCTTTTTTGTTCGGGTGGTGTGCTGTGTGCGTTCCGGAGACGAGGGGGGTGACGCCAGGGGTTGAGATGGAGAGAGTTTTTGAGCCGGGGCCGCCATGGTGGAGGGCGATGCAGGGGGATGAAAATCAGGCTGGGGACTGGGAGAGGGAGCCGTTGTTGGGGGAGCGCGGAGGGGGTATTTGATGGTGATCGATAAAAGGCAATCTGCTTCTGGCATTCTGTATATACAAGCATGATAGGGCTGTAGAATCCTTTCCTAGCATCCGATAACCAACCACATTTACTTCTGCGCACTCTCCGTCAACCACTCGTCCACCATGTTGTTCAGATGCAACCAGACCGACGTACAATCAAGATTCTGTATGCATGAATCAATCAGCTTCCCCTCACTCGCACTATACAAAAAGGCGAAAAGAGAAAACGCACCGTAGTCCTGAGATCCTCATCCGCCTCCTGAAACCTCACCAGCGCATTCCTGCCCATGCTTGGATCAATCCCCACAGCCTGCGCAGCCTGAATCCCCAAGCTCAGATCCTTAACAACCATGCGCGCCGGGAACGTTGCCAGGAACCCATTGCTGGCCGGTGACCGCGCAATCACACCAGGGACCGAGTTCTTGTTCTCGAGCACCCACGAGTCCCCGCTCGACGCCTTGACGCAGTTGTACAGCGCCATCTTGTCGACCCCGTGCCGGATCCCAAAGGCCATCCCCTCGGCCAGCGAGAGCACATTGTTAATAGAGATGTAGTTGTTCACAATCTTGCCCACCAGCCCGGACCCTAGGGAGCCGCAGAAGTTCACACGCGAGGCCAAGCCCATGTAGCCTACTGTATCTTTGATGCGGCGGGGGATGTCGTGGCCACCGTCACCGCTGTTACCCTTGCTCTCGGTGTCAGTGGCTGGCAGGGCAAGATCAGGATTCGGCCCTGGGTGTCCAACAAGGAACGCAATCGTCCCCTCCTCTGCGCCGCGGGCGCCGCCCGACACTGGGGTATCAACGTACACCCCCGCGCCACTCTTCATCACCCTCTCACCAATCTCCCTCGTCGCCGCAATCTCAATGGTGCTACACTCGAGCATCAACCGTGCCGCATTGGGCGGCGCCGCAACAACCCCGGTGACGGGGTCCAGGTACACCTGCTGGACATTTTGACTCGTGGGCACGATGGTGAGCAAGGTGCGGCACTTCGCGGCGACTTCTGCGGCGGAGCTCGCAACGACTATCGGTCCATTGTGGCTGTTTTCGGTCGCGAAGCGGTGGCATGCGGCAGGGACGATGTCGTGGATGTAGAGCGTTGCTGCGGAGGGCATCTTTTTGCGCAGGTTCACGGCCATGCGGAAGCCCATGTTGCCGAGGCATGGAGTACAGTTAGTTTACACTGGTGGGGGAGGGGATATATGTGTGCAGGGCCTACCGATGAAGCCAATGTCTGCTTCCATGTCTGTGGTTTTGAATGTGTTGGGATGCGCTGGGATGTGTTATGATATGGTAAGAACTGGGTTGGTGCGAGGGCGAAGTAGACGAAAACTACTGGGAGGACTTTATACTCGCGACAGGCTAACCAAAAGGGCAAGATTTTACTTTGGATTGAGTGTACCGAACACCTACAGCCGTCGATGGACTTGCAAGGTACATAGTCTCGGCTCTCGCTAACCAGCGATGTGAATCCCATATCCATGCCAACCCCCTCTACATACAAGCCCACAAAGTCCCCGGCTCAATTCCATACTCAAAACCACCCTCTACAACCCAGGCACCGAAAACCTCCCCTTCTCCATAACCGTCTCAGTCAGGGTAACCGTGTGCACGCGATCCACCGCCAGAACAACCAGCGTATCGCCCGCCAGCGCAAAATTGGTAATCTCAATCGTCGGCTCCGCGGTGCCCAGCATCACTTGTTTATTAAACACCCCCAGCACGCGCCCCGCAGGGCTGCGCACCACAATCCCCTCGTACTCGGCTGTCCAGATCCGGCCATGGTCGTCTATTTTGAGGCCGTCGGGGACGCCTTCGCGCGCAAAGCCCAGCAACACTTTGTTGCTCACTGTCCCCTCGGCGGAGAGGTCATATCGGTATATTGCCGGTGAGCTTGTCATGTTGTAGGCTGCGCCGCCGCCGACGGTTGCGGTTGCCTGGGACTGTCGGTTAGAAGGTTGCTTTGCGTTCAATGTTGGTATTAACATGGGAGGTGAGGTGTAGTCATTACCGAGGAGTCAGTGACGTAGAGGTGCGTAAACTCTCGATTGGCGGCGATGCCATTCGGCGAGAAGACGTCGGCGCGAGGAATAATCGGTACAAGACTGCGGGTCTCTGGACTGAATCTCCATACTGCGTTGGGGAGGACTGCAGCGCCACGGCCAATGTACAGATCGAAGATGTCCAGCGACAGCGAGGTAAAGTACTACATGCAGTGCAGATTAGTCCGGTTGCCAACCAGCGATTGCAAGGGCTCGTACCATGTGCTTTTGTCCGCCGGTATAGGTAACGACGAGATCGTCGACGGGCGGCAATTCGAGTCCAAAGTATGAGTTAACAACAGGCGTGACCTTGTGCGTGCGCGGATCGATCGCAACGACACCCGCTGGCCCCGTCGCGTCACCTGTTAGGGCAAGGTAGACAGTGCCGTTAAAGTAGTATCCGCCTGCCGGCCCCGCGAGCGGGCCCTCGAACTTGGTCACCGTGTTAGTATCCAACGATATGATATACAGAGAGGCCGGGCGGTCGTATGTCGCTGTGCACCAGACTTGGTTGAGGTCCGGGAGCCAGATGCCAGCCTCGCCAGCCCAAGAGTACGGGAAGTCTGTGTCGCTGGGGGCGACGATGGTGTCGAGTGTTGCGGAGCCGAGCAGGTTGGTGAATTCTGCGCTGTAGGAGATGAAGGGGGCGACTTGGGCTTGTGAGAGGAGAGCGGTGATTGTGGGGTCGTCGACGTCGGTGAGAATGAAGTCTTGAGTGAGGTTTCCTTGGAACCCGGCGGGGAGCAGGTATGTGTATTCTGCGGGAATGGAGACAATGTTGGGGATGGGGGTGGCAGAGCCCAGAGAGGTGGACAGGCTGGAGACGGCCGTGGTGGCTGTCAAAACGTGTTGGGGCTTCATGACTGAATACAATGATACTGGATTGATAGATATACTCGGTGTCCTGCAGCTACTTATAGGAGTACATATAACTCCCAAGGCCTCTATAGCCGAGTCTCTGCCTGGAAGCCGGTAGCCGAAGACAACAGTCTGGGGGACAGTGTGGAGCAGGTTAAACCCCCACAGTCACACTCTTGACCTCCGTGTACTCATCCAGTGCATCCTTGCCCCCCTCCCGGCCAGTCCCACTGTCCTTGATGCCCCCAAATGGCTGCTCACACGCACTGATCAAGCCAACGCGAACCCCAACCATTCCCGCCTCCAGCTCCTCGCTCACCCTCCACACCCGCGAAATGTCCTCGGTATAAAAGTACGCCGCAAGGCCAGAATCCGTGTTGTTCGCCAAGTTAATTGCTTCTTGATCTGTATCAAAGGGCACTAGAAACGCCACCGGGCCAAAGGTCTCCTGCTTCATGAAGAGCATCTCCGGCCGCGCACCCTTGATGATCGTCGGGGGGAAGAAGTTTGGGCCATACTTAGTGGTGCTGGCAGCACTTCCACCGAGTACGATAGTTGCTCCTCCGTCTCTCGCGTCTTGTATCTGCGCGTTGATCTTCTCAAACGCTTTGGGGGAATACAAGGGGCCGAAGTTGCATTTGGGGTCCCAGACAGACCCGATGTGAAACGTCTCTTGGACCTTCTGGGATAAGAGGCCTGCGAATGCATCAATGACCGAGGCGTGGACAAACATCCGGTTCGCACACACGCATGTCTGGCCGGATGAGCGGAACTTGGACGCGATCACTCCTGTCCTCACTGTCAGCTACAGATCCATCGGCACAGGGTGCAACTGCAAGAGCATATGTAACGTACCCTCCGCGGCCTTTGCCAAATCAGCATCGCCAAAGACAATAAACGGCGCATTCCCGCCAAGCTCCATACTCGTCTTCTTGAAGCTCTTCGCACATTCAGCATGCAGATAGCGCCCGATAGCCGTCGACCCCGTGAAGCTAAGATGCCGCACCTGCTTATTGTCCGTAAATTCCCTCCCAACCTCAGGCGCTCTCGCCGCCGAAGCCGTGAGGATATTCAGCACCCCGGCTGGCCCACCCGCTCGCTCAAACAACTTGGCCACTGCAATCGCGCACAGCGGTGTCTCGGGCGCCGGCTTACACACGACGGTATTGCCCGCCGCGATTGCCGCCCCGACCTTGCGGGTAACCATCGCGATGGGCGAGTTCCAGGGTGTAATGGCGACGACGACCCCCTGCGGCTGGCGGATCGTGAAGATCCGGTTGTCGCCTTTGGCGGCCGGGATGGTTTCGCCGTAGTGTCGCTCGATCGCGGACTCGAACCAGTCCAGGAAGTCGCAGCCGTACTATCTTTGTTATTTTCGTTTCCCGGGCCATTTGAGGCAGCAGAGGGGGGCATGGGATATGCCTGCACACCTTGACTGTCACCAGAGACTCCTTAAAGGGCTTCCCTAGCTCGAGCGTACATATTGCCGCGAGGTCATCTGCGTTGGCTTTGATGAGATCGGCCCAGCGCCGGATCAGCCAGCGGCGCTCTCGGTGGGAGGTTTTGCGGTAGGTTTTGAAGGCCGTTTGTGCAGCTTCGATGGCTCGTCGCGTGTCGTCGCAGTTTAGATCCGCGACGTCCCAGATATTTGCGTTATCGGAGGGGTCTGCTAAGTGTTAGAGCTGTGTATATTTATTTATGTTTTGGTACGAATCCATGAATGGTCTGCGGCGTACCGTAAACGGGGAATGTCTCGCCGCTAGACGCAGGGACCCATTGTCCGCCGATGAACGCGCGCGTGTCCAGGAGGGAGGGGTCTTTGAACTGTGGTATCCCGAGTTAAGATGGTGCATTTTGCTTGGATGCGATACTGATGGGGGCAGCGTACAGTGTAGGGGATACTCTTAAACAGGATTTCGGCCATTGTCACGGAATAAGGGCTTGCGAGGAAATATCGATGCAGTACTTGACAGAGCTATACGAATATCAGACTCTCAATGCATCACCTTTACCCCTCTAGGCATATATACATGAGAACCTGCGGGGTACGAACCAACAACCCAGACATGGCTGCGAATGCCGACCACAGAAGCTCGGCATTCATCAACCGAGCGTTTACAGCAATGTCCTCTCGGTACTGCTCGTCTCGCCAACATCTCATTCCTGTATTATTCGGCTATTATTGGTAGGACTAGGTTGGAGCTAACACACAAGTCATCGCCCAAGGCTACCAACCCTGCTCCCTCTCTCCCAACATCCTAAACACCGGGATCACCACTGCTTAACCACCCCTTCCGATCCAACACACTTAGACCTACACACTGCCAATCCCCTCGCAGTGCTCCGCAACCGCCTCTCTCTTCTCGCTCTCGCTGTCTCTCTCCATAGTGACCGGATCGCCGAAAGCCCCTGCGAGCTATTTTCCACATCCGTCAGCAGAGGCGCGCATCCTCGAGCCAAAAAGCACGGAACATAACATACCTCTTCCAACGAAAGCAACTTCGTCTCGGGGCAGTACCTTAAGAACGGATACAGGCCCGCGGCAGGTAACAAAATGAATAGCAAGAAGAACCGCCACCCGACGTGGCTGAGGGCCGTTGGCGCCACTTGCGTGTACACTGGTGAAGAATGGATCGGGTTAGTGGACCAGAGGCCAACAGTCCAACTCTCTACTTGAACACAGGGCGACGCAGGGTACAAAGAAAGAAGTGGGAAGGAAGGAAAGGAAAACGCACGGATATTCGACAAAAACAGCCCACTGATCGAAAACCCGACCCCGTGCGCGCGCACCGAGTTGGGGAAGATCTCCGAGACGTACACGTAGCTGGACGCGTCGAGGCAGCCGCCGTAGAAGACGGCAAACAGGAAAAGGCACAGGATTGCAAATGCATTGCCGACGTGATTGTCTGTCGAGGCGTATTCCGCAACTAGGGCTGTGTAGATGCTTAGGACGACGATGCAGCCAACCTGTTTGCTTGTTAGCTTTTCCTAGGGCTTTTTAGGGGGATGATGGGGTGAGGCGTACGACGCCTATCGTAATGATACGGATCCTTCCAAACCGGTCGAGTGCGAGTGCGTTGCAGAGGTTGAATATTGCCGCGATTAGATTGTATAGAGCGAGGAGGAGGAGGGGAATTGAGCCCGTCACACCCAGATTAGCGTAGAGGAGAGTCTAGGTATCATGGTTAGTGGCACGGTCTACAAACCTTTAGTGAAATGAACCCATACCTGGTAATTGAATACAACAAGAACCCCTGTACTCTGCAGATACCACTGCACGAGAAAACCAAGTATCATGCGCTTCCGGATATGCGGCTTCTGAAGACACTCGAGCAGACTACCGAGCTTCTCTTCTGCTTCGAGTGCGACTTGGGCTTTGATCTGCTCGTACTCCATGTGGGCGCCCGTTGCGTCGGGATCGTCTGGTGTGCGATGCAAATCCTCGAGGATTTTCAGGCCTACATTTTGAGAATCGGGGGTTTAGCAGACGCACTCTCCTGTGAGGCGCGGGGAACGCGCGACGTACCCTTTTCGCCGTGCCCACGACTCACGAGCCACCGGGGGGACTCGGGGATCCAGGGGCTCCCACATAGAAGAAGCAGGGGCGCGAGGATCTGCAGCGCAAGGGGCAGCCGCCATTGGAGTGCCGTATTGGTCGTATGGTAGGTTCCGAACGTGGTCCAGCCGCCGCAACTCTGTATGCCCGGTTATCCCCGTGTTCGTCTTCAAACGGGTGAGAAGGAAGATGAAGGCATACGTAGCCTGCGACAAGAATAAACCCATGAAACCCAACAAGCCGTCCGCGCTGCGCAGCCGGGGAAATCTCAGACTGAAAGAGAGGAATGACACTGTTCATCAAGCCCACACCAAAACCGTTTACGAGCCTGCCGACCAGAAACATGGCCACGTGCACCGATCCAGCCTGAATCGCAGCAGAGATGACGCAAATCACGCAGACGATCTGGATTGTTCGCTGGCGACCGATTGTATCTGCGAGCCAGGCTAACGTCCAGCAGCCGATTGCGCCGCCCGCGAGGTAGACTCCGTTGATGGCTGCCAATGTGAGGACGCAGTTAGTGCGGGTTCTTGAAGATATGTGTTCGACGGCTTACCGCCGATAATTGAATCTCCCTGGGTTGTGGACGGGGTGATGTCGAGATAGGCGAAGAACGAGGGCAGGCCAATGACACCAGCGGTCACGGAGGAGTTGTAGCCATAGGTGAAGGAGCCCAGGGTGACGAAGAAGGCAATGAGGAAGTTGTAGCGATTTGCTTTTCCGCCGGAAACCATTTTGTGCTATACCGACGTCCATATGATCAGATGTAAACGAGGGGGAAACTTGGGAAATATAAAACATTGAGCAGCTCTAACCCTAAAGCATGATGGCCAAGATGGCTGAAATCATGGGGCACGGAACGCGGAAGCCCCACACCATTGCCGAATTTTGGATCATTAGGTTTGGTATATGAGTTGGGCTCGGCTCTTTCGGAAAACTGGGAGTGCGAAATGATGGGCCTGTGTACTTCTGTAGCTCAAGTTCTGCTAGTAAACAAAGAACCAAATCAGCAAAAGGCCATTATGTACGATCACATCCCTGTGTCAGTTTTTGTTAGATACAATTATATAAGTATGCCAGAGAATATCTGCAGGGCCTTGAGATTGGAACATAGTGTCAGGTAGATTAAATGAGAATGACTCTTGCTTATAGCCTTGCCTCTACATCTCCCAAGAATTGCCTAAATATAAACACTACCTAAAGTCTCGCCCCGGTGCTCTGCTTACGCGCCTGTGCTGCCGCCGCACGCCCAGCCCTACGGCCAAACACAGCTCCAGACGTAAGCCCACTGCCTCCGGGGTAGTTGTCGTAGAAAAGGCCGCCCAACATCTCACCAGCACAATACAATCCAGGGACGGTAGAGTTAGTGGCTGATGAGATAACGCCAGCAGTTTCGTGGTCAACTGCTAGGCCCCCAAATGTAAATGTCACCCCACAGGTCACTTTAACTGCCACATAGGGCCCCTTTATAAGCGGCGTAGCCCAGTTCGATTTAGCGAGTGCGAGCTGTTTCCGGGTTGACTGCGTAGACAGACCATCTTTGACAGCTGGATCCCATTTATGGCCGGGGTGTTCGACTTGAAATGCAGCGACAGCCTCGTTATACTGCTTAATCGTCGAGAGAAACTTGCCCGGTTTCCTCAGCCCACGCTCCGCACACCTCTCCGCCAATTCCTCCAACGTCTCGCCTGTAATCCGCTCTACAATCTCCTCCCGATACTCTTCACTCCTCAGCCAGGGTGTCATATTCGCATCCCAAACCTGAAACGCCGCATGCCCTGGCTGCCCCAGAATCGCCTTTCCAAAGATTGCATAGGTATAGTTGCGCATGTCCACGCCTTCATCGACGAACCGGTCACCATCAAGATTCAGCATCAACCCCAGGGGGTACCCAGACTTGGTAAACTCATTCGAGATGACCCGGTCGCCCGAATTTGCAGGCGCATTCGCGTCCCACGCCACAGAGTGACACCCAGACCAGTTCCCTGCCTGCTTCGCAGAGGCGTCGCGGATCACCATCTCAAAACACGCCCCATTGTTATACGGCGTCCCGCGCACTTTGGCGAAATCCCACCCGGGTCCTAGGAACTGTGCGCGCATACGCGGATTCGCTTCAAACCCGCCCGCCGCGAGGATCACAGCCCCAGTCCGAATCTCGCGTTCCCCAGTTGCGTCTTCGACAATAACCGAGCGGACAGCCCCAGTCGCCGAATCAAGAACGAGCCTCTTTGCTGCAGTCTTAAAGATAATCTTCACACCTAATTGCTCCGCCGCGCGCCGCTCATCAGCAACCAACCCCTTCCCGCCCTCCTGCGTCTTGAGACACATCCCACCCCAGAACTTGAACCGTCCATCAATCTCATACGCCTGCCGGTTGAATGACAGCTGGAACCGCACGCCGTGGCTTGCGAGCCACTTAACCGCATTGTTGCTGTCGGCCACTAGTGTCCCCGAGAGATCTGGGTCTGACCGCCCGATGCAGATCCGCGCGATATCGTTGCTGAAGTGCGCCGCCGTGTACGGCTCCATGTCGATTCGGGACGCTGTTGCAAGGTCGACGTTGTTCACGAGCGGTAGGACATCAGAGAGACCGTGGTGGACTGTGCGGAACGCGCCGGCTGTGAAGTATGAGTTTCCGCCTGCCCAGTTCTCGGGGCACGCGTCGATGAGGAGCACGTTGCGCGCGCCGGATTCGGCGGCGGAAATGGCAGAGCAGAGGCCTGCGTTTCCGCTGCCGATTACCAGGACGGAGGTTGAGGTGGGGAGGGTCATTGTGTGCCTGTTCTGTTTGAATGAAATAGGATGCTTGGGTCTTGATGCATACAGCTTGGTTGAGGAGCGATTTTATTTTGAAAGCAAAGAATTTAATCAGAGGGCTATCCGAGGATTCTCATTTTCGGCAGTTGGAGGGTCGTTGCCGACTAGTTATGGCTTAGCAGGGTGTGGAATGGGGAAGCCGATCTGTCGAGGGTTGACGATTCCGTTGAGTCAAGCATTCGGTCTCGGCTATACTCCCACGTACCCGGCTATATAGATACATCGCTGATATACATCAACAACAGTCAGTACGACGGCAGCTGCAGCTTGTTGGTGTATACAAGTCTAATTGCCCCAGCCGAAGAGTATTGCATGTATCGAGCTCGGTAGCTGCGATTCACAATGAGTAAGATCGCCACCCCTGCGGATGAAGTGTCGCGGGCAAAGCAGCCAGTCACGGTATGAATGAACTTCGGTTTGAGGTTACCTGCATTCTTCTGACCTATACGACCAGAAAACCCCGTCCTCCTCCCTGATCTTCTTCATTTCCGGCGCAACAGCAGGCGGCGTCGAGTCCACTATCACCGTCTGTCCCATTCTCCCTAGCCCAGCCCTAACACTATCGAATCTAACCATCGCATATATACCTAGTACCCCTTCGAATACGCCAAAACCCACTCCCAACTCCGGGCCCAGCATGTCTCGCAAGCGACAAAAGCTCCCAACAACACCCTCCGCACAATTACTTCCCTCGTCCAAATCCGCGGGATAGCATCCATATACACGGGCTGCGGCTCGCTCGCCGCAGGCACAATGCTCAAAGCCGGCGTGCGATTCTTCTTCTACGATAATATCAAGCAGGCGCTTTCGGCGCCTGCACTCGGAATCCCGAGTTTCGTACAGGGCATCTTGGCGGGCATGGCTGCTGGCGCGGCGGAGAGTGTGCTGGCTGTTACGCCGAGTGAGCGGATTAAAACGGTGTTGATAGATCATGCGAGGGGCGAGTGCCAGAGTCGACGATTGAGTGGTGGAGGACAGGCTGTTCGGGTTCTACTCGCTGAGCAAGGAATACGAGGTTTATATAAGGGCCTCGTCCCGACGACTGTGAAACAGTCTGCGACGTCCGCGGTGCGGATGGGGAGTTATAACATGCTCAAAGACCTTCGTCGGGCATACAATATCAACGAAAATGGGATCACGACGTTCCTGATGGGCGCGATTGCGGGGACACTCACGGTATATACAACGCAGCCGTTTGACTCGGTGAAGACGCGGGCGCAAGGTTTAGGGGGCACGGGAATGAGTGCGGCTCTGAAGGGTATTCTGGCCGATCATGGGGTTAAGGGGTTGTGGAGGGGGAGTACCATGCGGTTGGGGAGGTTGCTACTTAGTGGCGGGATTGTGTTTTCGGTCTATGAGAAGGTGAGGGGCGGGTTGGAGGGATTGTTTTTATAGATTTTCGGCTTGATTTTGACTCGATAGTACTACTATGTTATGGAGGAGAAGAAACCTACAGTCGAAGGGATTACCTGTAAGCATGCCTACTTGATCGAAATGATAGTAGATGTAGGAGAGATCGACTCGTCGAAGTAATCGGATATGGAAGGCACGACCGGGATGGTTGCTCCTTCCTGTTAGGCAAGGCTATACGCTTCATATGGTGCGACCACGTCCTGATCTAGGTTGAAGAGCTACGATATGGGAGGCAGATAATGGGCAGCCGTCGCCGGCAAGGTGCAACTTAGGAAATGTTTCTACCCCTACCTGCCATAAATCTCCGGTACCACATATGTTCATCGTTATCTACTGAGCAGGCTGCTCTAGTCTCAAGTGCTCTTCGATTTCGCTTGTCGCCTTCTGCTTACTACACACAACGGAGTTGGGTGCCTCATTCCTGCTTCCTCAGCACGTCCAGCAACCAGGATGAGTTTTACAAGATAAGTAGCAAACTGCCCTCTTGTAGTAATCAGCCCTAGCTGGAATCCACGACTTGGATGACAAGTCTTGGGCCTATCTCCGAAAACCTGACGAATACGCTGTGGGCTCTTGGAGGGCCGAGAAATATTCAGCGGTATGAGTCTTCTTTCCCCTCGTCGTCCTATGCATCGTCAAGAACACATAACTACCTTCATGGATATCATGTACCAAGCATAGTTTGTAGTAGCGAAAGAATAATACTCTTTTCATCCTGGGCGATTATTTCACTCAACTTTACTCTAGATTCCTTTGCAGAATGGTAATATTTATTCCTCAGGTAGGGCCCATCCATCCTTGCCCTAACTACATTCTTCGCCCCAACCAACTACGACTCTACGACAAGGTCATCAAAGGCAATTACTGCCCCGTGGGAGGTATAATATATCAACCCGTTCACCGCAGAAAGTAATTGGATACTCGGTCGAAGAATACAAGCTCCCATGTACCCTCGTGGAGCAGAAATCTATCTGAGTACTTCAGCCTCTACCCCCGAACCAACAACAACTAGGTAAATATAGCCTGGAATATCACTTTGAGAAATATCTCGCGCGCCTCATCATGGGCTTTCGCTAGCGATTGAATCAAATCTGCGTCGAGCCCTTTTTACACGTACTACTAGGACCATGCCCCGGCCTCGCAAACCCAGGGGCAATACCATGCTTCAGAGCTGTGCTATACCATGGACTCGCTATACACAAATGCGGGTGAGCATGGGTAGACGTAATGTTATTGGGAGTTAGTCTGGTTACTGTGTGAAATTCTGTCAAGATAACGGAACCGGGTCTCGCTCGAACATATCCGTTTGGTGGATTGACGTATTGGGCGCCTGTTGATGGAGGAGGCTGAGACGTTTTCCAAAGAGTGGAGATGTTTGAGGATAGTTCTTCGGCGAGGCCGGAGGAGGGCTCCCCCATTGTGCGGTACTTTGGGCTGCAGACACCATATTAGGTATTCGACAGTTTCCCGGGAATACGTCGAATTTCGTTTGGGGGATAGTGAAAGAGGCATTGAGATGGCCTTCGGAGCAAACTACGTTATATCATGTTTACAGATATTGCTCTTGGGATGAAGAAAGATGAGAAATTAAAACAAACACCAAGTCTATAGTGCTAAAATCAGGTTCATGGTATCAAGCATATAAGCGGTCAGAACTTCAAGAGAAAACAATGGAAGGCTAATAGTAACTGAAAAACACCACAGTCCATCGCAGGGCAGGGCCGATTAGGATACCGCAGCAGCAACACCAGCACTAGAAGCAGCGGCGCTTCCATTGGCAGCCATCATCGAAGACAGCTGCAGATAAACATCTGCCAGCCCAGTGACAACAATTTCATCCACAGCCGCCTTCCCGCCCGCTGCAGCCGGCTCCAATATGCTCAGTCGACCCGCCTTCTTCCCACTCCACCCCATGTGCGAGTCGAATCGGGCGTACACGGTCCCATTCTCATCGGTACACTCGATGTTCATGTATTTCCAGTTCCAGCTGCTAGGCCGCTTCCAGACCAGCTGTGTTCCGCCGAGGGCGTGGGAGTTGAATGCGTACTCGCAGCGCCATTTGCTGATTGTGCGCAGTGCCATGTCTTCGCCGTTGATGTTGATGTCGATCGTGCGGCTGAAGCTGTGGAAGGTCACGGTTGCGGGGAGGTTGGCCGAGCCCTCGGCTTTAAAGAGCATGTGGGGTTTGCGGGTTTTGAGGTCTGCGGAGTAAACAAGGGGGCCGTCGTGAGTTTCTTCTGTTACGCGCATGTGGCGGCCGGTCCAACTGGTGAAGACGACTTCAAGGCCGCGGGGGAATTTTGTGGAGGGGTCTTGCGGGGTTTGAGCGGAAAAGCCGGTTTGTGGTTGTTGTTGTTGAGGGTATGAAGACTGTTGAGGAGGATATTGAGGGTATTGTGGTTGTTGGTACATTGGAGGCTGTTCGGGGTATCCATACTGTGGTGGTGGGGGGCCTTGTTGATCCCAGGACGAGGGTTGGGGGGCAGGGTACCCGTTGTAGCCGAGTTTAGCGTCCATGTTGGTGAAATTGTTGGATAAAATGATTTCAGTAGAGCTGTAGTGTGAATCACGTTCGTTTGATTGTTGATGGGTTCCAGATGAAGGTCAAGACGAACCTCTCCCTTTTATATTGTTGGAGCTGTCGAGCTGAATGACAATGATATCCACGCTAGCCTCTTTTGGATGTATCCAGCGCCGGCCACTCAGCCTCTCAGCCGCCCTGAGCTAGGCTGTATGAGGTATAGCGTGTCTCCGCCCCCATGGGCCCATGCTGATGCCAGAGGCGCAGCCAAAAGGGCGGCACAACTCCCTCAGTCGAGATCTTCGCGCCGACAGAGACAGAGATTGGATAATTGAGTTAATATTGCTTCATTGGGAACTCTTGTAGGGCTGATCCTGTCTTCTCCTGTCATGATGTTCCTGTTGGTCTCAAAGGTCACCAGGAGGGTTGATATATATTTCATGTGGGGGGTTGAACTAGTAGAGAACCATCAATGTCCAGTCCAGTTCGTTACCTCAGGAGTTCTGGTACTACTCTCTAGACGTCATCTGCTCTTCCTATGACTATATGATGGCATGGTGAGAGTCACCGAGTACTGTTGACGAGCGCATAGAGTATGAGCGTACGCAACGATACTCATCGCTGATAAGTTCTTCTAACATTAAACTTAGGGGACGAGCTTGGCGCAATGATCGACAGGTATCCACGTCATCCTAGATTCCTTCTCTGGAGGAGTTTAAATGTTTCGTATCAGCACCTTAAGAAGGTGGGGTGATCCATCGACCCTGCTTGGCTGTGCTGGAAGCAGGATCCGGAGATTTTACTGATTTCGGCACATTGAAGCGAAGGATGGCTGAGTATACGAACGAACACCTCGCCGAAGAACTCCGGAGTACTTACCGATTTGGAAGGGATGCAGACAATCATTTTGACGATATACGCAAGGTGTTCGGTCGCAAATCGCAAGACACCGAGTTTCTCTTCCCTGCACACCTACGATATCGTCCTAGCCTTATCGCGCCATTGTTGAAATCGTTGCACGGGTTTTTTGCTCTCATCCCCCAAGCAGAAGGGACAGAAACCAGGCGCTACCAGCGTATAACGGAACCTCAAAAGCCCACAACGCGGCTGGAGGCTATCTGGATGGAAGCAACAGTGCTGCTTCCAATCATCCTCGGTACTGAACCACTTCGCACATAAATAGCACCATTCCAAGAAAGCTCGGTTAACTCGCCGGTGTGCTCGTTTGCCGTTCTTATATTGCTGTTGGTATGGAGCAGCATTTAGTGATTTCCTTCTGCATTGCAAAATATGCTTAGACCGACTTTGGATATCGAAACTAAAGAAGATTAACCCTCTGGAGATGGTTGTACAAACTTAAAACAAACCTTAAAATATCTCTGGAGCACACCGGGCATTTTCCATCAACAGGGGATTCACCTGGGTAATACGCAACCCTCGATTCAGAAGTACAAATACTCACCATATCCAGCATGCACTGTCGTCCGATCTCACTATTGATTGGTGTTTCGGTGAAAAGGTTATCCCGCAAACGTAGTCTTTCCGGCATGTATTTGGCGTAGATGGAAAATAGACTTGTTGAATCACGCTCTGTGAGATTGCTTCCAGCAATGTACTCATCATAGGATGACTTCCACCAGGTATTAATGAACTTCTTTATCTTGCTGCGGCGTTTCTTGGCTGCTTTGGTGTACAGCTTTTCTCGTTCATTTGCAAGATCGGGCTGCTCTCCTGGCCGTCGATTTATTCTTTCCGTCAACATGTCGATCCTCTCGTATAGAGCCATCATTTCTTGATCATTCTCGAACTCCGCAAGAGCAGCCGCATCGAGCTTTTGGGGTGCGTTAGGATCACGGTGGTGAGTCATGCTCTCTTCGATCTCCAAGCATTCGTAGTCGGGCTCCAAGTTCCAGTAACATGCTTGTATGTTGGCACGTTTGAATTTCGATTGATACTTCATGTAAGTATTTGGATTCTGATGATCCAATGCCTGGCTGCGGATTGCCTCAGATGCCTTTGCTATAATAAAGTAAGCAATAATAAATGAATGCAATGTTTGGGTAACATACAATCAAGAGTACCTGCTACCCTGCCTCGAATTCCATGAATCCTTAGCGGGTCCCGGAAATGTTCCCGTTGCGCTAGGGCTGTAAATTGATAGTGTATAGATGAAAAGGTCAAGCCGCGAGTGGGATGAGGACCATCAGGAGTCACCATACGAAGTACTGGCAAGTTCTTTTCAGTATCATTCCATTCAAGAGTCCATGACTCTCGCCCTTTGGGAGGAACAGTGGATAGGAGTTCATCCACAGTGCGAATTGCTCTAAAGGCCTGGTCTACTATGCCTGCAACCATGACATAGAAGACAAAGTTTGTCCTGAGCATCTTTTGTTCCGGGATCCAGTTCTTTGGACTATTGCTTTTAGTCACACACTGGTAGAATCAGGGATGGAGGACTTACGTAACCTTCTCATCAGTGTAGCGTTCGCCTTTGATAAATTCTGGATCTATAGTAACCCATCGCTGAATCATATTGCCCGTGCTTTGAATATTGAAGGTAAGATGCTTGATTATAAGTCAGTTGACAGCTATTGCTTATATTCCGGGGATGTTGGCATACCCTATAATAAAGGCATTCATTAGTATTCCTGTAGGAACTGGACTCGACAATGGCATCAGCTCTAGCTCCAGAGCCTGCAAATAAAGAGAGAGCAAAAGCATCTTGAAATCTGGAGCGCTCATCGGGGTAATCATGCTCGTCATCTTGAAATAAGCGCCTTAAAAGTAGCATGATAACTGCTTGACTATAATAACTACTAAGATAGTTACTATAGATACATTACCTAGTAATAAGGCAATTATAATAGTAAATTACTAGTTATGATACTAATTAAATTCTCAACTAACGCTGAACTCCAACCAACGGCGTTAGTTGGAAACTAGTCTCCACACTTCAACCAACGTTCTGAGAATTTCAACCCACGCTGAACCGTGTCCCCTGGGAATAAAACCTCATGTACCGAGTTGCTGAGAGAGAAAATAGAATAATGGTCAGAAGATGAAAAGGCTCTTCTATTTATACTATCTTAGAGAGTCTCTCTGCGCCTAGAAAATAGTGTTGCAGCTCACTTACCTTCTCACTCACACTCACCTACTTCTCATTTATTTCTCACCCACTTTCTTACCCGAGTGAAAAATATCACCTAAATCACTCGCACTCACCCTATGAGCTAGTGGAATTTATAGATAAAGCAGCAACTAGCCCAGGGCTCATCTACTGTTCGACCGCGTTCAACTAGTGGCTTAAGTACGGCTGAGCGGACGGGAAGCCCTGTTTTCCACACCCTGTGGTCGTATGTACCAGCAGTAAATAAATAGTGGAATATCTAGATTGCAGGATTAAAATACTTGCATGCCGAGACAACGATCAACAGTCAACGTGGGTGGATGGTTCCTGCCGGGGTCTGAATTCCCGAAAGTCCGGCCCTATACGAGCCATGCAGGCCTATTGATAAAGGCCGTCAGCCCCTTCTCCTTGACTAGATGACTCCTAATTACTTAGCTTCCTATCATGGAGTCGTCCAATGTCTTTGTTAGATGGCGACCACTCCCCCCTACGCAGCTGAACACGCCAGAAATCAACCCAGTGCACGAGAAGCACCGCGGCTCTCGCGTATCCATCTCCATCTCCACCTCCCCGCCCTCGCCAGCGAATCGCGCCTGGAAAAGCGGTCCCGTATTCACTCAAGTCTTCGAACCCACGGACGGCAACAAGGCCGTGTTCAACACCGTCGTGGCCCCTATCCTCCCTCAAGTCCTAAACGGGGACTCCTGCAGCTTCTTCGCCTATGGACACTCCGGGAGCGGGAAGTCGCATACAATACTTGGGTATGATTTTGAGGAGCCCGAAGATTTCGGGCTATGTCTTGCTGCTGCGAGGTATCTTGGTGAGGAACTCAAGGATTCCAATAATGCAAGCCACGGAGGTTCCGCTAGTTTAGAGCTGGGAATTGGGTTGCGCATGTACGAGCTGCGTGGAAATACGGCATTCGATCTACTGAATAACCACTGCAAGTGCTATATCCGGCAGGGGTATGATGGTCAGACACATATCCGCGGTGAGACCGAGGTTCTTGACGGGGGACGCGTTAGGGTCCGGCCGATTGTGACGAAGGGGTGTTGGAGCTTTGATGATTTTCGACGCGGAGTATTGCGTGGTCTGGAGCTGAGAGCCAGCGGAAGGTCAACTGTTCATGACGAGAGTTCGCGTACGCATGCGGTTCTGGAGCTTGAGATTGTGAATAGGGCGTTGCTTGAGGCGAGGGAGGCGGTGGTTGAGCGGGAGTCGGAGTTGGTTCCTGTTGCGAAGCGGGCGACGGATATTTATATCGAAGAGCAGATGAAGGGGTTTGTGAAGACTGATGATGGGAAGTTTGTTCTGAATCCGGAGTATAAGATTGACCAGGGACGGATTGATGACGCGGAAGAGAAGAAAGCCGAGTTCGAGAAGCGTGTCAGGGATGCAGAGGAGCATATTGGTCATGTTTTCCGCTCCTCTGGCCAGATATGCCTTGGGGGGAAGTTGGTATTCGTTGACTTGGCTGGAGCCGAGTATTATCATGGTAGCTCGCTGTCTACACATGGTTCACGACCTCTGCCCAGTCCGCAGGAGCAGAAGGAGGGCCGGCAGATCAATACCGACCTTCTCGCTCTGAAAGAAGTTATCCGCGCGAGGGCCTCGAAGAAGCCTCGTATTCCATATCGGTCATCGCCTCTGACGATGGTCCTGCGTGGCCATTTCGAGGCGCGTGGTTGCAAGGGAAGCTATTCCGCGGTGATTCTGACAGCCTCACCGGCAGCAGACCAGTATGCCGCTACTGCAAATACGTTGAAGTATGGAAACCTGGTTGGTATGGCTGGGGTAGAAGAAACAGACCGTACGGTGTGAAGGCGATGTATCCGGATAATAGCACCTATTATTTATCTAATCATCTACCACTGGCATTGTCGCCTTCTCGCAAGCAACGGCCATAGCTATCAATGTATATACCACAGGTCTCAGCTTAACCCGCTCCTGTGCCGTTCTCTCAAGGAAGCTCCTGACCCAATCCACTAATTCAAGATCTGCATTGGCCTCAAGGGACTGGATAACATGGGTGGATAAGATTAAGAGTGGAATGAATTGATGGAGAAGAACAAGGCTTATAAACATAGTTAGTGATTTTCCCAATAAAATAACAAACAAGTAAAGTGGTAACGTACCTAGTCCCCCAGTGCGCATGTGAAGAAGATCCCACAAAGGTCCGGAACAGTTCCAGTGAGCGCCTAGCAAGATCAACACTAGTAGGCGACAAACGGTCATGTTGGTAGTTATTGATGTGCAGATCAAGAATGATAAGCAGTTTGTAGGCGCCTAAGAGAATATCCAGCGCGAACCAGGAATCGACGTGGTTGGTAGTCATGCTAAGGAGCTCGTCCTTACGTTCGGTTAGATCATGAGACAGTTAACAAGGGGCTTTCCCAAATAGATGGATAGTAGCATACCGGCTTCCAGGTTCTGATAGTCATATGTATTTCCATGGCAAGATCACCGGCCGTCTTCTCATCTAACGCCCCTCCCCCTAAATCGACATGGTCCAGGTATCTGAGCATGACGAGCGTCTGGCGCATAGATGCAAGGAAGTGAATTTGAACAAAGTGCATATCGGGTTCGTCAATACCGGTGATTGTAGGATCAGGAAAGTTCACAGCCCACGATCCTGCAGGGATGAGAGCCGGTTTGCCGAAGGAGAGCCGGAACATGCAGTCCATCCGGAGGAGGTGCCAGAACTCGAAACGCTCGCGGTTTCTATCTACCTCTGATCGATCCAACACTTCGTTGTCTTGTTGAGTCGGATTATTGCCGTCAACCCAGAAATAACCCAGTGTTCGGGCAACAGAGCATGCATGGATGAGGGCTTTCCAGGCCAGTTCAAATTCAGCCTCCTCGAGGGCCAACGATACCTAGTGGATTGTCATGAGATCCATGGCCGTATGTACAAGGATTAGGGTTAATCTTACCATAATGCATGCCGCAGACAGATCTGCAGCAGTGCTCCCTGCTAGCTCAAGCCAACTGGCTCCTATCCTGATGCACGACTCAGAGATGCGATTGACAATCCCACGCTTAGTTGGGAAGTCCTCATGATCTAACATGCTTCCGTGTAGAAGAGTGTTATAATAGATTATACGCGCGGTGTTATCTATTTGGACGTGTCGCGTTTCCAATAAATCAGGCAAGGCCATTAGGAAGTCCTTATCGAGATGTGTCCGGGGCCCATTGACCTGGCGGCAGTCGTGATATTCTGACAATATGGTTAGCAGACGGAAATATGCAGATTCGAGTGTATAAACGTACTTTTTACCCATTTCCGTGCCAGATCCCTAGGGACCATAGGGTTGTCTGTCGCTGACCCCAGCGCTGTATAATCAGTAAAAGAGCCAAGATCTTCGATTGCCGCGTCTACAGCGTTCTCAAACTTTTCGCATTGTAGAAAGTGCATTTCCAAGGGTCTGAGATGACAAAAGATGCCGGACAGGGCTTGGGGACGTGTCGCTGGATCCTTAAATTGATTCCATAACCCGCGTATCGTCCCTCGTGCATCACGATCACAGAATTCATTCCCATGTGCCGAGTTTAAACCTGCATGGGCGGGACCTTCCAAGCCCGAACTGGTAGAAGATACAGACATTGAACGAGCATATGTACAGTCATCTCGTAGGCGATCCAGCTCACAGTGGCCTTCCAGACGGTCCAGCCGTCTCAGAATACTGCTTAAGATATTCTGATCGTCAACTGCCCTACACGTTCGCATAGTCAGCCAACGAGCATAATAAATATGCCGGACAGAGTAGACGGCTCACCATGGCCTCTTGGGCCGAGACTTCCGTGGTACATAGATGCATTCTGCGCCTACGGCTTCGCATTTGTCGCATCGGGGTTCAACTTTGTTGCATTTTGTCTGATGTCTTTTTAGTTAAGCCTATCTAGGACCGCAGTACTGGTATATCTCGTACCTTTTTTAACTGGCAGCGGCGGCACTACACTACATCATTAATATTTCCCTGGCCAGTATGAACATATCATCGGCTTGGACTCACTGATGTTCGCGCTGTGGGGCGCTGAGAGCTCATAATGTAGCTACTGCATAAAGTAGGGGCTGGCTCTATGAATAAAAATAGTGTGATATGCAAATGCACCCCTAAGTGGTAGGCAAGAAGAAAACAGTCGACGGTGATTGCTCCCAATTTTTCTCGTGGCCATCACGTGCGTTGAGTTACACGATGATGTAATCAGTATACAACTCGACAGCCTCCACAGTCTGCATAAAGGTGACGGGGTTAAAGAAATATTGGATGTTAAAAAGGAGCCCGGGCCGAGTTGCTGGTAGGACGTTCGTCGGTGCAAATGTGACCCCGGGTTGGCTGGCAAAGATGCAATGAGTTGGTGACAGTCCAGAGGCGTAGCTTTCTGCAGATTGGTCGATGCTGTTGGCATATAATGCAAATAGAAAGACGGCCTAATACCGCTAGTGGTTTTTATGGTCGAACAGTATTTCGGTAGATGCCGTTGGAGGCTTCAAGTATCTTGTCAGGTCATGAATGATATATATATTCACTCTGCTAGCTCGTGTATTTAGACCTTATATTAACTGAGATAATCTTCCTAATGAAAGATCTAACTATCCTTATACGACTATCAGTAGAAAAGCAAACAAGAGAATATAAAGTAATAACTAAGAAAATTGAAAATATCATACAAACATATCTAGATAGCTTGATAAACTCCAACATGCCAACGCCTCTCCGCAACGTGATTAGTGCACACCCGTGGGTCTTTGGTTTACTGCTTTGATTGTTTTCTGCCTGAACGACTCAGCTACCTGTGATTCTTGTCTATTCACTCAGCGTATGCTCCCACAGCCGGGCAGCCGTGCCATCATTCCTAAACCCTTCTTATCTTCCAGTAAGTCAGCTTGGACAAATATCCTCATGACATACCAACAACGGGAGTCATCGCCCCTTGAGTCAGAAATAGAAAATTCACACTCTTCTCCCTGCTCCTGATCTCCTCACAGACCCGATCCACCTCCTTCATTAATATTAAATCCGCCTTGAGGAAGACAAACTCCCCCTTTGGACAAATCCCCTTACACTCCCTTGCAATCCGATCTCCTGCCTCCTGCGAGCGCCCAATGAAATATACATGCGGGGACATCGCATGCTCGGCGAACACTTTCAGCGTGTATTCACCGATCCCGCTGGTCCCGCCGGCGAAGACGGCAACGAGGTCTGGCGGGAGGGAGGTGGATATTTGGTTGTTAGAGGACTGGACTGTAGTGTAGAGGACCATTGTGACTGATAAGAGAGATTAGTACTATAAAAGACCTCGCACTGCAGGGCAGAAGCTAGGAGAAATCAGAACTTGTAGATACTATGAGTAAAAGATGGGTGGACTGTAAGATCTCGGTCTTTCGGGTGATCGGGCCCGAGTCAGCGGTTTGCCGTTTATAATTTATATCATTGTTGCAACGTATCTATTTTAATACATTTATATGCTAAGCCATTTCGGCTTCTCGGATGTCTTTTGGACCGGTCCACCCACTTCTTCCTCTTCCTCTTCGTCTTCCTAGTACGTAGTCTTCCGGGGTTCTGGTGTACACCATGGACGATTCTTGACCAACTCTAAGCAAGATCACTACGGGTCACGGGTATATTACCGGCGCTGATAAGGCTCTTGAGGGCGCCCCTTTAAGAGAGTATGGTAAATGGGGAGGGGTGTTTTTGTCTTGTTAACGAACGAAATTGCTGAAGGGCCTGTTAAGAGGGCCGGCAGTTTACTTCGCGTCTTGATAACAACTGCCCGTGACATTGGACAGTTCATAACATCGCTGCTAGTCTGGAGCTTCCGGAGTGGCCTGGGATACGAACATCGTCGCGGAGATAATAACGCTCGCGAATCTGATTCATATGTTCAAAGAGTTGGAGCGGAAATTCGACGTTCTGCCGCGGGAGGAAGTTATTGGTCAACTGGATCCTGAGCTTAGGATGATGTTCTGTAAAGATGAGGAGGGCTTTCCCCAATGATGGATGAGATTTCTCCTGCTGTTAATCCTGTGACAGTTGAGGAGACAAAAAAGATCCCATGGTGATATATACCGAGCGGTGTAACTGGCTCTGCTTAGAAGTAGAAGCAGTGCAGCCAGTCGGAAATATATCCCAACCTCTGGTCCACCATATCGATAGAGCTTTCTTAACAGTTAGTTAACTAGAGAGCCTTGAAGTCTGCATAAATATGGTGAGGGCTAAAGAAAGATTAAAATTTAAAATATCGCAGGAATGCGTGGCTGTTTGTCCAGAGACATGCGTGGAACTGCGGTTGGCTAGAAGAGCCCCAGGGCTACTATTACAATTCTTAGTTAATAGAAGGGTTATAAAAGGGTTGATGGAGTAATAATAGGATTGCTAATTCTTGTTATTGAAAACCGTTATAAACATGCATCGTTCCAACCGTTCCATCATAGTGTCAACATTCCGTAGCCAGGTCCATCTGTCGACTTAAGCACAGGTAGGTCCGTTGTTGGGGCCAACGTTCTGGCATGTCTGGCCGTTGGTGCAGGTAGTGACGGGGGTGGGAATGCCGTCTTCACCGCAGACCATGATGGTGTTGGCAGCGGCTGCTATAATATTAGACAGGGACATGCAAGGAGTATACTAGGAGTACTTACGGCCAGCACCACACTCGGTATGGCCTTTAACGCAGTCTTCAGCGGAGACAAGGCCGGCGAAGAGAGCGGCGAGGGCGAGAGTGATGAAACGCATTTTGGATTGTTGAGTGGAAGAGTTGAAGAGTTGTGGAGGTTGTTTGAAAGGATGGTAGATTCTGGTTGAAGATAGAGCTTCACACCGGGTATCCAAGGGCTTTAAATATCTTCGTAGGAGGTGGCTTACGGTTTCCAGAATCTGTCATCTATCACTATCTTGGTTTTCCAATGGATACCAGGCTTCGAGCCCCCAGGACACTGCCCTATGGCACGTCGTGTCGTGGTCGGTGGGCACTGCAGGTGGGCAAGCATGGCCCCCAACTATCCACTGTACAGTCTAGCCTCAAGCCGAAGCTTAGCCATAGGCTCGTATCTTCATACCCCCTGGCATGGCCCCCAATCCTACCAAAGCCATGATTGTGGGGTACCTACAGGGCGCCGATCAGTGTTGTCGAAGCGTGTCACGGTGGAGCTCGGCTAGATGTGAATAATACACTGAATATTCAGCTCGGTTCCACTCTGCCTGCTAAACTAAGACCTGGCTCCTGAGCGTCGAAGTTCATTCCCTGGGTGTCATCGGTGAAACCCACATCGCCAACTGCTAAGCAATGCCTCGTTGCTGGCGCTGACAGGGCCACGTCACGGGTGGATGAGCTGACAGGCCAAAGCGACGTCGGCACGAAGACGGATTGCTGTTGGGCCGTGGGTGGACTTGCCAATAATGGGTAGAAACTAGAAATGTAAAAGAACAGAAGGATTTATTCAGCCTCTATCGCCGATGCTCCGATGCTCAGGCAAAGGTGGAGTGGAACCTGGCGATCCACCCCCAGTCAGGAAAGTGTGATGTTGATTTGTGTTTTCATGAAGATCTCGGGTTTATTCTCGCATTTACTCAACATAATCCACACTCTCTGTGAAGGTACGAAGATCTATGGCCTTGTCGGGTCCACGTCCACAGCCCACTACACCGTCGAACGGTACTTTACCAGCAGATACCACACTTTCTAGAGTTCTAGACTCGACTCACTCGATCAGCCGAACCATCTCAATTGGCCAAATAATTAGCATCTCACGATTTGTATTTATGATCATGGCCTAGCCTTGTCAATGCAGTCTACTCCGTATGCAGCCCACCGCAACCCGTCTGTATCCGTGACGCTCCACGAGCCCCGTTGGCAAGTGGGTACGAACTACGAAACGTTCGGGTTGACCGAATATGCCGAAGGAAAGAGACCTTGGCTACCTGACTTACTGAAGATGGACGTACTCGCTCACTTGGTGGTTTCGTATATTTGCGGCTCATGCTGCGGGCCTGATAATGGATACGTGGTTCTCGTGGGGGCTAAAGTGCGGGCTGCAACAATTGCCTATTATCATGATATCCATCTGTCTGTTCTGGCTGGAGGTCAAGGTCAGCCTGGCGAATGAGAATGCTGTGATTGTAGGTCTTTAGTGAGCATATGCTGTTATTGAGGTTGCCTGACAGCTCTATCTATGGAGAAGAAGCGACAATCTACAGAATTGATATTACCCAACTAGAGCTGCACATGAAGCATGCCTCAGGAGCCTCGGCTAAACACTAGGCAACAGTTCCGTGCTGGCAAGGCAGGTGTCAAGTCGAAATATATACTAGGAACGGTTGCCACCCTCGTTGCAGGTATGATATAATAGCACCAAAAGGACACCAGTGTGTGGAAACCTTGGTTAGATGTGATTCTGGACATGGTCCTAGGGCTTCATACAGTCCTAACACATGAAAATTAAACACCTACCTTGCGGCAAACCACAGATCGTAGTGCTCGAACGCAGTGTACACTGCGCTGGGAGACAATTGATACGCTCGGCTGACAGGGGGGAATCATTCTCCAGCAATCCCAAACATGTCCTGCCAGGGCTTTGTGGATGACACTTACAGAATTATCCCACGAGTCCAGAATGACATGAAAGTGCGGATCAGGGATGCACCTACTTTACTATTTCAAGTATCAAACAATTCGACAACTCTAATACCAGCATATCAAGAAGCCGACGGAGGCTGACTACACGGTTTAACCGGAGTGGCCCATTCATATGCAGAGGATATCGACAGTTCTTGAATATGTTGCTGGTACGCAATGCATTCGTATCACATCAAACCTATCCTATGACAGCAGGCTAGGCACATCACAAAGTCGCTTTGGCGTCTGCCTCCCCATTGAAATCCTTATAAAATGCCTTGACATACGCCTCCGCACTCGAATTCCCCAAAGTCCCATTCTCCATGCGATTCATCGCATACGTAAAGGTGATCCCACGCTCAACATCAACAATCGCAATCGACCCCCCATACCCACCCCAGAAGCACACCTTCCCCTCTGGGATCCAGTCAATACTGCCATTCGATAGGCCAAAGCCCATTCCCATCTTCAACGGAACCCCAAGAACAAGATCCGGCCCCTCGGCCTGCGTCTGCCAGATAAGGTCCACCGTCGACGACTTAAGGAACTGCTTCCCATTCAAGGCCCCACCATGCGTGATAATCTCGAGGATCTTGTTAAAGCCACGCGCATTCGAGAACCCACCAAACGAGCCGATCCCACAGCGCCGGAACTCAGGGGTCACCGTGTATGCTGCGTCCATGCGACAGCCCCGGAATGCGCGCAGGGTGATGTACATCGGGTTATCGGGCTTGGGCGGATCCTTCAACATCGCCGGCGGGAATGGATCTGGCGCGACCATCTCTCCGATACGGGTCCATTCGCGCTCGTCCTGGAGTCCCAGGTGGAAGTCTGCGTCGAGGGGCGTGGAGAGTTCGTCGCGTACGAAGTCAGGGAGGGGTTTGCCGCTGGCGCGGTGGACGAGTCCGCCGAGTAGCAGGCCCTGCGACATTAGGTGGTAGCCTGATGCGGTTCCTGGTTCCCACCAGGGTTTCTGGGCGATGAGTTTCTCGGTCGCGAGGGGCTGGTTTGAGAGGAGCTCGGAGACTGGGAGTTCGGGGTCCCATGAGGGGAGGGCGGAGGTGTGGCCGAGACAGTGGCGGACGAGGATGGAGCGCTTGTCGCCTGTGTCGAAGGCGGGCCAGTATTTTGCGACGGGGTCGTCTGGGTGTAGTTGGCCTCGGTCGATGAGGATCAAAACGGCCAGCGCTGTGATGGTTTTGCTGATGGACCAGACGGGGACGATGGTGTCGCTGGTCCAGGGCTGCTCGCGTGCAGGGGTGCTGTATCCGCCGTACAGGTCGACAGCGGTCTCGCCATTTATCGATACACAGACTGAGGCGCCGAGTTCAGCGCCGGTTTCCAGCTGGTTGGCAAATGTGTCGCGCAGGCCGCTGAAGCGCGGGTCGCAGTGGCCTTGGACGGACATGGTGGTGAAGAGGAATACAATGAGGGACAGGATTGCAAGATTACAGGAAGAGGGGACTAAGACAGGCAGATCCTCGGCTCGTCATTTCGACTCATGCTGACTTGTTAGCCGGATTATACCTAGGTTAAACTGGTTGAATTCGTTAATCCTTTCTGGTCTGCATGTGGAGCTCCCCACCGTGGGTCTTCCGAGCTCTATACTCGTTTATATCATAGACACTCAGGCTATACCAATGTTACGAAATATCTATATACATATATACAATGCGTTGGAATACTCGAACCTAGGACCCTCCACTTAACGCACGCGGTTATGGAAGGGATATGCAGACAAACGCGAGGCGAGTCTGGGCATCCAACTGTCCCACGTTCCTTAATGCGATCCTTCGTTTCCAATCATCCCTGTCGGTTCTGCCCCTGAAGGATGAAAACGACTGCTCAGGGTGATTCTCGCCGATCTGAAGCGCATTGGGCTTCTAAACTCCGGCCAGGCACTCGTTGGCTTTGTAGCCACGGCGTATCTTACACTAGGCCTTGAAATCCTACGATATGTGGCTACGCCCCCGTTGGGATCACTGTCAACCATGGACATGAATCCAGTTGACCAGTATGTGCTTGGCTGCCTTTGGAAAATCAATAAGCGCCCTTCACTCGCCAAATGGGCTTCTTTAAGCGCGGTAGGTTCTTTAGGCCATAATGACGAGATGTGGCCCACACCCGTCTTTAAACCAGTCCGTGTGTATGTGTATCTTCCGGTGGCTCTGGGGCTTTATCTCCCGATCGTATTGGCCTGTACTTGGGTTACAGTTCGAGCCGGGGAAATTCTGGGATATGAGGACCGACCAGGGTCGATATCGAGAACAGAATTAAAGTCCGCTTCGAAACAAATTCTCTTCTCCGTGTATATAACCTAGAGCAATACCTCAATAACAAACATACCTACCGTCCCACATTACTCCATTTTATATCTTTATTTAGATCCACCCTGTAGTCCACAATCAGCAAGGCTGCCTCCTCTGTTTAAGATATCTAATGCCCTCCCCGACGCCTCTGTATACTTCTCCACCCGCTCAGATCTACACATCCAATCCTCCAACCTCTCAGCGCCAATAAGGCTCTGCAGCGGCTTCAAAAGCATGTCCTCCTCCCGAATATCGGGCAGAACACGCAGGAAATCCTGCGCCGCGGAGCCAACCATAAGCTGGTTGTTGCGCGATGCAGTTGCCGCCTGCACAACAGCCTTGAGCATGTCCTTACGCCTGTCAGCATAGCGTGACAAGCACTGCTGAATTTCTGGTGCGCTGATATTTGGGCAATGCTCTTTGCCTAGACTCGGCCTTGTGCGTCGGAGGCTGTTAACGAAGCACGCGGCGGATTCCATCGCTTGGTTCGCACCCATTGCAGCGTGCGGGACCATCTATTTACAATAAGTATCAACCAGTACACCAATATGTACAAGCACCTACCTTGTGAGCAGAATCCCCAAGCAGGAATAGTCTCCCACAGAACCAATCCTCCCCAACACCCTCTTCCAAAGCCGTCATAACAGCAACCTCCCTCCGCGCAAAGACATCCGAGATCCGGACGCCGTCTGTGACGATCGTATCGGCGAGTTCGATATGCACGGCGTCGATATCAGCATCGGTGAACTTTCTCTGCGGTCCATACGCCAATGGCTCATCTAGTTGCTTGAATAGAAACCAGTACAGCTTGCCGTTTAGTCCGGCGAAGACGAGTGCGGAAACCTTGCGTCTGTAGACGGCGAAGAACTGACCGGCGGCCATCTGGGGGAGAGGGGTTGACATGCCGAAGACGCATGCAGTTGAGGCGCGGAGGTCTGGGAGCAGTCAGGTTAGCAATTCATTGTCATGTTTAATGCGCTGGTTTGCGTACAGTGTGCAGGAGGTCTGGCTGTCTGCGCGTGGATGGCTTCGCGGACGGTGCTGCGGACCCCGTCTGCGCCGGCGACAAAGTCGCAGGTGAACGAGTCGCCATCGGCTGCCTCGACCACGGCCAGGTCGCCTAGGTCTCGAACTGAAGTAACGCGCTTTGATGCGTAGACGGGTGATTTGTCTTCGAGGCTGTCGAAGAGAATCTTCAGTACATCCTGGCGCGCCATGAAGAATGCACCGTATCCAAACCTACCATTAACTCGTTAGTCCAGCCCGCCTGCAAGCAAATTAGCACTGGATTTATGGTGACATACAAAGAAGGGTAATTTCTCATAACAGAAGTCCTTCTATAAAGCCTCCCAGACTCTCCATCACGATGCTCCCATCGGTCGTGGTCGACAGAAAACGCCTCGATCTTATCAAGCACGCCCAGCTGGTCGAAGATGCGCAGACCGCTGGGTATGAGACCGAGACTGGCACCGGCATTGGGCGCGATTGTATGGTAGCTTTCGTAGAGGATGTAGGAAATACCGAGCATCTCGAGCATTTTTGCTAGGGCTAGGCCGGCGACGCCGCCGCCGACGATGCCGACTGTGACGTGTTGAGGCATGGCGATGAGTTGAGGAAGAAATTGACCTTTGATTAATTTAGAATAGTTTGAATGGGCTCGACAGTTGTTGAATTCTATAGTTGGCAAGGCAACGGAACGGTATTGCTGGCGTGAGTTTACTGCAGCATTCCCTGCGAATGGTATTTATATATGTGTAGATGAAAATGACATATGCTTGTACCTGTCGATGTCGGTTCCTGGAATCACTTCATCCATGCCAGACGGTTCCTCGCATGACAGTATAGATGCCGATGTGGCAGTGGACCGAGCAGCGGGTGAAGCCACTCGGGTAAGCAGTCGATCCCGTCCCGACTCGCATAACCAGTTACACCCGCTTCGTACTATCGCTAAGGAACAAAGCAAATGCAATAGTTGGAGGTAACATCGGACCGATATCTCGATTGATAAAGTCTATTTTTATCCTCACTTCGGCCAATATCTGGGCGCGACACAAGACCGCGGCAAGCATAAACCTCCGTCCCGGCCCTGAGTAGATTTTAACATAGTCTGCGACTTGAATCGTGTCGTTGATGCTCCGAGCCCGTCCCGCATTGCTGTGGTTCGTGTCGATGCGATCGGTGTATCCCCAGCCGTACCTTCCTAGCAAGCTGATACTTGTCTATTGCTACAGGGAAGGCGCGACCGGCAGAGGACTGTCGACCGTTTCCTTCTTCAACAGTTGCACCTTAGGACTGATGCATAAAAAGTGATATCTTAGGCAAGGACGACCGGACCTGCCACCGGTCAACCCCAGGTCCAAATTATGCAGAACAGGCAGGTGCGACGGGCAGTAAAAGGCGCCGTACAGTTCAAGAAGCCTCCGAGAACTCAGCCTGATACTTTTAGGCGAATACCGATCGGTGGGGGAAGTCGCTTCTGGAGATGCTGCTAAGCGGCTAAATGGCCCTCCCATATCGGATACCAACAAGTACCCCGGGGAGATATTTGTTCACGATATTTGTTCACGATATTTGTTTAATTTGTTCCGTAGTTGCATAAGTTGATAACCATCTACAACGCTCCACCACATGGCCCAGACCTGCCCAGCTCCCATTCGTCGTAACTCGTAACTCGTCGCCCTCGTGCCATAGATTATGCGGTAGCGATGTGAAGATCGTTACCAGACGTTGGGCTAAACGTCGGACAAGCCCTATTTGGAGAGCTGGAGATGGACGTCATGGCAACTTACCCGGGGGAACCGGCCCACATCCCCAGCACTCGGCCACTTATTCCCGGTGCTGGAGCACTCTGCATGCTCGCTAAACCGTTGCCGATATTACACCCCATCATATTGTATGCATGATTGGCCCTGACCGAATACAGCCCCAGTTAGGACACTGTATCTCCAAGATTGTGGGGACCCGTCAGGCTCGGTCCAGTGTCCGGCGCCTCTTTAAAGGCAGTTTGCGCACCACAGAGCCGCTCGTCACGCCATCGAACCCTTGTCTGAGGAATCATGCGATCTCTCAACTTGTTGCTCTGGGCACTGTCCTCCACGAGTGCATTCGCGGCACAAGGCCCTTGGGACCTAGGTAAGGGCTTCCAGCTAGCCGTGGATGATACTGCCAACCGGGTGTCTCTCACACAGAACGGTCGGAGAATCTGGGAGACTGTGCCTGGCCAGAACTTTATCAGTGCCAGTGGCGGCGAGGATATCGTCACTGCAGCCAATGGAAATTTCAAGATCGAGGAGGTCGACTACCATAAATGCACTGGCCAGGAGATCACAAGCGTCGCACAACGATCATGGAATGGGACCGTGAACGGCCATGCTGCTGTCATACAGGGAAATCTCACAGACTGCGGCGATGCAACTGTTCCGTTCTCTGTTGCATTCTGGGTGCCATCTCAGTTCCCAGATCGCATTGCATTCAATGCGCAGGTCAACGGCGGCTCTTCGTCGGATGCAGCCACGAAGCTGTTTCTCACCTACGGCTCTTCAGTCTCTGAGGACTTTTACGGACTTGGAGGCCAGGCTTCGTTTGCGTCATTGAAGAACCAGTCTGTGCCTATCTTCTCTCGCGAGCAGGGCGTTGGTCGGGGAGACCAGCCTACCACTGACCTGAATAGCGAGGATGGCTTCTTCGCGGGGGGAGACCACTTTACTACCTATTCGGCCATTCCTCAGTATATTAGTTCACATTCGCGAGTATTCTTCCTTACTGAGCAGAGTACTGCCTATACGACATTCGACTTCACCGAGGCCAACGCGGTCACGGTCCGTTATGACGCCCCGTCTGTTGACGGCTACCTGATGCAGGCAGAGAGCATGCTTGACGGAATTACCATGGTCACAGAATATACTGGAAAGATGCCCGAGTTGCCTCAGTGGGTCGACAGTGGTGCAGTTGTCGGGATACAAGGTGGACAGGACAAGGTCAACAAGGTCGTCGAGCGAGGACTCAGCCAGGGATGTCCCATTGCGGGTGTCTGGCTCCAGGACTGGTAAGACATGATCCAGTTATTGCAATGGTTGACTAACATGAAAAGGTCCGGCACCCACGAGCAGAGCGTCTCGTACATGAGTTTGAACGTCTCTCGCCTGTGGTGGAACTGGGAGAACGACGCCAAACTGTATCCCACCTGGAACGACTTCGTGCAGTCCCTGCGAGACCGCCACAACATTCGCACGCTGTCATATATCAACCCGTTCATTGCAAACGTGAGCACCAAGTCCGACGGATACCGAAGCAACCTCTACCTCGAGGCAACAAAAGGCGGGTACATGATCCAGAACACCACCACCAACGGCACGTCCGTGATCTCCAGCGGCCCTGGTCTCGACGCTGGCATCATCGATCTCACCAACTCCGCCGGACGATCCTGGTTCAGAAACATGATGCTCGACCAGGTCTGGAACGCCAACATCTCCGGCTTCATGACCGACTTTGGCGAGTACACCCCCGTGTACCCCGACACTCGATTCGCAGACAAGAGCATCGACCCCTTCTTCTACCACAACGCCTATCCCCGCGAATGGGCAGCCCTCCACCACTGGATCGGCAAAGGCGTGCCCCAATTCAAAGACTCGATCCTCTTCCACCGCTCCTCGTCCATGTCCGCAAACCGCTACCAGAACCTGTACTGGGCCGGCGACCAGGCCATAAACTGGGGCGTAAACGACGGCATCAAGTCCTCCGTCACTGTAATGGCACATATGGGTCTATCGGGGTACGCCCACGGCCACACCGAGATCGGCGGATACACCACAACTTGGGACAGTAATGGCGTCGTCAACCGCACCGCTGAACTCCTCGGCCGCTGGGGCGAGCTCGCTGCCGTGTCTAGCTCTGTCTTCCGCAGCCACGAGGGGAACGTCCCCCAGGTCAATGCGCAGTCGTACACCAACTCCTCGACCTATGCTTACTTTGCCTACAATGCGCGCATGTTTGCTAGTCTGGGAAAGTACCGCCGTGCTATTCTCGATACCGAGAGTAAGAAGCTCGGCTGGCCGGTCCTGCGTATGCCGGCCATCTACTACCCGGATGATCCCAACGCCAAGGAAATCAGCTATCAGAGTTTCTTCCTCGGTGCGGACCTTTATGTTGCGCCGGTTCTTGACCCTGGTTGTATGAGTGTGGATGTTTATTTCCCTGGTCAGGGTCAGATGTATACGCATGTTTGGTCTGGGAGGGTTTACCGCGGTGGGAAGACGGTGAAGGTTGCGGCGCCGTATGGCAAGCCTGCTGTTTTTGTGGTTGGGAGGCCGCAGCATGATCTCCTGCATGACTTTATGCAGTTTGTGAAGAAGGAGAATGGGACTGTCATTCGTGTCTAGCTATGAGACCTCTGGTGGCATTTATTATTCAAGGGAAACTTGGCGCCGCTATCATGTAGCGACACTTTATAAAAGGGCTATATGTATATACGCGGAATTCCAGGAATATACGAACTTATAGCAGGGTACCTGAATACCAAATCATTGACTCGAGTACAAATTACCCAAAAGAAAAAGGCCAAGCTAGATAGAAAATTCAAGTGCCTCCTCTTACTTGCGGGCTGTTATGGCTGGCTTCCGCCAGTCCAGCAGACGCCATGGATCCCTGGAGTGTCGATTTAGGAGAAAGTTTGCTACCCCGTCCATATCGCTGAGTGAATTCATACGAAGACTCATCCGGATTCTGCACAGGGGATGTCGTATGGGGTGCTGCTGTTGTATTTTCAGGATGCCGAAGGTAGACACTTGCAAAGTCGCGCGAAATTTGTTGTACTGTAGCATCATTGAGATGGCCTCCCACCTGCCTCGACCTCCATCCGAGGCCCTTGTTGGTCCCATTAATGATGTTGCCATCGGTGGAGACCATGAACTGTACAGCGTCGCCCGTGGAATGGTTGACGACATTACTGACATTTTCTCGCATGCGCCGATCCGCTTTCGAGCAGATGTCGATGCATTGCCGGGTTGTCTCCCACTGGTCCTTCAACTTGGATAGCTCCTCAATCTCCTCCTCGGAGGTGAGAACCGTCTTTGATTTCGCCAGCAGCCGCTCCCATACGGAGTTCATATGCTCGCCCAACTTGGCCGCCGTGGTATTGAGACTATCCTGGCATTCTTGCAGCCCTTCGCCGATAACCCGTTCGGGGAAGGCGGTTGGGTCATCTTCTGATGCAGAGGAGCCGTTGCGATTCTTCAGGATAGCAATTTCACCGATGTGTTGGGAGAGCTGGGTGCAGATTTCGAGGCATTTCTCTGTGCTCAACCGCTCGTCTTTTAGTCTCTGCAGTTCAGTCTCGTCTGAGTTGGGATCTTCTGTTGTCCTCTCCAGGATGAGCTCCATCTTTTCATCCAGACTTTCTAGATGGGCCCCGAGATCGTCTTTGGCGGTCTTGACAAGCTGCTCGTGGGCTTTGATGCTCTCGGCGGTAATGGATGACGTGCGACTGTTATATATATCAAAAGCCACCCCTAAAAAAAAAAAAAAACGGCGAGGTACTTACAGATGTGCATCGGCAAGGGCAATGCTGATGGTCAGCTTGTACCCTGAGATCAACCCTCTAAACCCATTAATGTCGTCGCCCATATATCTTAGCCTCAGCCACCCTCGAAGGCTCGTCTTGCCACTGTCCGGCTTGGGTAAGCATTTATTAATTTCCTTCTCGAGCTCCGCGCAGGCATTACCACACTGCAATAGAGGAAACTTAAGAGCAGAGAGATCCACATCAATATTCGCACTGACGGTATCCGTAAGCGGCCCCAGAACATCCGTCAGGGCCTGGAGTTCATCTAAGAGATCGCGCACTTGCTTTGGATGCGACTGGTAGCCCTTCACGGTGGTGTATAATTTTATGCTGGCGTCAAAGGCAAAGGTCGATAACGTTAGGAGCCCAGAGGCGGCGCCGATAGCCTCTGCCATTGTGATGACTTGCTGCTGTGCCTGTCGCGGAAATGCGGAAGGCGGGGGAAAGCTGACATGGATGCAAAGAACAGACAAGGTGCTGGCGGCTTTATAGCTTTCACAGGCCAGTATTGAGGGCCGATTAGCTGTGTCATGTAAGCGCCGGCTGCTGGCAGTGCAGCGCTTAGGGAAGTGATGTGATTAAGATAGACGGATCCAGCTCTCTCGAGACTGGCGGCCTGACATGGAGGGGTTGACCGCGGGCTGGCCAATCACCAGCACGACCAGCGAGGCACGGAAGCAGCCCCGGCCCACCCAGGAAACTCGACCAGTGGAATGCGCCATCCAAGTGATACAGCCGCCTTGTTGTTTTGGGGACACTACTTGGATATGGACAATAGCCTTGGCACCAGTAATGTTTTACTCAGGTTCTAAACAGCTCGGGATTAGGTAAAGAACGACCCTTGCCTCGTCATCTTGCGGCCTCGACCTGTATGGATAGCGCGCCTGAGGCCACAAATCACTTGATCTTATCACGTGCGTCACGTCTCTCCAGTCCTTACCGTACAGAACCTACATATCTCAATTACAAAGCATCTGCAAGATACAAAATTCAGTATTGAAATTATACCGCGGCTCGGCGAGGCGTATCTGTCGAACTGATTAACTTACTCTTTAACTGCGAGTCACTCACCTTTTAGTAAGCTACTTACCAGGCAGGAACAACGACTCCATACCAGCACAACCCAAGCACAGCCCCTAGCAATATCGCAGCCGCAGGCGGAACCTTGAACCACGCACTCTGAGCATAAGTAACAGCAGCCACAACAACCCACCAGGGCTCCTTCGCCAAACTTTGCCCATCACGTTCCCGCGGGCTTAAATACCCTATTTCCCAAAGCCGGTATACAGCTGTAAAGACCAACCCTACAGCTGATACATTCACACCGCGGAGAAAATCAAGCACATACTTCCTCTTGCGTAGTACACGCCAGAAGGACTGAACTACGATAGCAAGGGCAATTCCTGGAAAGAAGATCCCCAACCCACCAAGGAATGCACCGAAGACTGTCGGGCAGGATGTGGTTTGAAGGGTGAGCCCATCGAGAAAAACAGCAAAGTTGAAGAAAGCCGGTGACGGTTGCAGACTCTCCGAAGACGAAAGGGGTGCGAAATTGTCCAAGACGAATCCACATCATAAGCATAGGAGCACAGGTAAATCCGAGAGTTGGAATCAACTCGTCCATTCATCCAATACGAAGTCACTAACTATTCACACAATTGCCAAGGGCGATGTCATTGCTGAAATCCAATTGGTTATGAGTTTGCGGGCTCCCTTCGGGTTACTGGGGAATCTCGTCCGTCTGCGTCAAGACTCAAGTAGGAGCTACCCAGACCTTAAGATATAGTTAAGCGAGCCTAATATTAATAAGAAGATCTAAGATTATTACCCTAGTCAGACTACACTTCTTATCGAAAATAAGATTCTCAACCTAAAACAGCTGTAAGTAGCAGTATACCAGCAGAGCTGGATATAGAGATTTAGCCTAGTTGTTAGCTGGTTACAGAATAGAAGGCATAGCCTACCCTCTTCTCAGGCAAAAGCCTCCTTAGTAGCTGCTGTCGTGGAAATATCTCAGCGGACATAGACTAAATTTCCCAATCTGGGAGATTCCGATGAATCCTATTTGCTCTCAGCTTGTTTCGCGTTGGCTCCCTGTTCTGTCGTCATCCTATATAGATCCCAGTCATGATTGGTCTTACCTTGTGACAGTCCATGGCGCTCTCGGATTGATGGTTGAGGTTACTGCTCCTTATGACAAGTGCGTCGTAGGAGCCTCCAAGCTGAACAAAGCCAGTCAAAGAGAATACGGTGAGACATGGGAATGAGCACTTACTACCCTTCATTTGCCGGTTCAACTCGTGTTCAGCTCGTTTAGGTTATATGGGAATTCCATCTGTGATTCATGTGGACAACATAAATCCATAAATTATTCACAAGGATGGGATTCTATTTTTGATCAACATTAATAGGTGAGGGCATTATATATACAGTAAGACCATAGAATTAATGTCTCGCAAAACCATGCTCCTGAATACTCCTTGCTGCCACAAATTCTATCGATCTGCCACGGTAGATTGTTCCGCGGGCAGTTCATACCTCGTGTTTGGTTTATCTGCGGGCTTCTCATACACCGCAGTCTGTCCAAGCTCCTGAGGAACCCCCGGAACTGCACCCAGTCCTGCTGAGCCGCCGAACGTCCCTGATGCAATCGCCGCCTTCTTCCGTCGCCGTTGAATCACGAAGAATGCAAAGAACCCAAGCACAACAATCACACCTGCCGCAACACCAACACCGATACCCGCTTTCGCTCCGGTCGACAAGCCTGATGATTCTGACGATGGCTCCGGTGAAGGTTCCGCGCCTGAGCCAGAGCTCGTACTGGGTGGGGGGGATGTGGGCGATGCGCTGGTTGACGATGAAGGTGATAACGATGGGGACACGTAGATATTCGCAGGAACAGTGATCGCGGCGTCTGTTCCACAGCACTCGTTCGATGCGCCGCAGCACCAGGTCTCCGAGTAGTCCGTCCCGTCACAGGGGGTCATCACTGCGTTGCCGAATTCGTCAATCTGCGTCTCGTCCTATGAATATACCATTAGCCCTAGCTCCAACGGGAAAGCCAAGGATATGCAGCGAAATGCTATTACAGATACATACCGTACAAGCATTTAAGCAGCCCACTTCCGGCCACGAGGATATCGAGCACATATTCCGCCAGTAGTTTGTCGGCTCTATTTTCGTTTTGCAAAGGCCGTTCTGGAGGCATATATCGTTCCATCCGCAGCACATGCTCACCGCGCCGTCGACGCTGTTGCACAGGATCGTTCCATTGAAGGTGCGGCTCGTTCGGTCGGGTTTATAGCATGTAACATCGTCAGCGGACGCCCCGAGCAGGTGGCTGATACTGAGGAGGAGGGGGAAGAGACGTCGTCGCATGGTGTTGTTGAGGGGGTTGTGAGTTGTGAGTGTGACAGGGGACGGCCATGAAGATCATCGCGAGAAGAGAGTTGGAATTGGCACTGGGAGACTGGGCAATAACTAATAAACATAGAATGGGGCCGAAATTGGAGTTAACCGAGACGAGTATTGATTATTCTACTCGAAGTGCCGGCCAAGTGTACTACTGCGATCTAAGGATTGATCAGCCTTCGCACAAATTCCCAATTGTAGTTAGGATCCGCTCCTATAAGAGGCAGCCTTGTCTCTTCCTGCGATTGCCAGGCAGATTTCGTGCTCAGCCCCGTGGCGGGCAGTGCGGCGATCCCACGACTCATGCGCTTAACATGCAAGAATTGCATAATATAGCAAAACAACGGATTCCACAAGCAGGCCGGATACCACGCCATTGTAGTTGAGATGGTAAGATGGCAATTATATTGACTAACATACCCTGGGAGAGAAAGTTGATAAGAAAAGAGAAATGTCAAGCCCTGGAGATTCTTGGCCTTGATCTGCATAGTGTTATTCCCCACATGCTATTCGTGGTTTTTCAGTTGATCTTCCGCGACTCGAAGGGCCTGGATTAGTTAATATATAATTGTACTAACTACATGGCTAGTGCTTGTACTGCTTTCTAGAGTTAGGGTGAAGCAGTATAGAAATGGAAGGACAAACCCAGATATTCACAAGTATTGACACTGTACAGTGTCCACCGCGCAAGCATTAGCCAAGGAAGCCACCATAGCACTTAGGGGGGACACATGAAATTCTCAGAACGTTGTTTGGCGTGTGCAGACGAGTTTCCAACCAACGGCGAGGAAAGCGGCTCAAAGCCTTCCCAAGTTTCATTCACAGCTTTGTTCCACTCGGCTCTATAACTATTGAGCCCGCCCAAATAAGCCCTCACGCTGTTTGGCTTACCAGGGATATTGCCTCCGTTAAGCCAGGAATACTTCGATTTGCTTAAAATGCTCCCTTTGGCTAGTTCCCTGCACAGGTGGTCCCACCCCTCCTGGGCCTCTGGTGTGGCAACGACGATGCCCATCGCGCCTAAATCGCGCCTCGCTGTTTCTGCTTGCTGAATAGCACAAGTGATAAGGTCGACGCTTGCTTGAATCGATTGCGGAACATTTCCAAAGGACGACTGTGGACCGTTGACAATGAACATGTTCGGAAATCCAGATACGAAAGTTCCAAGATAAGCCTTTGGTCCAGCAGCCCATACATCCTTGAGACTCCTGCCATCGCAGCCAGTGATATTGACGCGCATGAGATTGCCTTCAATGGCATCGAACCCGGTAGCAAAAATTATCACGTCGAGTTCGTGAAGGGTGCCGTCTCCGGTCCGGATACCGTCAGGAGTGACCTCCACGATGGGCTGCTCTTTCAGGTCCACAATTGACACATTCTCGCGATTGAAGGTGTCGTAGTACCCATCGTTCGAAACGGGGCGGCGCGCAAAGAGCTCATCGGGGATAAGCTTGCGCGCCTTTTCAGGGTCGTTCACAATGCAGCGAATCTTACTACGAAGAAAGTCGCATACCTCCTCGTTTGCTTTCTGGTTCGTGACGATGTCGTTGAAGATCTCCAGTAGGAAATGCATCCCGTTGCCATTGTTCCATTGATCCTCCAGTAATTCGTGACGTCGCTCGGGGGGGACGGAGAAAAAAGGACGATTGGACTCGACGAAGCCGAATCCAGAAAATGAGTCCCGAACTTGCTCCCATATCTGATCGTAATTCTCATTGAGCCAGTTCATATGAGCAGGCGAAATGGGTCTATCATTGTTAGGCACCGTGAACTGCGGGTGACGAATAAATGCCCTTAACGATTTGACAATAGGAGCAGTATTGGTGATGATCTGGACGCCACTCGCACCGCAGCCTATAACTCCGATACGCTTGTTTCTCACATCGAGATCCTTCGGCCAACTGGACGAGTGCGTAAAACACCCATTGAAGGTGGAGACGCCCGGGATGTCAGGAAGGTACACCTTAGACAAGACACCCAACGCAGGAATGAAATAGCGGACCCGGAAAACTTCTGCCGTGCTGGTCTGGACGGCCCATGTGCTAGTCCCCTGATCCCACGTCGCCGACAACATTTCCGTGTTGAACTGCATGTACTTGCGTAAATCATGCTTCGCGACGATGCGATTGAGATATGCCAAGATCTCGGGCTGTCGAAGATAGCGGCGATTCCACGGTTGAGCCTTCTGGTCGTCCCGGTCCCAAGAGAAACGATAGACAAAGCTCTCCGTATCACTTAAAGCTCCAGGATAGATGTTGGTGAGCCAGGTACCTCCAACATCCGGAAGGGCGTCAATGACTTTGACGGACAGCCCGAGGTTACGCAGGCTGTATGCCTGGCAAATCCCACTGAAACCGGCGCCGACGATAAGCACGTCCAATTGTTGCTCTGATGCGGATCCCATGGTGTCGAGAAATTGATGAGGAGTAGACGTTTTGCTGGAATAGTAATGGAATGATGTCTGAAGGAGATTCCCAGCTGCAGTTGCGTTCGACTTTATATAGCATTCTTCGAGCATGCAAGACACATAGTATCACCGGGACTTTGGTCACCGAATCTCAAGTTCGATGGGGTAAAGGGAGCGGTGTTCGCTGTCGGACTCCCGTACCTGAGCCCGAGACCTGTCTTCCAATGCACTCCGAAACTGCTAGATTTGTGGCTTCTGGTGGGGTGTGAGTCGCAAGCACGTCGGAGGACTGGACGACTGGACACTCCCTTGTCTCTCCCCCAACACTGCAGCAGGAAATGCCGACCATGTTCCAGCAGAGCTTCAGCGTAATATGGCAAAAGCCTTGGCGGGAACGGTCGACGTGGGATAACCTAATATCCGATATTGCTGTTGTCATTTCAGGGGATGAGTCAATCGAAGCGAAGAGGACGGATCCACAGCCAGGAAGTGAACAGTTGAAGCAGATATCTGGTTCCGCAGAGGGCAAGACCGAAGTCCGAAGTCCGAAGTCCGGAATCTGCTGGAGAAATAAAATGGCCCATCCAGTGGGTCCAGCCAGAGAACCAGAATTGCCCGGGGGAATGTTTGTGCCTGACATCCAATTTGCCTTCTTCCAAGAACCCGAAAAGACAAAGAGAGACGAACAGACTGGAGCTACAGCAGAAAGCGGTTTCTATGATATTCCATACCCTGAAAGGCACATCTATACGGGAAACATAACTTCTTCTGACCCTCTCTGCACCCAACTACACCTGGAGCCGCAGACCTGCAAAGACTGAAATCACAGGCAAGAAATCCGCCATGCAGAACGCACTCACACCACCAGCTTCTCGATCCCCCGAGCTGCAACAACTGAGCTGCACGAGTTGCCGCCACAGGAAGGTCAGGTGCAACAGGAGAGACCCATGCCTCAACTGCGTCAAAACAGGCATAACTTGTGTTTTCCCGGAACCAGCAAGAAACCTACGCAAGATTCGCGAGTCACCAAGAACCGATCTTGGCTACCGACTAAGACGACTAGAAGATCTAGTTCGTGACCTTCGGAATCCCATGTACTCAGACGCGGACGCCGTGCGGTCTACCGCGGCTCGCAGTGGTCAAACAACAACGATTGAAAAATGCCCATACCTCGATACAGATCCACGGGTGGTACCACGGAAACAGGGCACCCCAGAGGAGTTTGGACGGCTAGTGGTTGACCATGGATGCGGTCGCTATATAAGTAATCGGCTATGGGCGAGCCTCAGTGACCAGGTATGCTTCTCAACCTCGTCTTGGCCTTTCTTGTTGTTAATGGCATCAGATCGACGAGCTGCATGAGCTACTGGAGCCGTCGTATCGCAGTGTTGGTGAATATCTGTCCCCAGACAGTAGCCCACCAAGTAACTACCACCAGAACGACTGCTTCCTCTTCGGGTTCAACTCTGTTGCGCACTCGCTAGCGAATTATCATCCGTCCGCGAGACAGATATCTGTTTTGTGGCATAAATATGAACAGAATGTGGCCCCTCTTGTAATGGTCCTACACCCGGAGACCGTCAACTTGGCTTTTCAATGCTATCAAGTTTGTCCGGATGTCTTGGATGAAGTTTCTGAGTGTCTGCTTTTTGCGGTGTACTTCTCAGCTGCGGTCAGCATGAGTGCAGACGAATGTCTCGTGGAATTTGAGGATAGCAGAGAAGCAGTAACCAGCCACTTCAGATTTGCTCTAGAACAGGGGCTTGCGAAGGCAGGTCTGACGACTTCCAAGAACCTAAATCTGCTCCAGGCTGCTGTTCTTTACCTAAAGGGGCTACGTGGGCTAGGAGAGACAAGGTTTGCCTGGACAATGACTCCTCTTGTTATCCGTCTTGCCACTGGCCTGGGTTTACATCGGGACGGCTCAGCCTTTGGACTTGAGCCATTCGAGGTGGAGATGCGCCGTCGTGTGTGGTGGTGTATTTGTATACTCGATGTTCAAACGGCAGAAGATCAGGGCACGGATCCTATGCTGCATGATGTCTTTTACGACACTCGGCTTCCGTTGAATATCAACGACGAAGATGTCGGCCCCTTCCGCAAAGACCTACCGCAAGAGCGATTTGGCTATACGGAGTTAACTTACTTTCTCTTGCAATGCGAGGTGGCGTTGGCTACACGCCGACTGACTTATCATCTTGCCGGGAGTCCCTGCCCTGCGCTTCAATCAATTGAAGAGCGTGAATCTCTTGTTGAAAATCTGGACAGACGGCTAAATGAGCGATACATCTGCCACCTTAATGCCAATTCGGCCCTTCAGTGGGTCTGCATCAAGTTTGTCCGCATTTCCGTTGCTAAGCTGACCTTAATTATACACCAGCCGCTGGACAAGGGACAGAAGATCGCCTCGTTCCCTTCTGATGTACGAGACAAGATCATTTGCCATGCAATCGAGATGATTGAACTTAGCCATACTATGCAGATGGATGCTAGGCTCTCAAGGTGGAAGTGGGAATTCCAAACCCAAATACCTTGGCACGCATTTGCCTTTGTCTTGTCTGAGATGTGCTACGGCAGGGAAAACTCAACAATAGAGCGTGCATGGCCCTCTATAAGTCTGATATTCAAAGAGTGGCAAAAGGACGCGACGAGTCAGAGCAGAACCATCTGGCGACCTTTATCAAAACTCATGGTACGAGCAGCATACTGCCAGAGTAGACAAGACGGCGAAGGTTTAACACGGAGATTTCCGCGTCCACCCGATTCCCAATCGCACAATACGAACTCTTGGGATCTTGCCGGGGATATGTTCCCTTCTCTCGATCCGATATTGCAAGGATCGTACGCCTCCGTTATGTGTTCGCCCTTCCCGAACGCCGATCCGCACCCGACGAACTCGAGAGATGGAGAGACGCTCGGCGACTGTGGTGTCTCGTGTGGCTTTGATTCGGACATGGCCGGCCGGCAGGTCTTGCCGCGACAATTAAACGATGTACCTCGTTTTCTGTCAACGGCACGGTCCGTGTCTCGGTCGAATGCTGGGCAACACTGGCATTCTCCTCCGGCAACAGGATAGTCTGAAAAACCGAGATATCCTGACAAAGTGCCCACTCTTCTGAAAGAGCAAAGTCTCTGCCCCTGATAAGGAATAGTTGTGCAATTCTCGTCCATCTAGGTTGTATACTGGATGGTCTCGTTCTCAATAAAGGAAGAGCAATACCGCAGCGGGAGGGCGAGCTGAGCTTTCGCAGTATCCAAGTGTTTCAACTTTGCAGTACAACAAAAATGGAAAACGCGACCGAATCTGTGGTTACCTGGTAAGAAAGCTCCTTCCATGTTCCAGCCATGGAGCGCTCCTTCCTGTTTAGTAGGCACACTCAGTCTCCTGCCGTCATGAAGAATCTCTCCCCTCAACCATCTCCCATCTCCTCAACCATCTCCCATCTCTTCAACCGTCTCCCATCTCTTCAACCGTCTCCCATCGGGCACGCTATTCGATATATTATACCCTCACAATTTGAGACACCAGCCTGATTCAAAGGCCCTCAGCGACCAGGGTCCCCTGTTCAAACCCTCGTCCCTACCCGCCGCCAGCGGCAATGTAAGTAATGGACGCCTTGTATGATGCCTTAATTGAATGGGCTCCTAATATTGCACATAGCAAGCGATTCTTTAACTCAGTCACGAACATTCTCCCAACCGCACCCCCAACTCCGAGGAGACTGTCCCCCCATCCTCCATGGCTATCAGCGACGTCTCTTCTCCCCTTCCCCCCTGCTCGTCGGCGAACGAAGTTGTATGTGACACGAGTGCAAACATACGAGTGGATAATACTTACCAGATACCTAGCCTTGTCCCCCGGCAGCAGCCCAACTAACACCAACGAGGTAAGTCTTATATGGCGTGAATCTGACCCAGTGGTGTTCAAAATGCTAATCTTATAATCAGCCCGCCGAGGTCGCCCCCGATCCCCCCGCTCCCGCCACTCCCGCCGACCCTGCTGCGGTTGTGGAATTCCTGGCCGCCCTGGCCGCCCCTCGACGGCTCTCACAAAGCCATTTCAATCTTTTCTCAAGCATATTGCGGACACGAAGCCACCCCTGTTGCCCGGGCGCCTATGCCGCTCCCGCCAGTGCCGCCGACGTGGCCGCCGTGGTGGCCTTCCTTTTGGCCCTTGCGGCCCTTGCCCCCGCTGCCCAGACCGGGGAAAATGTATGCTTTGAACCAGGACTGCTACAGTACACATATACTAATTATCTGTCCAGCTAGAGCCAGCCGCTGCTGCCTCCTCCCCGCCTTCAAAGAAGGCTAAGAAAGAATGTAAGTACCTGCAATATATCTATACTATATTGATTAAGTTCAAGTGCTAATAAATACTAGCGCGGGGTAAATGCCCCAGGCCTGGCTGCGGTGGCCTCTCACACGAGGGGAAGTGCATCCCATATTGTATGGAAGGCCAGAAAAGAACGTAAGTACCTGTGATATATCCATGCTGCATTGATGAGGTTCAGGTACTAATAAATAATAGCACGGGGCAAATGCCCGAAGGAGGGCTGTGGTGGGCTCTCCCACGAGGGGGAGTGTATCCCCTACTGTAGGGGTTGTAGGCGCCGGCACAAGGGGCCATGCCCTGGCCGAAAGGGTGGTGAACGTGGTGGGCGTGGTCGTGGTGGAATTGCTATTTACAATTACCGGTCATGGTCGAAAGGTTGGTTTTGATTCTCCTCCTGGTGCCCATATACTGACATGCCTTCCTCATAGCGCCGTTCGCTATATGAAGAATGGAAATCGTCGGGCATAGGACAATCCTATTTTCAAGGAGAGCTGGGAGCAGTTTGAAGAACCATGGCCCATAGATGTACAGCATACATCCCCTGTATAAATAAACCGAGTAGTCTCATTGTATGGATCCCCATAACATCGCTAGGTACAAGCTCGTACCACTCCAGGTGCAACAACCCCGAACTCCGAACTCCGAATTCCAGCGTCTTCCACATTGCCCAAGTGGCCCAATTAGATCCCACTTTCTTTTCATTACATGTAGTCATACTCTGCTAGGGGATATAGCCCGGGACGTATAAAACCCCGCCAAAGTCCACCAGGCAGCTGCGTTCCCCCTCTTTTTGGTTCATCGATCAAAATAGACTGTGGTCCCAGAATCACAACTCCAGATACAATGCTCCCAGTCCCAAACTCAACAGCATCATACTGGCGCAGCGATCGACACTGGCTGGATGAACACCACTCAACGGCACACCTGCCAACCGAAACAGACATTGTCATCATCGGCACCGGTATCGCTGGCGTCTCTACAGCTTATCATCTCGTTAATAGTATCAAGAAGAACGGTGAAGCACGGCAACCATCCATCCTCCTCCTCGAAGCACGGCAGGTCTGCTCCGGAGCGACAGGCCGCAACGGCGGACATATCAAGAAGTTACCTTCCACGATAGGAGGGCTTATCCAGGCTCATGGGAGATCCAACGCCGGGGATATTGCAGAGTTCGTGCGAGCGAATATCTACGCCGTCAAGCGAGTGATTGAAAAGGAGAACATCGACGCCGAAGCAGAATTGAGACGCAGTTTCGATGTGCCGTTAACGGAAGACGATGCCAGAGTCATAACGAGGGAGTTTGAGGAGCTGTTGGAGGATGGGTTCCCTCTTATGCAGGATGTTGGATATGTCGGGGAGAAGTTTGCAGAGCGTGTATGCTTTCCCCGGATTCGGCTGTGGAAAGGCGTATAACTAACAGCAGTTATGATATACCAGATTACTTCTATCGACGGGGCAAAGGCAGCCCTCAGCACGCCCGCTCTATCACTCTGGCCATATAAATTCGTGACCCAACTTCTGGAGCGCGTCTTGAGTACAGGGAATGCGAACCTCCAAACAAACACACCCGTCACTGCCATCGAAACGACTCACAACGGCGGATATACCGTGAAGACCAACCGCGGAGACGTCAAAACGCCTACATTAGTCTTAGCGACAAACGGATATACCGCTGGTCTATTGCCGCAGTATAAAAATGTCATTACACCTATTAAAGGGACCGCCTCGCATATCACAGTCCCACCAGATACAGCACGTCCACCGCCGTATCTATCGAATACGTACAATATACGCTATGCACCCAATCGGGTTGATTATCTGAATCCCAGACCGGATGGAGGTATTGTCGTAGGTGGCGGGAAATGGACGTACGAGGGACAGAGGGAGCTTTGGTATGATGTCTACGATGATTCTACGCTGATTGAACCGGCGAGACACTATTTCGATGGGCTCATGCAGCGCCATTTCCGGGGGTGGGAGGGTAGTGGTGCTACGACGGAGAGTGTTTGGACGGGGAGTAAGGAACATCTTCTTTATTGATTTATGATAGTCTGAGAGACGTGCTAATAAATCACAGTAATGGGGGTTACGACAGACAGCCTACCCCATATTGGCAAGGTCCCTGGCACGTCCGGTCAGTATGTTCTTGCTGGGTACAATGGGGGAGGTATGACCATGGCGTTCCTGGCGGCACTTGGGGTTGCACGGATGATCACAGAGGGAATCTCATTTGAGGAAACTGGTGTCCCTGAATGTATGAGGACGACCCAGGAGAGATTGGATGGGTAATCAAAAATCGATAACATTGGCACAATATCAACGTCTGGATCCGCATGGCAGTATTGACCATGGCCGAATTTTCCAGTGCCCTATGTAAGGTGTCTGATCGTCAATGTAGCAGCTCCAACAAATATCAAACGTCTTCAAGGCCATCTCCCTTGTTGAAGCTTTCTATGCTGCTCGACCGAGTCCAGATACCACAAAGCCGTACATCCCACATCCTCCTACTCCCCCCGAACAAGAAATCCATCCGTGCGCTTCGAGAAGCGGCTGTACGTATCCCCAAAAGTCTCATCCTCGCCAACACACATCCTATAGGTAGTCCTAGCGTAGTCCTCTGCCTGATCTGCCAGTTCAGGAGCTACATCGCAGTACGCCCTGCAGAGAATCATCCAACACCCAACAAGACCGTCCATCATAAGACCCCATTTCACAACGCACAGCCGCACACCAGATCTACGCGGAAGTCTCCCGCCTTCCAGTACGTAGCCCAGTGACTCCAAAGTCTTCAGTGCAAAATCAACAGCTTTCTCTGAGACACCTCGGGAGGCGTGGAAAGCCGCTAGACTCGAAAACGCCTTCCAAATACCAGCACGGGGAACTTCGATTGCTAGCCTGCGATACGTTTCCTCGAGTTTAGAAACGACGTCTTCAATCCGAGCAATAACCAAGTTTGGCTTGCGGGATTTTCCTAGGGACTGGAAGGCATTCGCCAAGTCCGCGGTGAGTCTCCTTCGCTTCATCAGATCGCTCTCCTCGGTTTCAATGGAATCCTGGCAGATCTCGCAGCTGCACCTGAAGCCCCAATGCTTTAGATTCAGTTGTTTCGCCTTAGAGGTATTATCGAGGGGCGCCTTGTACCAGAAAACCAGTTCGGTATCCTTGGGCAGATCTCGTGTAGCGCGCACGATCATCATATCGCCGATGAAAGAGCGGCGAGCGTTGCTGTTGCAGGAATGGTTTATATATGATGCCAGAGGCCAGACACCGCAGGAGTGGAAGGTCTCGGTCTTGGTGGGCTCTAGCTGCGATTCGGCTTCTTTCATGGTGCGAATGTGAGATTCACGGGACGATAAGCCGCAGCCGAAGCAGTTGAGCGACATTATACGCTCGATGAGGAAGCTGAGCATGTTAGCTGTTCCGTTGGGACGCAATATATCTGGTGTTTAGAACTCACGTGTCGACAACGGGCGTACCGTCCACTTCTGCGGTATCGACAGGGCTGTATGAGCCGTGGTAAAGATCAATGAATGTTGATCGAAGTGTCGGGACCTTGTAAAGCTTCTGGGCGATCAGGGTGATAAGTTCTGCCTGGGTACCCTTTGTGATCGTGTCCGTTTCCGTGTTCATGAGTATCGAAAGATTGCTCGGAGTGTCGGTACCTTCGTTATCAAAGGCATACGCGAACGCTTTCTCACAAAGCAATAGGTCACCGGCTCGGACGGCTTCTGTCGTGAATAATCCTCGTCCGCGAGACTCAGTTGGCCTGACAGAGACAGGGCCGATATATGTTGCGCGATCCAGGAGCGGCGGGCAACGCTTCCTTGCCTCTCGGTGCAGGTACTTGAATGGGTATTTTCCAGTTTGCTGTTCTGCGAGTCGGGAAGTGGCGCGATCGAACTCGGCTCTTGCGGCAGTGTTGTTAGGGTATGCTTTGCAGAGCACTTGGTGGACTTTGCACGATTCTTCAAATCTGGCGAGATGATAAAGAGCCTGGGACTTGCGGAAGAGGGCTTTTTCAGAGCATTCATCGGCCAATAGGACGACTTCGACGTCATGAAGGGCGGCGTCAAATTGGTGAGTCTTGAGATAAGTCAGGGCGCGATTGAGCCGGATTGTGACGGCTTCGTCGGCAGTCGGGGAGGAACTCAGAGCCCTGGAATAGCTACACTACAATCAGCCGTACTCTCCCACATCCTTTTCGGTAAATACTTACTGATCGATAGCGAGATGGTGCTCATTCTTGTTGAAACAGTTGTTGCCTCTGATTTTGTAATAATTGGCTGATGCATCCATTGCTCGCTGACCTCCCCATGCCAACGGTATCAAAGAATCATGGTCTGGCAGGAATCTGATATCGGAGAGATGGTCAGCTCGCATTCCGTAGTTCCCATCAGCCATGACCTTCAAGTAAGGCTCCTTCACGAGTATCACTGTTCCTTCCACGAGACGGCCATCGGTCGAGAGCTCTTTCTCCTGGTTGTACAACTGTAACATGACAACATCTCCTCTTTCATCTTCCACCACGGTCATCACCGCAGTCATTCTGTCCATCGGTGTGACTGCTCTTAGCAGAATGTAGAATCCACGATGATATGTTTCGAGGGTGAGATCTCTGATTAGTATCCTTTTCAGGGTACTCAATGCAGCGACAGATGGTGGGTAGGCTGGAGGCACAAACGAGGAGTGAATATCACGCGTGTTAGTAGGTCTATTACTGGCCAGCATTCGGCTAAACATGAACTCCATTATGATATCGTCGCGAGACCTGGTCGGCTTCGGCGTCTGACCCTTGCGAGATTGGGCATTTTGGAGAGAATGTTTCTGTTTCTGTAGGACTGCCCGGTATTCCTCCATCTGAGAGACGTCGTGTATATCCATTTTGCGAGGTGAACCGGTAAAGGACTGGCGTACTTGCTGAATGGCCAACTTTCTGACAATGCAGTGGTTGTCTGCTGATGATATGAAGATGAGAAGTCCCTCTGGCTTGGACAGAAAGGATGTCTGTGTTGTCAAAGCGGGGGGGTATGCAGTACTTTCTGGCATGAACCATGCAACCGCATTGTATTGGTAGACATCCCTGCACCGCTTCACCTATGAGGCGGAAGGGCTGCGTCCAGCTGCCACGCAAGTTCAAAATGTCGATGATATCCACACCCAAAGGAATAACTGGTGTCTCCTGTGGTACCTTGGTTCTCGTGTCGAATAGTCAACGTACAGCGCCATTGGCTTCAGCAAATATTCTTGATTGCGAACATGGTCTGAACGGCTGCCAAAGGCATAACAAATATGCCCACAAAGGTCGAAATCGTCACTCATTTTCGGCTTGCTCCAGGAAATGCTAACAGGTGTAGTCAAGAAGGGCGGTACCACCCAACGCATCGGAGGCGTTCAAATGAAACGAAAAGGGAATCGACTCGACCGTTACGTTACAACAGGGAATCCCCTCGTTATCCCGTTTGCTGCGTTTACATTAAAAAATAAGTCATTGATCTGCTCTCGTATTCTAATACAGCGTATAACATAGTGGGGATTCCAAGCAGGCGACGGTCGCCACTAGAGCTATACCACTACATATAGTGATTAGGACAGCTCCCTAGAGCGATCTTCTTGTCCAGCTTCTTCCTTCTTGCCCCTAGACGTAATATCAACAGGAGAGCCATCAAGCCCAGTATTCGTAACGGCATTCTGCTGTCTCCCCAAATAGTAATCTACAACTAAGTCAGCACATTATCTTCACCCGTGTATAAAGAAGGAACGTACTCGGCATGCACAAAGAACAAACCAACGACAAACTCGTAACAGTCACCGCAACAAGAAGAATAATCCCATTCGTGCGCGTATACGCCCGGATTGCCCCGTCCCTAATCGGATCCCCGGGTGCATACTCGGTACGCAGCGTTTTGATCGACCCGTAAATAGCTCTGAGCACAATTTCCGACGTTCCGGGCGGTGTTTCCGCCCGCATGTAATTCAGCATCTTATCTGTCCAGATTGCTGATGCGACGGCGTACCCGGCGGATGTGCCGAGATATGTCCACAGGAAATAAGCAGCGAGGATTGAGGCCATGTCCTGGTGCGGCACGGATGCCATTGCGCCTACGCGGGAGCCTAGGGCTGTGAAGGCACTGACACCGAGCAGGATTTGTGAAATGGCAAGCGTTGCGGTGTTTTGTGTGCTCCGGGTGTGGCTGTCGAAGCAGATGGCGTAGCCCACGATTTTGAGTATTGCACCGACAATCATCATTGTTTTGTAACGGTGGAATTTGGCCATCATCAGGCCATTGATGATACTGAAGACGGTGAGGGAGAGGTTCTGCACCCCTGTGAAAACTGTCCAGGTGTAATTCGGCCAGTCTTTGATAACGTATATATACGACGAGAAGTAATTGTTCCAGACAGCCGTGGTCATTTGGTCGAAGAGATTGGCGCCCAGCGCAGCCAGGAAGACTTTATTCTGGATGATGTTTCGTGCCATTATGGGCTTTGGTGCAATCCATAGCTCGTAGCCGATGAAGAGGGCGAGGATGACGAACCCTGTCACTTCCATGGCTATCATGCTTGCATTCGTCCAGCCTCCGTGTGCGGACTGTGCCAGCGACAGTGGGAGCAGGATAAGTGCGAACGCGAATCCCAGTAATATCACACCAGGGACGTCAACTGCGACAAGGCCCTGCCAGATAGTATACAGCATGCCATCCTTTTTTGACCCGTGTCCAATATCAGATCCCAACCGCTTGGCCCGATACTGCACACCATACAACGCCCAAATGGCCGGTATAAGAAGCACCGGCATCATAATCGCAAACATGCCCAACCCCCAGCGCCACTTATCCGGAACAAACCCATCAGAGATAAACCCCGTAATGAATGTCGTGACCAGATACGGCGCGATAGTCATCCCTGTCCAGAAACCACGCCACTGCAGGGTCGTCAAGTCACCAACAACAATCTGGCAAAGGAGATTAATCCCTGCCTTGCCAACAGCCGTGAAGGCGACGCCGATGATATACGCCGTGAAATGCGTGCCGCTGGCTGCGATGACGTACCCGACCATGTAGAATAAGAGCGCGATCACGTATGTTGTCGGTCTAGAGGTGAGATCGGCCAGTTTACCGATGACGGGTTTGGAGACGCCGCTGATGATGGATGTTGCGGTGTTTATTGCCCCGATCTGTGCGTGCATGTTGAATGACGAGGCGGCGATTATGTCGAACTGCGGCGTGATTCCCCCGTCTAGTGCGTAGGCGAATAGTGTCAGGCCTAGCGATATGACGATAATGGTGAGGAGGAGTAGTCCGGCATGTCCTGAGTGGTACAGCACCTTGTTGAGGGCTTCCACCGTGGTACTGTTAGGGCATTCTATGGGTTCGTTTCGTCTTTCCAGATCTGGTTCACTGGTTTCGCAGGGGCTGGTGTTGGTTGCACGTATGTCGACATTTCCGACCTCGTTGAACTTTTGAGATATTATTGGTTCATTGTTGGTTTTCATCTTGTTGGTTTTCGGAGTTGGACATGGGCAGGCAAGCAGGGTTGTCTTACAAGCTTATATTCTATATAGTCCCCGACCATCACAGTTTTTGACTCATAACAGAAGCCTTGACGTAAAAATCTGCTCAACTGCAGTAACTAATATTATGTTGCAGTTGGCCGAGTTTGTAGTCATTTTTTGCATCAACTCGGCGGAGCTCAACGTTCGCCGAATACACTCGGCGAAGATTCGTCGCCTAACACGACTCTCTTATGAAATGAAATATGATGGATTTTAGATATTTTCATTTCCTTTGCGGTTGAAACTTGTCGGTTCTATCCAAAGGCCGAGGCATATTGATATACCATCTTTGAAGCTTTTTCTTCGTCGAACGGGGTATTATATATAGTCGTCGTATCGTCTTGCATTTCAACCAAGTTTGATGATTCGGTGTTTTTAACTTCTTGTTCTACCAAAAGAAAGACTTCTACCTACAACCATTAACAATGTACGACTGAAGATCCTATTGTTGGGGGTGTGGCAGCTTGCACAGGACAGCGAAAGCGTTCCATCCCTGCTTGCATCCACTCCACACGGCGCATGATAAACACTCTTCCCGTTGGATCAGCGGCTCCCAACAATTAGCGGTCACCAGGAGTCGGGAAATAGGACTATCCTCGATTAACGAGACTTTGCTATTACCGATTGTGATTGTCTGCATCGGCGTATGCCCAATGGCCTTATTAAGATCACCGGTCGCTACCTTCGAGTCCTCGCAGCCATCATCACGGCAGTTGATGAGACCGAGCCCGCGAGGTATTGTGTGCACGACTCTCCAAGGCCCAACCACATCCTGGCGCCTGCCACTTTGCAAGATTTCAAAAGCGACCTCTAGTGCTGGCCGGCGGTCCTGCGTGACACTGTCAGTCACATTTAGCATTACGTTGCCTCCCGCGCACCGATCCAGGCTGCGGAACACCTTGGAGGGAACGCAGTCGGCAGGCCGTTTTTGCAGGACGCCCCTATTGTATAGGTCCGTTGCCTTCTCATTCACTCGGCCGTATAAGCGTCCTTCGAATTGGATGTGACCAGGAACTACAGTAACCCAACACAAGGCCACTGGATCCTCTGCAAGTGGGTTCTTAAGAATACCAAGGTAGAAGCACAAACCGTCCCGGGAGATAGCGGATATCCCTGGCTCCTCTGGCTCGTCCGCGAAAGGGGTCCCTAAAAAGACGTACTCGGCGAATCTGAGTGGCGAGGCATCGGTCCATATCAGATCTCGAATTCCGTGCTCCACGATAACATCAACAAGTGCGGACCCTTTAGACTTCGGGGAGCCCCTTGCCCGCTCCACCCGAATCTGCTGCAGCCTGTAAATATATTCCAGGCCTTTCCTGCTGGGATGCAGACCGTCTACCAAGTTGATACCCGAGAGGCCGCGAATAAGTCTAATAATCGCAGCGGTAAGAGCCACTAAACAGCGCTGGGGGCTGTGGTGTCCTTGGCCCATAGTGCTCTCCTGACTGCGACCATGAATTCGACAGCAAGACTTACAGGAGCACTCGAGTGACAAGTCGCTGAGTGCTTTCTCGAAGGCTGTACAGGCATTTTCATATGTTGCAGCGCTAGCAGCCTCCATCATTTCTCTCTGCAGGTCTGCAACCGCCAGCTCCGGGAACCGGTCTCCTGAGAAATGAACGAAGTCCATCCCATAGCTGGCAGGGAAGTACGTGTTCCTAGCTCGCAGCCAGTTCATTGGAACAGCTGGGTCACCGTTATTCAGCGCGGAGAAGATCCGAGCGGCACTACCGAGAGCTGTCCCGAAAGACTTTTGTCTTGAGGACCGCAAGAAAGTCATATGGTCTCCAAATGTTCGGTACAAGGCATTATCCCAAGGAACACGGCCGCTTACCACATTGTTGTGGCTAGGCTTCAGCTCCGAGTGCGATCTGAAGAGAGTAGTTGCATCAGGGATCTGGATGGTTCGACTACGTTGGACTACTGCAGACCCCCCTGGCTGACGCGAGTGGATAACTGTCAAATGCGGCTCCTCATCGTCCGGAAAGTTCCGATACCAGACGTCGCGGTCTTCCTGGCGTTCATTTGTGTAGAGGATAACCTTCAGATCCAGGAGCCAGGCGCCAATTGCCGCAACCAGTGCCGCATCTGCAACGCCGATGAAGGTGAGGTGTCTCGTGGGGCCTGTACGAAGACCCATCATGGCATGCAACGCATCGGCGATATCAGAGATGTTTGCTACTCCACGCGTTCGTCGAGTATGGTTGGAACCATGTCGCCAGGCGTGCTGTCCGACAAAAAGCCATGTATTGTTCCGCCCAAAGTGGGAAGCTGCTGGCAGTGAAAATCCCAGCGCACTTTTCAACGAGCGATGTCATATGCAGTGAAGATGGCAGCGCAGTCTGTTGGGATTCGGAAACTTGTCTCATGACTTTGCGAGTGAACTCGAGCATTATGCTACCGGCTACATTAACCGAGTATACCTCAGTCAGGCAGGCGCTTAGAGCAGCAAACCTGCATCCTGACTCGGTCCCTGTGAGGATTTGAATTGGGCTTTTGTGTCCGAATCCGAACCAGAGGATATTCTGGAAACTGGCGTGGACGGGGGCGGTGCTCAGCGCAGTATAGAATCGTTGCAACCCGCTTGGGGTACAGCAGATCGTGTTGCCAACCACCACGCAAACCCCATAGGCAAAATGGTCAATCCCGGCATTAGAAATCCGCGCCAATGCGTTTACCGAGAAATTGATCATCCCAGACGTGGCGGCGCCTGCATCGATGGTCACTTGAAATGGGGCGTTGTATTCACCCCGTCCCTCCCCAGTCAGGGGCACCATTTCTTCTGACATTGTTGTAGCGGCTGTGAGGCTTTCCCCACGAGGATAGAGGCCCTGGCCCATAGCTAAGGGAGGGATTATTTCAACTCAAACTGGCGTTCTTTGCTTTTGCGGATTAAGAACGCTTCCCCGCTCGCGGAACAAGGATCAAGCACCGGCTGCCACTCTGCATTGGTTGGATACCCTGGATATAATGTAAGATGACGCTTGAAGTGACACCTGTAGCCAGCGAGATACTGACACATTGAAGGTCAATTGCGAATAGGCAACTACAGCCAACCAGGTGTCGCATACTGGAGGGCAATGGATGCAGTGCAGGGGGCTTTCACTGTGCCATATTCCGCAGCCGTGCATGATCATAGCACCATGCACGAATCAGATCCCTGTTATTGCGAGCCGCCCAAAGGCTGTATTCCAAGTTTGTGGGAGACAGCTCAGTCAGTCTACGTGTCTCAGAATGAGGCTGAAGTCGACTCCGGGTTTATAGGTACCCGGCCGAGTCCAGCCAGTTTGATCAGACAAGCTGCATTCTACGGCCTTTTCAAGTAAATATGGACACCAATATCATGGTGAACACCTTTAACGAGGATCCTGCAACCAAACCATTGTTCGACACCATCGATACTCTCCGGCACTTTGATCTCAAGACAAATGAGATACCAATTCCACAACTCGTCGTTGTCGGAGATCAAAGCAGTGGTAAAAGTTCTGTACTCGAATCCATTGAGCAGGTTTCACTCTTGCGCCGCATGATGCTCGAGCCGACGAAGCTTCATCTTCCGTGCCCCAAGTTCATGTGTCTCCGGAATCGGATAATTCCAGACGCGTCATTGATCATACAGAGCGGTATTACAATGTAGGTCTCCGCGCCTCCTTTTGCGCTCTGTTAAGCACGCTAATCAGATCTAGACGACCGTGTTCAGTTTTGTGGGCTATGTGAACGCACTCGTTGTCCAAGGTATTATCTTGAAAGGGCTCAGGGACACTATCTTCACTACTGAAATTGTGGGAGAACTGGACGCCAAGACTGTGCAGCGCGTGGCTGGAGAGACTCTAGAGATTTCCGAGAGACGTGCTGCCCTTCAAAATGAAATAACTCAACTAGAGGGGGTTTTGGGTGTTCTAAAGCCCGTCTAGCCTGGTGGAAGGCAGTTCAACTGACGGCCGCAAGGAACATTTAAGACTGTATAGCGACACTTGTAAGTACTCATCATTCGTTGCCTGATTGCCTGACACTTAATCACCTGGTAAGTACGATTAACTTTGCTTATCTAATAATTGGTTGTTGGTTCTATCAAAAGATGAAGACGCATGGTTATATATTATCGCTCTAGAAGTTTTCTCGTCTACATATCTTCTACACCGGATGCATCACTGTGCATCAACTTCGGGTGTTATTATATTTCAATGTCTAATATAAACACCACAATAGGATAGAATTCCTAGTTCTACTCAGAAAGCTTTTCTATTACAACCGACAACACGCATCCGACGACGACTGCAGCGTATCCCCCTCAACAAGCACACTCCGATTCCTCTCCTGCGTAGACGGGGCCACATCCAGCCCGGGATTCCCCTTGAAGAAATTGACCGGCTTAAGCCCCACAACCATCCTATCCATCGGCATAACCGGCCAGTCCTCGATGCGCGGGTTATGAGTCGACCCAAAGGTATGCCAGACGACGATATCCTCGTTCCGCACACTTGTCTTCACACCGGCGTCGTTTCTTCGGCGCTCAATTGCTGAGGCGATCCCCTCCCCGCCGAGAGATTGCATCGTGTGCCGACCGGCTGGGAACATCTCTTCGTCGTCGTAGCGTGTAACCCAGACGGCGTGTTCTGCGTACTCGGAGCGTTTGGCGTGGTAGGAGTCCGGGTGGGAGAGAAGCATTTGGCTGTATGCGGGCATAAGTTTGAACCCGACGGGCGTCTTGGTGATGGGGTTGATGGAGGCCTCGTTGATGATTTTGAAGGTGCGGTTCTTGGTGAAGTCGAGGTCGAGGCCGGACTCTTCGGGCACGATTTGGGATGTTGTGCTGTAGCCGACGCCGAAGGGGTTGTGGGTTGCTGGGTCGTTGATGGGCATGGGATGTGATTCTTCGACTTGGAGGGAGTTTTGTGTGTTGTCGTCGATCCAGGGGTCCATTCGGAGGCAGAAGAGGTGTTGGTGGTAGGGGGCTAGAACGCCGGGGGCGACGATGGTGCCGTATGGGACTTTGTCGGTGAGGCTTATGGGGCAGGTGGAGAGGATGCCTGTTGCGCGGACTTCGTAGTGGATAGAGGCGTCCTGGCCGAACTGGAAGGCGAAGATGTATTCGTAGTTGCTGACGGTGATGATGGTCTGCAGGACGAGGATGCGCGAGCGGGCGACGACGGCGTTTTGGGTGCGGAAGTTGGTGTGTTTCCAGAGGATGCCGTCATCTTGTTCGTGGCAGCAGACGACGTTGGGGAGTTTGAGTGGTTCGCCAGACGAGGTGTTGTGCCAGGCGTCGAAGTACTTGATCAGGCCCAGGCAGTCGCATCCAAGACGGAGGTTGTTAGCGTTGACGCCGGCGCCATCACTGCCCAAGTCGAAGGCGGCCTTGCGGGGATAGGGAGACCGGGGGTCACCGTAGGGCACGAACATCTCGGACAGGGCCAGACGGTAGAACAGGCTGCGTCCGTCGTACCGGATGTCGTGCAGTGTGAGGCCTTCACGGTAGTTGAACCCTACGCGCATCGTCCACTTCTCCCACGACAGCAAGTTCCCCTGCGAGCTGAACGAGGGACCGTCGGGCTGGACAACTTGATAGGGCTTGGTGGTCTGGCGAGGAGGTGGCCGCAGACTGGGATGGTACTCGCTGTCCACCGTGGAGTGGATCTTGTTGACATCAAACGGTCGGGGCTGGTCGCTGATGCGCTCGTCTTGAGATGAGGGCAGATAGTAGATCTTGGTGACCTTCAACTGTTCAGACACCTCTGCGCAGAGATCCAGGGGATATGCATAGTAGTTGGCATCGGGGTTATCAAGAAGGCGCAAATAGAACCAGCACTACAATAAGTTAGCAACTAATCAGGCAATCAAATAAAGGCGTACCATTGAAACCCTCTCCGACATATCATTAACGCCGTCTGTGCCATACGCCCACGGCTCAACGACCACCGTAGAGCTAGCAGGCAGTTTCAGCTTCTTGATCTCCTCCTGTACACGCGAGTCTGCAAGACAGGCCGACTCGACCAGCTTCATATATTCAGGGTCGATGTAAGAGTGTCTTCCAACGAGATGCTCACTCTTGACGACTTGTTTGCTGTCCAGGTCGACTTGCAGCTCTATCAGCTTGTTCGCACCATTTTCGCCGCGCAGTACTACCTGCACACGGGAAAGACGCGCAGGCCGGGTGGTGGCTGGGAGACCCTTGTGCTCGCTCTCCAAGAAAGGCAGCATTTCCTGCTTAGCCGGTTCTTTCAGAGTGATGAAGCGAAAGGCCGGGGCCTCGCCGGGGAAGTGGGCGCGCACGATGGCGGCGACTCTGGTGATCTCCGCTGGGGAGAGGGGGTCGAGGGGATGCATGGGAGACATTATATGATAAGTCAAGGTGGAAAGAGCATGGAGAGGACTTGTTTAAAATAACTTGAGGTGTGAAGACAAACTGGCAATTGTAGGCTTAAGTAGGGAACCGGCGTTGGTGACGAGTGGCAATAGATATCGCATTACTGCATGCACAGTAACGTTAGTGACAATGTCTCCAGAAGGCGCAGACACTGCCAGCATCTGCTAAGGTAAAGAATAGACGGGGGCTCAGTGGGTCTGTCCGCTAAGGTTAGGCATACCCGGGGTATCTCCACGGCTTCACTCCACCAGATCTCTAAAGGTTAAGCTTATACGCCTTGAGTACTGACGTGAAATGCAGTAGATAGCTCTCATCTTTGTCTAGACCCGGGCAAACGGACACCGCAGGCTCTTGATTTGCTATCGGCACCGAGCTGCGTCTCCTCGTATCCCTTAACGGCATCATATTTCACCGCGTTATCTCCCCTGCTTTAATCTCGTCCCCCAAAGGAAGGTCTCGCCTGGAAAGTCTGCCTGATCCTGTTCCTCCATTTGATTATTTCCAGCACCGCTTTCGACAGGCCGCCCATCTCCACCAAGTGTCAACTAACCTTAACTGACCTATCTGCAGCCATCTCAAAAGGAAAGACCGAGCGGCCCGACTTGCCGCTCTCGATCGGCCTATCAAGCCCCATTCTTGGCTGGCAGGGCCATCGTCGACAAATCCATGCCAGCCCGTCCATGAGATTCAGAATGAAAGAATGCTGCACACCTACGGGAAAATCGCCGTCCACGCCCATGCGAAGATAAATTGTGACTGAGCTGCTTCTATCGGAGGCCGTGGAAGTACGACTACACCGTGCAGCCTCTGGACTGGCAGACAGGCTGGAGGATGGTGCGAAGACGAAGAAGCTGAGAGTCGGTATCATGATGACGGATGGCATGTTCCAATCATAATATTAAACATGTTTACTTAATGCATTGCTAGGTGTCGTCCCTCCCACTCCTGCCATCGTTCAAGCTATCGACACCACCATCGCTGCTCTTACAGCTTCCAGCAGCAGGACACACAGTTGTCGAAGTTAATCCCCCAGCAATGCAGACCATTCACAGGACTCTTCATCGCCTTGTAAATGCTCAACATCGATGGCTGGGCCACCGCCAACTCGCAATTCAGCAGCTTCGAGCCCAATGACGCCGAGTTGAGCCAAATGACGTTCTTCGCTTCTCTGGGCCGTCTAATCCGGTAATTGAATCATCTCTACACACGCTATATCATGCGCGATTCCATGTGGGCTGCTCTCGTGCGACTTTTGACCAAGTCCGCAACAGCTTTGTTGAAGCTGGTCGGGTGCTATTCACGATGCGTTGTCAGGATTTGAATTCTCTGCCTCTGGAGTAGATGGTGGCGAGTTCGTTGGTGAAGACATGTTTATATAGTACATAGCATTACAGAAACTAGACCGTAGATAGACAATACGATACTGTAGAAAACCCTAATTCACTCAAGTTGCAGATTTAGGACTTATACATAAAAGGAAGCAATATCTGAATAATAGCCATAAGTATTACAATAATCAAAAGGATCGCTCAATGAAAAAGTATCAGACGGAAGCAGCGCCGCATGTACTGCAGGATAAACCAGAAGCCTGACCCACAGCCAAACGACGGCGTCTCGTACGTAACATTAATTGCGTCAATTCGAGAGTCTTCTGACATCTGTATCAAGGTTGGATCCGTTCAGCCGGCCCCTAAAGGAAGGGAGAGGCGAGTGCGTGCGGCCAATGTTTTGGCTATAAAGGACTGCGCCCACGCTTTTACATCTGGGCTTTTTAATAAACCAAACAATATTTCTCTGTTCTCCAATATCAGAGCCAGTCTAAATATTGTTTTGCTCTTGAGCTTGATCTTGGTTTACACTTGTTCCTAACATGTCGAGAACTCTACCCTTCACGGTCAGTCTTTACACTCTACGATATAAAGCATGCTAATATTCCTTGTATAGCTGGACACCCCATCCCTCCTCCACGAGGCATCCCTCCTCAATGGAAACTGGGTACAGTCCAAATCCGGGCAGGTCTTCGAAATCGAAGGTAACCACAACCCATCATCACCAACAACACCTCTAACCAACATCATATCCACCAGACCCCGGCACAAACAAACCCTTCGCCAGGTGCCCAACAAACACCACCACCGACGTAGACGGCCACATCCAATCCTCACACAGCGCATTCCAAACCTACCGGCACACCAATCCACGCACCCGCGCAAAACAGCTCCTAGAATGGCACAACCTCATCGCAGCCTCCAAATCCGACATCGCCAAACTCATCGTCTACGAAACCGGCAAACCCACAGCCGAAGCCCTCGGCGAAGTCGAATACGCACTCGGGTTCGCGTGGTGGTTCGCCGGCGAAGCAGAGCGCGTACGCGGGTCCATCGCGCAGCCCTCGATCTCTGATCGGCGCACGTTCGTCGTGAAACAGCCCATCGGGGTGTGTGTGGCTCTTGTGCCCTGGAATTTCCCCGTCGCGATGATTATAAGGAAGGTGTCTGCGGCGCTGGCGGCCGGGTGTACGGTTGTGATTAAACCGTCGCCGGAGACGCCGCTGAGTGTTCTTGCCCTGGGCGATTTGGCGCTGAAGGCTGGGATTCCTGCTGGGGTTGTGAATGTGCTTACGACGGATAATGTACATACGCCTGCTGTGAGTGAGGCGCTTTGTAAACATCCGTTGGTGAGGAAGGTTACCTTCACGGGGAGTACGGGGGTGGGCGAGCTGATTGCGCGGCATTGCAGTGTGGGATTGAAGAAGGTGACCCTGGAACTTGGCGGGAATTGTCCGTTTTTGGTTTTTGATGATGCGGATTTGGAGCAGGCTGTTGCGGCGCTTATGGTGTTGAAGTGGAGGACGGCGGGGCAGGCTTGTACGCATGCGAATCGTGTTTATGTGCAGGCTGGGGTGTATGAAAAGTTCCTTGGGATGGTTGTTGAGGCGACGAAGAGGTTGAGGGTTGGGCATGGGGCTGGTGAGGGGACGACGATGGGGGCGTTGACCACGCAGAGGGGGATTGAGAAGCTGGAGAGGCATGTTGAGGATGCAGTTAAGAAGGGGGGTCAGGTTGTACTGGGGGGTAGGAGGTTGGATGTGGATGGGCTTGGAGGGAACTTCTTCCAGCCTACAGTCATCTCGGGCATGTCGGCGGATATGCTGACCACCAAAGAGGAGATCTTTGGCCCACTGCTTGGTTTGTACCGCTTTGAGACTGAAGATGAGGCCGTTCGTATGGCGAATGATACCAGCATGGGGCTGGCTTCGTACTTCTTTACACGCGATGTCAGTCGGACGTGGCGGTTGCTGGAGAGCCTGGAGGCCGGCATGATTGGCATGAACACGGGTATGTCTTTGATTCCAGTTCTTAAGTCTATACTAACTTGGAGTCAGGAAATTCGTCCGCAGCAGAGTCTCCATTCGGAGGCATCAAGGCATCTGGATACGGCAAAGAAGCTGGCAAGGACGTGGCCATTGAGGAGTATCTGATTGCCAAAACAGGCACTCTGACCGTGGCAGCTTCGAAGTTGTAGCAGTCATATCAGTAGCCTAGTCAATTAATCAATTTACTCCAATTGTACATCTACATAGACAGAACATCCTCATCATTCAGTAAATCCACGTGTTATCTCTACCATGGAACGTGCGTAACTCCAACTTCCGCATTTGTCTCGCTGGGTCCTTCCGTTTTGATCTCGTATTGTCTGGCGGGGCAGAACTCTATTTATTCATGATAAGCACAGACGGGAATATGAGATAACAGATAATATCCAGATACAGATAATATACACTTCATTAATTATGGTAATAGATTGGTCAAACAGGAAGAATCCGCACTCCCAGATCCGCCAGCACCTCTCTCCAATCCTCACTCTCGTTCTCCTCCATTCTCTCCCAAATTCTACAGACAGTCTCATACTGCTGTCCATAATTCCTCATCCCATACCCCTGCACCCTCCTCCACCAGCCATCCCACGCCTGCCTCTCCTCCCCTACTGCCTCGCAAGACGCCACGAACGCCGGCCATGTAATCGGTGCTGGAAATGAACTTTGAGCCTGGCTAGCTCCAGATCCAGGTCCAGTATTACCTGCAGTAGAAGCCTTAACCTTCAACTCCTCCGCCTCGTTCATCGCATCCAGCACAGCCCGTTGCTCCTGATACAGGCAGTCACGGCTACACTGTTGAATAGAGCGATAATAGTATATCAGCGCAGCATTGTGAAAAGCTTTCGCCTGAGCCCGTGCAATATCAACCATATGCCCTTCCGCCTCCGTAGGCGAGATCGAGGAGAACGACTCCGTCGTTATCGTATACGAACCCAGCGCATCAGCAAGCTCTTCACAAGCCTGCAGCAGACTCGCCGGGAACTCCTGCTCCGGCCGCGGACTCTGGTCCCGGTAGTACGCGACGTACTGGGAGAGGCGGTATATTTTGAAGATTGCGCCCGCGATGGACGTCGTGATCCCGTATAGGAACTCGATGCTGGGTTCCAGGGAGTAGAAGTCTGCCCCGCGCGGGACGTGGTCGTACCCCGGCCAGGGTTTGGGGGTGAGGATGGGCAGGGTGGTCTGGGCGAAGAGATGCAGCATCTTGCAGATGTTGTTTAGGAGGCAGGTTTCGCGGCTTACCAGCATCGAGTAGTGTCGTGATGCTTGCAGTTTTATGCCGGCTTCGAGGTGGATCCAGTGGTCGGACATGCCGCCGTCCATTATCTAGATGTCAATGTGAGCAGGATGTATTGATTAGCAGGGCCTATTGAGTAGGCTTACATCTGCAGATACAAGAGAGAGAATGGCGGTCATGATATCTTTGTAGGGTGTTGATTTGGTTGAGAGTGCGCTTTGTAGTGCGACGAGGGCACGCTGTTTGTGATGGCAGGCGAGCTGTTTGAGAGCTTCTTGCTCGGTTCGCATGCTCTGTAGGTTGACTGCAGCTATAGATAGGACACTGTGGAATACAGCAACACTGGCCGAGTGGAAGCGCCGTGGGACGTCCAGCTGGGACGAGCCCTGGAGAGCAAGCGGCAGGTATACAGTCCTCCAGGGATTCCTTGAATGAGATACCGGCTGCATCAGGTGGACGACATGCTGCATGTAGTGATG